>NC_090646.1:39212227-39542227 GCF_040937935.1 Hyperolius riggenbachi | reverse complement strand
TATATTAGGGGTTCCAGTGAGTGATACACAATTATTGTATTATCAAATGTTTTATAATGATTTTGCCATGGATGAAAACAGTAATAATGTTGATCAATTAGATTTATCATCGTGTTTACATTTTCAATCAAAGGTTATTTGTTTGCCTAATCAGGGAAAACCTATTTATCATTCATGTTATCACAATCAGAGTCTGTGTACTGCAAGGATTGAAAGGGTTAACACTCACACTGATCTAATCACACACGTGGAACAAAGAAAGATATGTTTTCAAGTAATGTCCAGTGAAGAAACGGTTAAAGGGCATTTTAAATCGTGTGTTCATTCAGAAAAGTTAGTTAGAGGTTTGTACTGTGTAGAAGGGGATATAAATGCAGTTAGTTTAAATGATTTAAGAATCAATATCACATCTTTGACATCTGAAGATGTTGATAGTCTCCCTATACAATATACTGTTTCACAAATAAATGAATTTCCTTGGGATAAATGGACACAAGAAATAATTAAAGACAAAGGATTGTTGTTAACCCTAACTAAAGAGTTGCATGCGGCAGAAATAAGATTTAACCATCAGCAAGGAGTATTGGAAAATGTAGAACATGATTTTATTGCATTTTCTAGTATGTCTTTCTGGAATAGTTTAAAAAAATCGATAAGAACTTTAGGAAAAACTTCAGTGTTATCAGCTGCAGGAAATGTATTAATACATCCTATATTCCTTTTGTTTATAATAATAATATTTTGTATTATATGTCAAATTATGTTAGCATTCAGAATTAGGAAATTTTATAGACTAATCAAAATAGAAATTAGGGAAATGGAATTGTATATCAGAACTATAATTCAAAGGAAATTAAGACAATTGATTAATGTGGACAGAGATCTTGGAGATAGGGGAGCTTTACCAAATCTTCATAGACCAGTATGAATGGATACGAATGTGACGTGAATGGGAATTATGTATGATTTTAAAATATTATAATATTTTCAAGGGGGAGATATGAAATATTATATTTTGATAAAGTTTAATTGACAAGGATCCTGTTGATTAGACTTATATCTGAGGTTATTTAATTAGTGGAAGTAATCTCCCATTTGGAAATATTGAAAGGTGAACCAGGGGTTTGTGGAGATGAGGTTTGGCTTCTATTATAGTACAAGAGGTTTTGTCCATCAATTCTCTGTTTTAAAAGTTGCTTAAAGGAAAAGTAAATGCCACTCCAACCCCCCATAGTAACATGAGATACTTTCTCCCCACAAGGTAGCTAGCCATCTGGCTTCTATTATTGAGGGTTGGAGGATGGGAAATTCATTTGCCAGCACTGGACAAAGCAGCCTGTTTAACTCTCTTTCAAACCTTGAATAGGAGTTACCCAAGAATTCTAACAAGAATGTATTTGTACAATAACTATAGCATCTTTAGAATAGTGAGTTATATGTAAGAACATATATACATGGTTATTAATGATTAGATAGGTTTTAATATTAATGAGTACATTTGTTTAGTATATAAATTTATATACTGTGTTAGCAGATAGAACTAAGTATCATTTGAATCAACCAATCAGAAGGCAGCTTGGAATCTGAGACGTCAGAAGCTTAGTTGTTATTTAAATAAGGAGGAGGGAAGTTGAAACACACACACGCTGGTCATTCTTAGATGGACTTTGGACTGATGCACACATATTTAAGTCCTATTTTCACAGACATTTCAAGACAAGGAAACTTTATTTAATTCTTATTTTATTTAAGATCCTTAATAACTCTTTTATTTTATTTAGAAGAATTGTACTATGAACTTTGTAATTTTATATTTGAATACAATAAACCTCACTTAAAAGTTACTTTTTGCTCAAACACTTATTCATCTGGAGAACAAAGACATCCACTGGAAATTGTCATAAAAGCTTCTATTTAACAGCCAGCCACTTCTGGGGAGGTTCATCACTGCTCCATGTTTTTGCCATGTGTGGATAATGGCTCTCACTGTGGTTCGCTGGAGTCCCAAAGCTTTAGAAATGGCTTTATAACCTTTACCAGACTGATAGATCTCAATTACAGTACTTTTGTTCTCATTTGTTCCTGAATTTCTTTGGATCTTGGCATGATGTCTAGCTTTTGAGGTGCTTTTGGTCTACTTCTCTATGTCAGATAGCTCCTATTTAAGTGATTTCTTGATTGGAACAGGTGTGGCAGTAATCAGGCCTGGGGGTGACTACAGAAATTGAACTCAGGTGTGATAAACCACAGTTAAGTTATTTTTTTAACAAGGGGGGCAATCACTTTTTCACACAGGGCCATGTAGATTTGGAGGTTTTTTTTTCTCACTAAATAATAAAAACCATCATTTAAAACTGCATTTTGTGTTCAATTATGTTATCTTTGACTAATAGTTAACGGTTTTTGATGAGCAGAAACATTTAAGTGTGACAAACATGCAAAAGAATAAGAAATCAGGAAGGGGGCAAATAGTTTTTCACACCACTGTATATTAGGCTGGTGTTGGCTTCGCCCATGTTTTCTAACCCTAACACACAATTACTCAATAACCTAGTTTGTGAGCTTCGCAGTCTTTGGCATCAATAATTTGCAGTGAAATAAAACAAAACTGATTGCCTGTTTCTGGCTCCACCCCCTTTTCTGAATTAGAACCCCAGTTACCCAATGACCAACTGTACCAGGTTTGAGGCTTGTGCCATTAACAGTGCAAGAATACCAGCAATTTAATATTCCCCTTGAAATCAATAGGTGAATTTTAATTGGCTTTTGTAGGCTCCATCCACTTTTTTGAATATTAATACCAGTCACCCAGTGACCAACTGTGCAAAGTTTGACAGCCCTACCATTAACAGTGTAAGAATAGCTGCAGTTTTCATTTTCCCAGTGAAATTTGTATTTGTCTTCACCCACTGATGACCCGGCATTGCCAGGATATGTATTTGGCTGGTGTTGGCTCCGCCCACTTTTTCTAACCCCCTCTAACACATAATTACTCAATTACACAATGACCAAGGTTGTGAGCTTTGTGTCTTTGTTATCAATAATTTGCATGAAAATGAAAAAAAAAATCTGATTAGCTTTTTGTGGCTCCACCACCTTTTTCTGAATTTTAACCCAGTCACCCAATGACCAACTGTACCAGGTTTAAGGCTTGTGCCATTAGCAGTACAAGAATGGCAACAATTAAATATTCCCCTTGAAAATAAATAGGTGAATTTGGATTGGCTTTTGTAGGTTCCACTCACTTTTCTGTATATTAATACCAGTCACCCAGTGACTAGAGATGGTCCGAACTTCTGATTTTCGGTTCGCGAACCGACGAACTTCGCAAACCGCAATAGACTTCAATGGGCAGGCGAACTTCAAAAACTACAAACACTGTTTCTGGCCACAAAAGTGATGGAAAAGATGTTTCAAGGGGTCTAACACCTGGAGGGGGGCATGGCGGAGTGGGATACATGCCAAAAGTCCCTACAAAAATGATGTATTTGATGCAGAGCAGGGTTATAATCCCTAAAAGGCAGAAATCACATTGCATTCCTAAATTGGAGGCCTAAAGTGCTTGAAAACATCTAGCATGTGTATACATGGATCAGCAGGTAGTGTAAGTAGTGTACTGCTTCACACTAACAGACCAAACTCACTGTGTAACACACTGCAAACAGCTGTTTGTGTAGTGATGGCCGTGCTGGACTGGTGCGCACCATGGCGAGAGTGCAAGCGATGGCGGTTTTCAAACCCATATTGTCGGGCTGAGGTAGATGACACAACTTGCCTTTCAACATCACGGTACAGTTTGGGTATCACCTTTTTAGAAAAATAATTGTGGCCTGATATCTTGCACTGTGGTGTCCCAATCGTCACACATTTTTGGAAGGCCTCAGAGTCCACCAGCTGGTATGGTAACAGCTGGCGAGATAACAGTTCTGCCAAGCCAGCTGTCAGACGCCGGGCAAGGGGTTGACTAGCAGAAATTGCCTTCTTCCGCTAAAAGATTTCCTTAATAGACACCTGTCTGCTGTGGGCAGAGGAGGAGGAACTGCTCAAGGTGAGAGGTGGAGTGGAGGAGGGTGGCTATGAAGATGCAAGGGATAAAGCGGCTGAAGATTCTGCACCTGAAGGAGGAAGAGGAGGCAGAGGGTGGCTTTGCATTTGTGTGTTGCTTTTCCTCAGGTGGTCATCCCATTGCTGTTTGTGCTTTCTCATCATGTGCCTTCGTAAGGCAGTTGTCCCTACGTGGGTCTTGGTCTTCGCACAAATTTTTGGGGGCAGAGAGTACAGATGGCATCACTGTCATCTGAGGCAGACACACAAAAACATTTCCAGCCCTGGGATGATGGCATTTTGGTGGTGGCGGCAGCAGCTGACCTTGAAGACATGTCACGGTTAGAGATGGGCCGAACGGTTCCTGGCGAACTTCAGTGGTTCGCGTTCGCCTACCAAAGGCGAACTTTCTTGGAAGTTCGATTCGCCCCATAATGCTCTATGGAGCAGAACTTTGACTCTCTACATCACAGTCAGCAGGCACATTATTGCCAATCAGACTGCAATTACGCCTGGAGCCCCACCCCCCCCCCCCCCTTATAAAAGGCAAGGTCCTTGAGCCTTTCCACTCACACGTCTGCCTACACTAATTAGTTAAGGGACAGCTGCTACACACAATCTGCTAGGGAGAGTTTAATTAGGCTCTTGTATATTACTCACTATCTCTTACCCTCCTTCCCTTCTGTTTATTACCTCCTCCCTCCTACCGGAGGGAGGAGGGTCTCATCTGCCAGAGAATGTAGTATTTCAAAAGCCAGTTTACATACCATGGCTGAGAAATGAACCCAGGTCTCACTGTGTGGTGGGCAAGTACCTTAACTGCTGTACCACAACAGTACTAACTGAAGCTGGCCTAGCATTTACCATGTATGCTCAATCCAAGAGAAACATTAGGTTGCTTAAAGGGAACCTTAACTGAGAGTGATATGGATGTTTCCTGTTAAACAATACCAGTTGCCTGGCAGTCCAGCTGATCTCTGTGACTGCAATAGTGGCTGAATCACACCCTGAAACAAGCATGCAGCTAATCCAGTCTGACTTCAGTCAGAGCACCTGATCTGCATGCTTGTTCAGGGGCTGTGGCTAAAAGTATTAGAGACACAGGATCAGCAGGCGATTCAGGCAACTGGTATTATTTTAAAAGGAAAAATCCATATCCTTCTCAGTTTAGGTTCCCTTTAAGGATTTGTAGCATAAAAGCCAACTCACATTGGCTGGGAATTTAACTTGGGTCTCACTGTGTGGTGGACAAGTACCTTAACTGTTGTACCACAACAGTACTAACTGAAGCTGGCCTAGCATTTACCATTTATGCTCAATCCAAGAGAAAAAATAGACAAGACAAATAACATTTATATCACACTTTTCTCCTGGCAGACTCAAAGCACCAGGGCATGCTCTATAGGCAGTAGCAGTGTTAGGAAGACTTGCCTAAGGTCTCCTACTGAATAGGTGCTGGCTTACTGAACAGACAGAGCCGAGATTTGAACCCTGGTCTCCTGTGTCAGAAGCAGAGCCCTTAACCATTACACCATCCAGGCACTGCTTAAGAATCTAAGCCAGCACCTATTCAGTAGGAGACCTTAGGGAAGTTTTCCTAACACTGCTACTGCCTATAGAGCGTGCCCTAGTGGCTGCATCTCTGGTGCTTTGAGTCCGCCAGGAGAAAAGCGTGATATAAATGTTGTCTTGTCTGTTTCTCTTGGATTGAGCATAAATGGTAAATGCTAGGCCAGCTACAGCTAGTACTGTTGTGGTACAGCAGTTAAGGTACTTGCCCACCACACAGGGAGACCCAGGTTCAATTCCCAGCCAATGTGCGTTGGCTTTTATGCTACAAATCCTTAAAGGGAACCTAAACTGAGAAGGATATGGATTTTTCCTTTTAAAATAATACCAGTTGCCTGAATCGCCTGCTGATCCTGTGTCTCTAATACTTTTAGCCACAGCCCCTGAACAAGCATGCAGATCAGGTGCTCTGACTGAAGTCAGACTGGATTAGCTGCATGCTTGTTTCAGGGTGTGATTCAGCCACTATTGCAGTCACAGAGATCAGCTGGACTGCCAGGCAACTGGTATTATTTAACAGGAAACATCCATATCACTCTCAGTTAAGGTTCCCTTTAAGCAACCTAATGTTTCTATTGGATTGAGCATAAATGGTAAATGCTAGGCCAGCTTCAGTTAGTACTGTTGTGGTACAGCGGTTAAGGTACTTGCCCACCACACAGTGAGACCTGGGTTCAATTTTCAGCCATGGTATGTAAGCTGGCTTTTGAAATAGTATAATTCCCTGGCAGATGAGACCCTCCTCCCTCCAGAAGGAGGTAGGAAGGGTGGTCTAAAATAAGGGTTTATGTGAAATCTAGATCTTTGCCTGGGACTATTGATGTGTATTTCATTCAATCATGTTTGCCTCCAGGTATTAGAGCCCTCAAAACATGTTTTCTATCATTTTTCCAGCCATCAGAATTTTTTCTATTTTTCAAAGTTCACCTCCCCATTGAAGTCTATTGCGGTTTGCGAACTTTTTTGCGAACCGAACCTTTCGCGGAGGTTCGCGAACCGAAAATCGGAGGTTCGCGACATCTCTAGTCACGGTTACATGCGGAAGCTCAGGAAGATGAGGTGTTCTGTGTTAAATAGTCAACTACGTCCTGATAATCTTGGGGGTTGATGGCATGTGCCTTCTGAACACTGTACTTTGGTCGAGGGCCACACAAAATAACGCCAGCATGACCTCGAACAGACCTACTGGGTGGCCTGCCTCTGGCTCTGCCTCTGCCTGTTGTTTTGTCCATATTGGGGGGGTGAGGTAAAGGTATGCACTGACTGCTGGACTAATACAATGTGTAGTCACATAGATGCAGTGAAAGGTATGCACTGACTGCTGGTATAATACAATATCCAGTTTCACAGATGCAGTGAAAGGTATGCACTGACTGCTGGTATAATATAATGTGCAGTCACACAGATGCAGTGCCAGTGAAAGGTATGCACTGACTGCTGGTATAACACAGTGTGCAGTCACACAGATGCAGTGAAAGGTATGCACTGACTGCTAGTATAATACAATGTGCAGTCACACAGATGTAGTGCCAGTGAAAGGTATGTGTTGACTGCTGGTATATTATAGTGTGCAGTCACACTGATGCAGTGAAAGGTATGCAGTGACTGGTGGTGGTATAATACACTGTGCAGTCACACAAATGCAGTGAAAGGTATGCAGTGACTGGTGGTGGTACATTATAATGTGCAGTCACACAGATGCAGTGAAAGGTATTCAGTGACTGGTGGCGGTATAATACAATGTGCAGTCACATGTGCAGTGAAAGGTATGCACTGACTGGTATATAAAACAGTGTGCAGTCACACAGATGCAGTGAAAAGTATGCACTGACTGGTGGTGGTATATTACAATGTGCAGTCACACAGATGCAGTGAAAGGTATTCAGTGACTTGTAGCAGTATAATACAATGTGCAGTCACACAGATGCAGTGAATGGTATGCACTGACTGGTATATAAAACAGTATGCAGTCACACAGTTGCAGTGAAAGGTATGCGTTGACTGCTGGTATATTATAGTGTGCAGTCACACAGATGCAGGGAAAGGTATGCAGTGACTGGTGGAGGTATAATACAATGTGCAGTCACACAGATGCAGTGAAAGGTATGCAGTGACTGGTGGTGGAATAATACACTGTGCAGTCACACAAATGCAGTGAAAGGTATGCAGTGACTGGTGGTGGTATAATATAATGTACAGTCACATAGATGCAGTGAAAGGTATGCACTGACTGGTATATAAAACAGTGTGCAGTCACACAGATGCAGTGAAAGGTATGCAGTGACTGGTGGTGGTTAGAGATGGCCCGAACCTCCGATTTACGGTTCGCAAACTTCCGCAAAAGTTCGGTTCGCGCTAACTTTCGCGAACCACAATAGACTTCAATGGGAAGGCAAACTTAGAAAACTAGAAAAAATTATGCTGGCCACAAAAGTGATAGAAAAGATGTTTCATGGGGTCTAACACCTGGAGGGTGACATGGCGGAGTGGAATACATGCCAAAAGACCTGGGAAAAAATCTGGATTTGATGCAAAGCAGCGTTTTAAGGTCAGAAATCACATTGAATACTCAATTGCAGGCCTAAACTGCTTTCACACATCTTGCATGTGTATACATTAGGGATGATCGGAAATAGCAAATTCCGTTCCGCCGGAATTTGCGGATTCCGCCAGTGCTGAATTCCGTCGCTATGAAAATTCCGCCGGATTCCGGTGGAAAAATTAAAATAATCGCAACTGGAACCGTATTTATGCTAAATGGTAGCTGTAGATTCCTCTCACTCTCGCTCTCTAGTAGGGATGATCACCCCTTTCGATTTTTCTCTTTGGTATATCACAATGGTACATGCTAGGCTGGCTTCAGCATGAAGCATTGTAATGTGTTGTGTTGGTGGTATAATGGTTAGGATAGCAGCCTACCAAGCACTAGACCTGGGTTCGATTCCTGGCCAATGTATGTAAGCTGCCTTTTTCAAATCCTACACTTCCCTAAGCAGGCTCATTTTTCTCTTGGATATATCACAATGGTACATGCTAGGCTGGCTTCAGCATGTAGCATTGTAGTGTGTTGTGTTGGTGGCATAATGATTAGGATAGCAGGCTACCAAGCAATAGTAGTGTGGTGGGGGTGTCTCAGCACCTTGCAGGGAAAAAAATATAGGAGACAAATACGGGAGCAGTGGTGCTCACCGCCAGGTCGTGATCACGCTTACGCGTGGATTCACGACCATTTTGACGCATTCCGCCTCGGACACGAAAATCCGTGAATAGATTTTCAACCACGAAAATCTACTTCGGCTTCGCGTGAATGCGGACAGAAATCCGCATTCACGCTCGTGAAACCCGGGGCTGAAGTCGTGGTTTGCGGAAATGCGTCAAACTATGCGGAAGTGACACATTGCAGGCCAATCAGAGTGCCCCAGCCAGGCCCTAGCAACCAATCACAGGAGGGGAGCTATGCCCTCCCCTCCTGAATATAAAGCGGCGGCCATGATGGAAAAGCTCTGTCCTTGCTACTAGACTGTGGTGCTGAGAGGATTATCTCCAGGCCATTGTTGTTTGAGCAAGTGCATTTATTGTGTTAAAAACAAAGCGTTTTTTTTGCTAACACTGCTCTTATACTGTACACAGTTAGCTAGTCAGTGAGTGATTGCTGTAGTTAGTTGTAGTCAGTGTAGTGTAGTGGGAGTGTGGGAGTCTAGTGATTATTTAACTGTGTGTAGTGCTGTGCAGGCAGGTTCAGTGCTGCAGTGTAGTGGGAGTGGGGATTATCTGTGTGTAGAGTGCAGGCAGGCAGGTTAGTGCAGCTGCAGTGTTCACTTGTATATTCCAGTGACAGTTATACACTTGTACTATTTGCAGGCAGCCAGTCACACCGCCAGCACCGCCACTCTCTGCCAGCGCTGTTCATTCATTCTGTCAGTGACCTTGTGCCGTGCCCAGTGCCCACTGCTCGCTCGCTCGCTGGCATATGAGCATCTCATTACACAGTGTGACATCCTTGTGTGCCCACTGCATCCTTCAGTGACCTAGTTGTATATCCAGTGCCCACTGCTGTGCCCACTGCATCCTTCAGTGACCTTGTACTGTGGCCACTGCATCCTTCAGTGACCTAGTTGTATATCCAGTGCCCACTGCTGTGCCCACTGCATCCTTCAGTGACCTTGTACTGTGCCCACTGCATCCTTCAGTGACCTAGTTGTATATCCAGTGCCCACTGCTGTGCCCACTGCATTCTTCAGTGACCTTGTACTGTGGCCACTGCATCCTTCAGTGACCTTGTACTGTGGCCACTGCATCCTTCAGTGACCTTGTACTGTGCCCACTGCATCCTTCAGTGACCTAGTTGTATATCCAGTGCCCACTGCATCCTTCAGTGACCTTGTACTGTGGCCACTGCAACCTTCAGTGACCTAGTTGTATATCCAGTGCCCACTGCTGTGCCCACTGCATCCTTCAGTGACCTTGTACTGTGGCCACTGCATCCTTCAGTGACCTAGTTGTATATCCAGTGCCCACTGCTGTGCCCACTGCATCCTTCAGTGACCTTGTACTGTGGCCACTGCATCCTTCAGTGACCTTGTACTGTGCCCACTGCATCCTTCAGTGACCTTGTACTGTGGCCACTGCATCCTTCAGTGACCTTGTACTGTGCCCACTGCATCCTTCAGTGACCTTGTACTGTGGCCACTGCATCCTTCAGTGACCTAGTTGTATATCCAGTGCCCACTGCATCCTTCAGTGACCTTGTACTGTGGCCACTGCATCCTTCAGTGACCTAGTTGAATATCCAGTGCCCACTGCTGTGCCCACTGCATCCCTCAGTGACCTTGTACTGTGCCCACTGCATCCTTCAGTGACCTTGTACTGTGGCCACTGCATCCTTCAGTGACCTAGTTGTATATCCAGTGCCCACTGCATCCTTCAGTGACCTTGTACTGTGGCCACTGCATCCTTCAGTGACCTAGTTGTATATCCAGTGCCCACTGCTGTGCCCACTGCATCCTTCAGTGACCTTGTACTGTGCCCACTGCATCCTTCAGTGACCTTGTACTGTGGCCACTGCATCCTTCAGTGACCTAGTTGTATATCCAGTGCCCACTGCTGTGCCCACTGCATCCTTCAGTGACCTTGTACTGTGGCCACTGCATCCTTCAGTGACCTTGTGCTGTGCCCACTGCATCCTTCAGTGACCTTGTACTGTGCCCACTGCATCCAGTGATTCATTACTAGCAACATGTCTGGCAGGGTTTCGCGGGGTGAGAGGAAAGGGAGTTCAATTGCCTCAGCCACTTCTGGGACTGCTCCACGTCCAGGAAGAGGACGCCCAGCTGTACGTGGTCGTGATGCAGCAGAAAAGGGGGCAGCAAAGCCTGGGCCGAGTCAGCGGACGCCATTGTCCAAATATTTTAAAGTTTCTGGTCCCCGTGTGGTGGTTGAGCAAATGGAACCTGACGTACTCATGGACATCATGACTTCCTCCCAGACCTCTACTGTGAGCACCACTCCAAGCAGTAGCAGCAGCAGCCAACATCCCACGCTTGTTGTGACATCCACCCCAGCACCCACTGGTCAGCAGCCCTCCCAGGATGACAGCGTTCTGTCCCTCAGTCCGCCATCTGGGAACCTGCTGATGCAAGAAGCACAGGACTTACTGGGGACTGATGTGGCAGAGATTGAGATCGGGCCACAATCACAAGCGTTGTTGAGTTCTGGTGATGAAGAAGAGGGGTCTGTGTCTGGGGATGTAGGGACAGAAGAGGAGGCGGGGGAGTCAGAGGAAGAGCTGGATTATGATGATGCTGCTGATGATGACGTTGTGGACCCTAACTATGTGCAGCCTGCTGAGTCCGTGGAAGAATGGTCAGAGCAGGATGACGAGTCACCTCGGCCTAGGCAAGGATATCGCCATATGTCAGGCAGGGGCAGGGGCATCGGCAGCAGTGGGCGTGGAGGAAGTAGACAGGACACTGCTTCAGCCGGCACCACCACCATGCAACCCCCGGCAACTACTACCACACATTGCTCCGCTGCACCCTCTGCTAGTGGGGGCCGCAGTAAATTAAAGTCACCAGTGTGGGATTGCTTTGAGGAATGTACTGATGACAAAAGGTATGCAGTGTGCAGGTTATGCAGCAAAAGATTGAGCCGTGGGAAAAGTCTGAGCAAGATGGGTACCTCATCCCTCCAGGGCCACCTGAGAAGCCGCCACTGCCGCGAGTATGCGGACTTTAAGAGGAAGCAGGCACTGCTGGCAGGGGTTCCTGAGAGCAGAAGGCCCACCAGCGCAGCAGCATCCTCCCTCCCTCAGGGTCGTGAATCCCCCACAGCAGCAGCAGTAGTAGCACGCAAGCGCTCTTCCACCTCGGCTGCTCAGGACACAGACATTGAGGCTGGCAGCCAGTGTTCGTCTCTCTCCTCTGTCTCCCCTGCATCCCAGCGTCGTCAGACCCTGCTGAGCGACACCTTTCAGGGTCTGACCAAGCCTCTGCCTCCAAGCCACAGGCGGATCCGCAAACTAAATGGCTTGCTGGCCCGGGCCATGGCATCACAGCTGCTTCCCTACTCCCTGGTGCAGGAGGGGAGCGCCATGCGGACGCTGCTCCAATTTGGCATCCCCGAGTGGCAAGTCCCCAGTCGCCACTATTTCAGCAGGAGCGCGATCCCAGCACTCCACAAGTTTGCGGTGGAAAACGTGGCCCGTTCCCTGGACTACTCTGTGGGCAAGCGGGTCCACGTGACCATGGACTCGTGGAGTAGCAGATTTGGGACAGGTCGCTGCCTGTCCTTTACGGCCTACTGGGTGACACTGATGGAAGGGAGGGAGGACAAGAGCGCATCAGCCCAGCTAGTGGTGCCACCACGCGGGATCAGGGGGGATGCAGAAGGGTCCTGTCACGACACTCCCTCAGCACCCGGAAAGCAAGCCCGCCTCGGCAGCAGCAGCGCCAAGCCTCGGCACTGCCAAGCCCTTTTAAAATTGGTGACCCTGGGGAAGGAGAGGCTTACGGCCACCAACGTCCTGGCCGCCCTCAGGAAGCAGGAGCGGAGGTGGCTGACCCCCAGAGGCCTGGAAGTGGGGTATGTGGCAGCCGATAACGGGGCCAACCTGGTGGCAGCAGTGCAGCAGGGAAACCTCCAGCACATCCCCTGCTTGGCCCACGTGCTCAATCTTGTGGTGCAGCGCTTCTTGCGCACCTACCAGGGGATGAGCGAGCTGCTGCAGGATGCCCGGGCGGTGGTACGCTTTTTCCGCCTGTCAGCCACTGCCTCTGCACTCTTGTCCACCTTACAGCAGCAGTATGGAAGGCCACAACACCGGATGATCATCGACATGCCAGTTCGCTGGAATTCGACTCTGGCCATGTTGGAGCGGCTGTGTCAGCACAGGCTGGCTCTTAGGGCCTACATGCTAGACCCAAGTGTCCCCAGCAACCAGCAAGTCCCCATGATTACTGCCACTCAGTGGACACTGATGCAGCAAGTATGCCTGGTGCTGAGTCCCTTCCTGGAGGCAACCAAGATGGTCAGTGAGGAGCGGGCCTCTGTGTGCCAGTGGGTGCCCTTGGTTTGTCTACTGGAGCAGGCAATGGACAATTTAATTGAGCGTGGGGATGAAGCCCTGAGGCAGTTGGAAGAACAGGAGCAGATGGCAGCACAGTCCAGCTCAGAGGAGGGCTCACAGCAGGTAGTGGAAGAGTTGGAGGTCCCTAACCTGAATGAGGAGGAGGAGGAGGAGCAGAGTGCAGCAGGCGTTGTACGTGGATGGCGGTTTGAGGAGGACAACGACATGGCACAGGAAGAGGACAGGCATGCGTTATGGGACAATGGCGAGGACGAGGAAGATCTTGCTGGCAGGGCCCACTTGTTTCCCATGGCTGTGCACATGTTGCGCTGCCTTCGCAGGGACCCCCGGGTGATCCAGATGCGTTCAAGGGAGGACATCTGGATTACCTTGATGCTTGATCCCCGTCTGAAGGGGAAGCTGGGAGACTTAATGAAGCCATCCACCACCGAGCAACGCACAAGGGAGTTGAAGGAGGCCCTTGTGCGCAGACTACTGGAAGCATTCCCCCAGCCTTCCACCCCCACTGTAACTGCTCTGCCAAGCCAGCAAGAGGTGCCTGCCATTGCCACTAGCAGCACAACAACAACCACCAGCAGCAGCAGCAGCAACTGGCGCCCCGGAGACCTGAAGAGCCTAAGCAAGAGCCTGTATGCAGTGCAGCAGCCCAGAACAGAGGTGCCCGCCACAGCATCCACCACCAACCAGCACAAGCAACGACTGACCACCATGGTGTCTGACTATATGGGGTCATCCAGCGGGCTCAATGACACCGACAGCCCCGTGGACCCCTTGGAGTACTGGGTCAAGAGACTGGACATCTGGAGCGAGCTTTCCCAGTACGCCCTGGAACTCCTATCCTGCCCTCCTTCCAGTGTCCTCTCAGAGAGATGCTTTAGTGCGGCCGGTGGTGTGGTCACAGAGAAGCGCTCTCGGCTCTCCCACGCCTCTGTGGACAAACTCACCTTCCTGAAAATCAACCAGGCTTGGGTGGAAGGTGAGTTCCTGGCCCCTATTGTCGGACACAGGGGGACATGAAGTGGCTGCTGCATGTGCTGTTGTTAACTATGCCTGCCTTTATAAAGACATTTACTACCTGCCTAGTGCCTACCTTGGTTAATTTTGTTGGTGTTATGGTACTACTACCAGTAAGTTGCCATGGTCCTCCTTCTGAGCTGCTGAACTGACCGCCCGCTTTGTCCTCCTGACTCAGTCGCTACTACACTCTGCGTTCACACTGCCCGGGTCACCGGGTGCATTTAATTTTTTGGCCAGCACTATGACGCTGTGCTACTACTACTGTGCTGCTGCTGCTGAACTGACCGCCCGCTTTGTCCTCCTGACTCAGTCGCTACTACACTCTGCGTTCACACTGCCCGGGTCGCCGGGTGCATTTAATTTTTTGGCCAGCACTATGACGCTGTGCTACTATTACTGTGCTGCTGCTGCTGAACTGACCGCCCGCTTTGTCCTCCTGACTCAGTCGCTACTACACTCTGCGTTCACACTGCCCGGGTCGCCGGGTGCATTTAATTTTTTGGCCAGCACTATGACGCTGTGCTACTTCTACTGTGCTGCTGCTGCTGAACTGACCGCCCGCTTTGTCCTCCTGACTAGGTCGCTACTACACTCTGCGTTCACACTGCCCGGGTTGCCGGGTGCATTTAATTTTTTGGCCAGCACTATGACGCTGTGCTACTATTACTGTGCTGCTGCTGCTGAACTGAGCGCCCGCTTTGTCCTCCTGACTCAGTCGCTACTACACTCTGCGTTCACACTGCCCGGGTCGCCGGGTGCATTTAATTTTTTGGCCAGCACTATGACGCTGTGCTACTTCTACTGTGCTGCTGCTGCTGAACTGACCGCCCGCTTTGTCCTCCTGACTCAGTCGCTACTACACTCTGCGTTCACACTGCCCGGGTCGCCGGGTGCATTTAATTTTTTGGCCAGCACTATGACGCTGTGCTACTACTACTGTGCTGCTGCTGCTGAACTGACCGCCCGCTTTGTCCTCCTGACTCAGTCGCTACTACACTCTGCGTTCACACTGCCCGGGTCGCCGGGTGCATTTAATTTTTTGGCCAGCACTATGACGCTGTGCTACTACTACTGTGCTGCTGCTGCTGAACTGACCGCCCGCTTTGTCCTCCTGACTCAGTCGCTACTACACTCTGCGTTCACACTGCCCGGGTCGCCGGGTGCATTTAATTTTTTGGCCAGCACTATGACGCTGTGCTACTTCTACTGTGCTGCTGCTGCTGCTGAACTGACCGCCCGCTTTGTCCTCCTGACTCAGTCGCTACTACACTCTGCGTTCACACTGCCCGGGTCGCCGGGTGCATTTAATTTTTTGGCCAGCACTATGACGCTGTGCTACTACTACTGTGCTGCTGCTGCTGAACTGACCGCCCGCTTTGTCCTCCTGACTCAGTACACTCTGCGTTCACACTGCCCGGGTCGCCGGGTGCATTTAATTTTTTGGCCAGCACTATGACGCTGTGCTGCTACTACTACCACCAGTATGTTGCCGTGGTCCTTCTGTGCTGCTGAACTGACCGCCCGCATAGTCCTTCTCCTGACTCAGTCGCTACCACCACTGCACTCTGCGTTCACACTGCCCGTGTCCACTGACAACTCTGCTGCGATGTCATTGCTAATTGCTGCAAAAAAAAAAAAAAATTACAAAAACCTCTCTGGAGCCTTTTTGCCGTCAGCCACTCATCCTTCTCCAGCGGTACCTTCACCGCCAAGTGCCATTGGAACTCGCCTTCACCTCTTTGACTGCTTAACGCGTATATCCCTTTTTAAAACCACTTATTACCAATTAATAGCCCCATTTAAAGTGTTGATTTCACTTTAAAATCCATTTTCTCGAGAAAATTTTTTTTGGGGGGAATTTTTTATGTTGAAGTTATGTTGCCCCTTATCACCTCGATAATCCATGCTATTTGGGGGACTGTAGCATGTATGGGGGCTTTGTTATTAACGTTAAAAGAAAATCCACCTCCGGGCGTGAATCCGCGCGTGATTACGCCATTCACGGGAAAAAATCCGCATGGTTGCGTGGACGCGGACGAAAATCCGCATGCGGCGGGGCCGAATGCGGATTTTTTTTTGCAACCACGCGGATTTCCGAATTCGTGGATAAGGCACATCCCTGGACGGGAGCCCAATAGTGTAGTATATTAGTATGCAATTGAAAAAAGGAATTTCAATAAATTACTACTCACAAAAGGGGGTTGCAAGGACAACCAACCGTAGGAAGCAGGTGGAGACCATAAACCTGACTCCACTCGGGGTAGTCCCAGCCGGGACCTGGATGTGGTCGCTCTCCTTGGAAAAGTAGGGACAGGTGTCCACTGTGGGGCACCCACAGGTGGTCTGTCACCACCCCTCAAACACTGATTGTTTGGGGGTATAACTATGCACAATTAGAGGTAAAGAGGCGCCCCGGTTGAAATAAAAGCATCTAAAAACAGCTTAAAATCGAGGAAATAATATGAGGTTGATTACCTCAATAACAAAATCCTTGTATGTGACAAAATATTTTTATTTAGCACAGGCAACGCATTTCGCGGGTCTAAGCCCGCTTCATCAGGCCAATAAAAGTGCCAAATGAACAAGTCGATATGGCAAAGGGAGCCTCCTTTGCCATATCGACTTGTTCATTTGGCACTTTTATTGGCCTGATGAAGCGGGCTTAGACCCGCGAAACGCGTTGCCTGTGCTAAATAAAAATCTTTTGTCACATGCAAGGATTTCGTTATTGAGGTAAGCCACCTCATATTATTTCCTCGATTTTAAGCTGTTTTTAGATGCTTTTATTTCAACCAGGGCGCCTCTTTACCTCTAATTGTACCAAGCAATAGACCTGGGTTCGATTCCCAGCCAATGTATGTATGCTGGTGTCAGGAAGCACGGAAGAGCCGCCGCCGCGAGTCAGGAGGCGGCTCTTTCCGCGCACAGTGTGATGGAGCACGGGGAGGCAGCCACCTCCACTTCGGCTGAGGCGGCTGTCCCCCTGCAGAGCATGGCAGAGCGTGGATAAACCGCCGCGTCAGACACGGCGGTTGGCGCGCATGGCCCCTTGTCGGAGGCACCGCAGAGCGGTGCTGGTGTGGCTGGGACACATAGTCCCTTCAGGTTTAGAGTGACGCGCGCGCGCGCACTCAGGCAGGGAAGATATCACAGCCAGAAGTGAGTCAGCTGACCAGGCTGGTCAGCTGACTCTGGCTCCACTCCTCATTGGTCCAGCACTTAGGAAGGTGCTGGAGAAGGTGCCTGTGTATATATACTGCTAGTTGGTCATTTCTCTGGTGTCTGGCAACGATCACATATGTGGGAGCACCCAGATCCGTAGTCAGATCCGCAAGTGTGCCGGGACCAGCTGGAGCTGTAATCCTACACTTAGCTAGATTCTGTTGATAGCTTAAAGTACTAGTTTGATTGTGATTATCTGTTATGACCCTTTGCCTGCTTGACTATTCTCTTGAACTCTGATCTTGTACCTCAATATTTCTGATACTCTGTTGTCGACCCCCGGCTCGTTCTAAGACCCTGCTTCTGCCTCCTGATCTTGTGCCTCGATATATCTGATACCCTGTTGCCGAACCCTGCCTGTTCTTAGACTCTGCCTTTGCCTCCTGATCTTGTACTTTGTCTGTCCGTGTGTGTACGACCTGGCTTGTCCGACCTCGAGAACCGACCTTACTTTTAGAGGCGGTTCCCCGTTCTGTTAGTGACACTTCCTCCAGAGGGTTACTTTCAGACTATCCTTCCTACTGTCAGCCTGATTCCTTCCGTCTTGGAGAGTCCAGGTCTGCAGTACTCCTGACTGCGCTGAGGCTTTGTCCTCAAAGTGTTACTGTTACACCAAAACACTACACTCTACTCAGGTGAACAGAGGTTAGCTGGTATTTCGGATTATCGGTGATACTGCAGATCACTTATAATCTGGTATACATCTGTATTCCCAGTGATACTGCAGATCACCGGTAATCAGATCCTCTCTGTGCTTCACCGATCGTTACAGCTGGCTTTTGAAATCCTACAATTCCCTAAGCAAGCTGTAATGATCCGCTCAGCTGCCTGCGCAGCTTTTTGACCACTGTTCAGGTCTGCATTCTGCAGGTCTCTGGAAGAGAGACCTTTTGTCAGTTTTGCAGCTTGCTGCTGCTGAGGAATTTGCATATGTTTGTCATGCAAATTGCCTAGCCACATCCTTTGTAGGCTTGCTCTATATATACCATGTGATATCACAGACCTTCGCTGGTCATAAGGGTTTGTCCTGTGAAACACTCGTGGAGTGTCAGCCATACTTCTTGTTAAAGATTAGCTTAAAGTAATTAACGGGACTGCACTAGGCATCCTTGCTAGAGCAGTTAGGATTGTGTTATTTGTATTGCCTGTTCTGTCTGTCTGTCTGTGGGGTGCTAACCAGAGCAGCGTTTGTTACTGGTAGGCCCTTCTGTTCAATTGTTGCCTTACTTGAATCGCACTCGCTCTGGCGGAAAGAGCAGTGGATCGTATCTCTCACGTATTCCTGTTTTCGTGTATCTGTCTTGTCTTATACGAACGCTTGCTGGAGGCTCGGTGAGGTAACCGTTAAGCAAGCGCTCGCGTCCTCTGTTTCATGTTTGTCTGTCGGTGGTTAGTTAAGCGTGCTTGTCTCTGTTGTGATTAACACACGGAGACCGCGCATAAACACGTGCACTGTTGCGAATGAGTGCGGTGTTCGCGTTTAGTTAGCGTTTGTTATTTTCCTTATCTTCTCATTGTATGATTACTGTGCCTTTGCTACTCTCATGCCCTGTCTTGCTTAAGCCTTGTGTCACCTCTGGCAATCGCCTCTCTCGCGATTGCGTTCATACTTCGTTTCTGCTGTTGTGTGTGCACCGTCACGGGTTGGCGACTAGATTGAGGCACATACATACATTCTGTCCCTGTGCTCATTCTCTTTCGCAATCGCTTCTCTTGCGATTGCGTTCTCACTTGGTTTCCTCCGTTGTGTGTCCGCCGTCGCAGGTTGGCGGCTAGATTGGTGGACATACATACATTCCTCATCTGTGCTTATTCAGTCTTGTGTCGCTGTTAGCAATCGCCATCTCTGGCGATTGCCTTCTCACCTGATCTTCATGGTTGTGTGTTCATCGTCGCAGGGTGGCGACTAGATTGGTGGACACACATACCCTCCTTCGCTTTGATCTCTCTCTTTCAGGGCTATCTTGCCCTGCGTTTCTTCCCTTCATACAATTCCTGTCTGGCGTCTGTGGCAGGGCAGAGGAGCTGTTCCTCTGCACTCCACAGCTCCACCTGCCAACAGGAATTTCCCTCTACAAGTGCGTTGTGGAGGATTTCCGCAGTGTCAGCGCACGTCCTGTGCGCTGATCATGGAGAGAATTCCACAATCATTACACAAGCTCATTTTTCTCTTGGATATATTACAATGGTACATGCTAGGGTGGCTTCAGCATGTAGCATTGTAGTGTGTTGTGTTGGTGGTATAATGGTTAGGATAGCAGCCTACCAAGCAATACAATACAGAAACATTTGTAAAGCACTTTTCTCCCATAGGACTCAAAGCACTAGACCTGGGTTTGATTCCCGGCCAATGTATGTAAGCTGGCTTTTGAAATCCTACAATTCCCTAAGCAAGCTCATTTTTCTCTTGGATATATCACAATGGTACATGCTAGGCTGGCTTTAGCATGGAGCATTGTAGTGTGTTGTGTTGGTGGTATAATGGTTAGGATAGCAGCCTACCAAGCACTAGACCTGGGTTTGATTCCCGGCCAATGTATGTAAGCTGGCTTTTGAAATCCTACAATTCCCTAAGCAAGCTCATTTTTTATCTTGAATATATCACAATGGTACATGCTAGGCTGGCTTCAGCATGTAGCATTGTAGTTGTAACGATCGGTGTCAGCACACAGAGAGAATCTGATTATTGGTGATCTGCAGTATCACCAAGAATACAGATTATACCTGATTATTGATGATCTGCAGAATCACCGATAATCCAAGTATAACTAACCTCTGGACACCTGTAAAGTGTGAGTGTTTGGTGCAACAGTAATAACTTTGAGTAAGACCACCTGAGGTGGTCTTTGGCAGTACGGGCAATACTGCCTTTTGGAAAGTACAGAGGCCTTTCAGTAGCCTGTGAACTCCAAAGGGGTGGAGTCCCAGGGTAAAGGTAGGCGTGACCTGCGGATGAGTGACACCTAAAGGTGGATGTCACTACCAGGTCTGGAGACTATCTCATAAACAGAGAGATAGCTCTCGAGGTCGGGCAAGCCGGGTCGGCAACACACAGACAGATAAAGTACAAAGACAGGAGAATGATTCGGTATCCAAGGCGTGCAAGGTTTGGCATCAGGTAATCAGATTTGCGAGGTACCGAATCAGAAAGCGGAAGGAAGGTCAGGACGTAAACAGGTCATAACAGATATCACAATTGCCTAGTCTTGGGTGTGAGGTCCGTGGTCTCTACACCCTGGAACTAGTCTGAAGCATAACAGAATAATAACACAGAGTCCCTAGTCTGGGTGTGAGGTCCGTGGTCTCTACACCCTGGAACTAGTCTGAAGTCTAACAGAATGATAACACAGTAATACACAGAAGTAATTTGGCTCAGTGTGAATTCCCAGGTCCTCCTGGTTCTAACACACTGTTGGATCTGACTAAGGTCTGGGTGCTTCCATGTAAGTGTTCGCAACGGCAGACAACCTGAAAGTGACCGGCAGTGACTATATATAGAGCAGCGCCCTCTGGCGCCACCCCTATGCGATCAACCAATAGTCACTTGCCTTGAGGTCAGCTGACCGACCTGGTCAGCTGATCCCTCTCCGTTTGTCTTAAAGGCTCTGCCTCTCAGCACGCGCACGAGTATTCCTCAGTCTATGTGAACTAACAGACCCAGCCACACTAGACGCATGCTGCCGCGGACAAACCGCCGCGCTGGACGCATGCTGCTGCGGACAAACCGCCGCACTGGACGCGGAATCAGCCACCTTGCCACCAGTACACGCGGCGGCTTTTCTGCGTTCTCTTACAGTACCCCCCCCTCCTGAGGAGTGGACTCCGGACACTTGCCACCAGGCTTTCCAGGGTGCAGGTCATGGAATTCCTTCTTCAAATCCTCTGCGTGCATACGACAGTCTGGCACCCAAGTTCTCTCCTCTATGCCATATCCCTTCCAGTGAACCAGATACTGCACAGAGTTCTGCACAAGCCGTGAGTCCAGAATCTTTTCAATCTCATACTCAAGTTGATCATCAACACGGGGGGGCGGGGGTAGTGCTGGTAGGGAGATCAATAGCAAAAGTGACCTTATTGATCTTTCTGGTCACTGGAAGAGGACCCACAAATCTAGGGCCCAGTTTGGGTGACAGTTGTTTTAACGCCAAATGTCGTGTGGACACCCAGACCCAATCCCCTGGAGAGAATTCCCATTCTATGGATCGTTTCTTGTCAGCCTATTTCTTCTGACTCTGAAAAGCCTTCCCTAAATTTCTTTCAACTATTCCCCAAACTTGTTTCAAGGATTTCTGCCAATTCTCCAGGGCTGGAAATGGAGTAGAAGCCACTGGCAATGGGGCAAATTTAGGTGACCTTCCTGTCACCACCTGAAATGGGGAAAATCCTGATGAAGAGCTTTTCAGATTGTTGTGTGCAAATTCTGCAAATGGCAAGAATTTAACCCAGTGAGTTTGGGCGTCTGCAACGTAACATTTCAGAAACTGCTCCAGGGATTGATTGACTCTCTCGGTCTGGCCATTGGTCTGAGGGTGGTAGCCTGATGAAAATGAAAGTTCCATATCAAGCTGATGGCAAAATGCCCTCCAAAATTTGGATATAAATTGGACTCCCCGATCTGACACTATATTTTCCGGAATGCCATGCAGCCGTAAAATGTGCTGGATGAAGAGATCAGCCAATTCCTGGGCCGAGGGGAGTCCCTTCAAAGGGACAAAGTGAGCCATCTTACTGAATCGATCGACTACCACCCAAATGACTGTCATGCCCTCAGATCTGGGAAGTTTGCCCACAAAATCCATGGACAAATGGGTCCAGTATTCATTTGGAACTGGTAAAGGCTGCAATGTTCCAACAGGGGCCTGACGGGAGGGCTTACTTCTTGCACCCACTGCACACTCTCTCACATACTCCTTACAGTCTGTTGCCAATGATGGCCACCACGCACATCTAGCAAGTAGATCCTGAGTTCTGGTGGCCCCAGGATGTCCTGCATTCTTGTGAGAATGAAACAGCTGCAACAGCTGTAAGCGAACAGGCAATGGTACAAACAAGACCCCTTCAGGCTTTCCCTCAGGCACATCCTG
Organism: Hyperolius riggenbachi; assembly: GCF_040937935.1. Classification (NCBI taxonomy): domain Eukaryota; kingdom Metazoa; phylum Chordata; class Amphibia; order Anura; family Hyperoliidae; genus Hyperolius; species Hyperolius riggenbachi. The sequence goes on along the minus strand of NC_090646.1, from coordinate 39,519,706 downwards.
TTGAAATGGACCCAATGTGAAAGCCCAGTCTTTCCAGGTCTCAGTGGCCGCCAGGACCATTTTTTGCGGTATAATGGTCTCGGGTTCTGAGGGCTGTGCTGTCTCGGGCTCGAAACACCTGGATAAGGCATCAGCCTTGATGTTCTTACTACCAGGGGTATACGTGATTATAAATCTGAATCTCGAAAAGAATAATGACCACCGGGCCTGTCGGGGGCTAAGTCTCTTAGCGCCCTCAATGTACTCCAAATTTTTGTGGTCGGTGTAAACTGTAATAGTGTGTTTTGCCCCTTCTAACCAATGACGCCATTCTTCAAAGGCCAACTTGATGGCGAGAAGTTCCCGGTTGCCTATATCGTAGTTTTTCTCTGCGGGTGAAAATCTACGAGAAAAATAGGCACAGGGGTGACGTTTCCCCTGCAAGCCAGAACGCTGAGACAGCACAGCCCCTACTCCTACCTCCGAGGCATCAACCTCCACGATAAAGGGAAAGGTGATGTCAACATGTCTTAAAATGGGCGCAGAACAGAACAGTTTCTTCAGAGTGGAGAAAGCATCATGGGCCTCTGGGGACCAGTGGTGAGTGTCATCCCCTTTCTTGGTGAGACTGGTGAGAGGCTAAATCATCGTAGAGTACCCCTTTATGAACCTCCTGTAGTAATTGGTGAACCCCAGGAATCTCTGGAGTGCCTTCAGTCCCACAGGCGGAGGCCACTCCAAGACAGCAGAAGCCTTTCCAGGGTCCATAGTGAGGCCAGAGGTCGAGATTATGTACCCAAGAAAGGCGACAGATGTTACTTCGAAAATGCATTTCTCCAATTTAGCGTACAGCATATTCTGTCTCAACTTCCGTAGTACAGACTTAACATGTTTCCTGTGTTCTGAGATGTTGGAAGAGAAAATCAGTATATCGTCTAAGTATACCAAGACGTATTTGCCCATGACCTCTCTGAACACCTCGTTAATCAGTTCTTCGAAGACGGCCGGAGTATTGCACAACCCGAAGGGCATCACTAGGTACTCGTAATGTTAAAGGCCGTCTTCCACTCATCTCCGTCCCTGATACGCACAAGATTGTATGCACCCCTCAAGTTCAGCTTCGAGAAAATCTTAGCCTTGGTCACTTGATTAAATAAATCGTCAATTAAAGGCAGAGGATAACGATTTTTTATTGTAATCTTAATTAAGCCCCGATAATCGATGCATGGACGGAGGCCTCCATCCTTTTTCTTTACAAAGAAGAATCCTGCCCCTGCTGGTGACCGGGAGGGACGAATAAAACCCTTAGCTAAGTTTTCTCGGATGTATTCTTGCATGGCCAGTTTCTCGGGTCCTGACAGATTATAGAGATGACCTCTAGGGGGCATACAACCAGACCTGAGATCAATGTGACAATCAAAAGGACAGTGTGGGGGGAGTTTATCTGCAGATTTGGGACAAAACACGTCTGCAAAATCGGAATACTGACTTGGCAAACCCTCCACTTGAATTTTGGTGTTACCCAAGGTTACCTTCGCTAAACAATTATGATGACAATGGGTAGACCAGCTCGTTAGCTGACCTGAAGCCCAATTGATCTGAGGAGAGTGAAGTTGTAACCATGGCATGCCAAGAATGATCATGGAAGTTGCCATTCGTAAGACCAGAAACTGGAGGCTCTCCCTGTGTAACACCCCCACCGTAACTCTAAATTCTGGGGTCTGGGACAGAGGCTGGTCACTCTGCAGAGGAGAGTCATCCACAGCAGTAACCAGAATCGGCTGATTCAAAGGAGAAATGGGAATCCCCAATTTCTTTGCAAACTCGTAATCCATAAAATTGGCCACTGAGCCTGAATCTAGGAAGGCCTCAGTGGTTGCTGTTTGATCTCCCCAAGAAATAGTACAAGGGAGGAGCAAACGTTTATCATTTAGAGGTAAGGACTGCGCGCCTAGAGTATTACCTCCGACTACACCTAGGCGGCAGCGTTTCCCGACTTCTTGGGATAATTCTGTACTCTGTGACCCTCCCCTGCACAGTACAGACAGAGCTGTTCTGCTTTTCTGCGATTCTGCTCCACCCGAGACAATTTCGACCGACCAATCTGCATTGGTTCCGGTGGGGGTGAAACGGGTGGAGGAGAGGCATAGGAAACATATCTCACATTGTTCCTACCCCGCGTCTGTCTCCGGTAACGTAGACGATGGTCAACTCTGATAGCCAATGAAATGGCCTCATCAACCGACTTCGGCTCAGGTTGACCCAGCATTAAATCAGACACCGCGTCAGATAACCCTGACGAGAAACAGTCCAGAAGTGCAAAAGAATCACATCTAGCTGAAACTGCCCATTTTCTGAACTCAGCTGCATAGGTTTCAACCGGATCCTTGCCCTGCCGCAAAGTCTTGAGCTTCCGCTCAGCGGTAGAGGCGATGTCCGGATCATCATAAATTATAGCCATAGCTTTAAAAAATTCCTCAACTGAAGTTAGGGCCTCATTCCCTTTCCATATGGAATCCCCTGACAACAGAGTTTTAATAAATGTAATTCTCTGTGTCACGGTTTCTGATGAATTTGGTCTCAACTCAAAGTACGACAACACTCGATTTCTAAAATTCTGAAAGTCAGATCTGTGACCAGAAAACTTTTCGGGTACAGGCATACGTAAGTCTGTACCTGGAGATCGCACTATATTCACAGCCGTCTGTAGGACATGTGCAGACCCGGACAAAGCATTGATCTGGGTCTGATGACTGTCCAGCACTTGGATGAAATTTTCCACCGGGGTGGTAAGTGCATCGAGACGGCTGGTAAGTGCGTCCATTTGGTTTTGGTCTGCCATTCTGTAACGATCGGTGTCAGCACACAGAGAGAATCTGATTATTGGTGATCTGCAGTATCACCAAGAATACAGATTATACCTGATTATTGATGATCTGCAGAATCACCGATAATCCAAGTATAACTAACCTCTGGACACCTGTAAAGTGTGAGTGTTTGGTGCAACAGTAATAACTTTGAGTAAGACCACCTGAGGAGCAGGTGGTCTTTGGCAGTACGGGCAATACCGCCTTTTGGAAAGTACAGAGGCCTTCCAGTAGCCTGTGAACTCCAAAGGGGTGGAGTCCCAGGGTAAAGGTAGGCGTGACCTGTGGATGAGTGACACCTAAAGGTGGATGTCACTACCAGGTCTGGAGACTATCTCATAATCAGAGAGATAGCTCTCGAGGTCGGGCAAGCCGGGTCGGCAACACACAGACAGATAAAGTACAAAGACAGGAGAATGATTCGGTATCCAAGGCGTGCAAGGTTTGGCATCAGGTAATCAGATTTGCGAGGTACCAAATCAGAAAGCGGAAGGAAGGTCAGGACGTAAACAGGTCATAACAGATATCACAATTGCCTAGTTTTGGGTGTGAGGTCCGTGGTCTCTACACCCTGGAACTAGTCTGAAGCATAACAGAATAATAACACAGAGTCCCTAGTCTGGGTGTGAGGTCCGTGGTCTCTACACCCTGGAACTAGTCTGAAGTCTAACAGAATGATAACACAGTAATACACAGAAGTAATTTGGCTCAGTGTGAATTCCCAGGTCCTCCTGGTTCTAACACACTGTTGGATCTGACTAAGGTCTGGGTGCTTCCACGTAAGTGTTCGCAACAGCAGACAACCTGAAAGTGACCGGCAGTGACTATATATAGAGCAGCACCCTCTGGCGCCACCCCTATGCGATCAACCAATAGTCACTTGCCTTGAGGTCAGCTGATTCCTCTCTGTTTGTCATAAAGGCTCTGCCTCTCAGCGCACGCGCGCATATTCCTCAGTCTATGTGAACTAACAGACCCAGCCACACTAGACGCATGCTGCCGTGGACAAACCGCCACGCTGGACGCATGCTGCTGCGGACAAACCGCCGCACTGGACATGGAATAAGCCGCCTTGCCACCAGTACACGCGGCGGCTTTTCCGCGTTCTCTTACAGTAGTGTGTTGTGTTGGTGGTATAATGGTTAGGATAGCAACCTACATAGTGGTAGGCCTGGGTTCAATTCCTGGCCAATGCATGTGAGTTGGCTTTTGACATCCTACAAATCCCTAAGCAAGCTCATTTTTCTCTTGGATATATCATAATGGTACATGCTAGGCTGGCTTCAGCATGTAGTGTTGGTGGTGGTATAGTGGTGAAAAGAGCTGCCTTCCAAGCACTCGACCTGGGTTTGATTCCTGGCCAAGGTATGTATCAAGCTGTGGAGGAGCTTGAAGAGGAACAGTTATGGCAGGAACAGTTGTGGGAGCAATTTACATCAGAATCAGATGTTTCCTCAACACCTGTCACAGCACAGAGGGGGGAGGAGGAGGAAGAGCTATGTGGGTAAAAGGAGTCAGACTCGGATGATGAGGAAGGTGTTTCTTTGGAGGAGGAGGAGGATGTGGCAGAAGAACAACAACCGCAGCAGGCATCGCAGGGGGGATTGTGCTGCTTGACGTTCCCGTGGTATTGTTCGTGGCTAGGGGGAGGAGGAGGACTTACCTGACATCACTGAGGAAGAGCAAGAGGAGATGGATAGTATGTCTGCATCCAACTTTGTGCAGATGGCATCTTTCATGCTGTCCAGCCTGTTGAAGGACCCCCGTATAAAAAAAAAACTCAAGGGTGACCTGTACTGGGTGGCTGGCCATGCTACTAGACCCTCGGTATAGGCACAAAGTGGCGGACATGTTACCAACTCACCAGAAGGCAGAAAGGATGCAGCACATGCAGAACAAGCTGTCAACTATGCTTTACAGTGCGTTTAAGGGTGATGTCACAGCACAAAGCAATAAAGGTACCACTGCCAGTAATCCTCCTCCCATGTTCATGCAGGCAAGGACAGGACGCTCCAGCGATCTCATGGTGATGTCGGACAAGCGGACATTATTTAGTCCAATGCCTCGACTTAGCGCTTCTGGATCCACCCTCCACCAACGCCTGGACCGGCAGGTAGCTGACTACCTAGCCTTAAGTGTGGATGTAGACACTGTGAGCAGCGATGAACCCTTGGACTACCGGGTGCGCAGGCTTGACCTGTGGCCAGAGCTGTCCCAATTTGCATTCCAACTTCTGTCTTGCCCTGCCTCAAGCGTCCTGTAAAAAAGGACCATTAGTGCAGCTGGAGGCATTGTCACTGAGAAGAGAAGTCGCCTAAGTCACAAAAGTGTTCAGTACCTCACCTTTATCAAAATGAGGCATGGATCCCGGAGGGCTACTGCCCGCCCGAAGACTAAGTCAGTCCCCACACACAGCATCTCTGCCTGCACGCCGTGTGACTGGCTGCCTGCCCCAAGACTAAGTCGCTCCCCACACAGCATCTCTGCCCGCCAGCCGCTTGGCTGCCTTCTCCACCACCACTAACAGGGTCCAGGACTCCAGGCGGATTCCTGAATTTTTAAGGCCGCTGCTAGCAGCGGCCGCTATAATAATTTTTCTGGTGCGTGTACATGCCTGCCTAATTTTTCTGGCTGCACTGCGGCTGCAACAATAAAACAAAAGGCATGTACATGTGCCCATCCCCTTCGTGATCATTACCTTGCCGCAGTGAAGGGGCTTGCGTATCACAATGAAGCAATGACCGCTGGCTATATGAGTGTCTCGGGGGGTGGCACACCAAAGATAATAAGGTCGTTGCTTCATTGTGGACAGACCAAATTTGATCAGCTGGACAGTCACTGTTGTTCTATCATTGACTTAGGCGACTTCTCTGAGAAGAGAAGTCGCCTAAGTCACAAAAGTGTTCAGTACCTCACCTTTATTAAAATGAGGCATGGATCCCGAAGGGCTACTGCCCGCCCAAAGAGTCAGTCCCCACACACAGCATCTCTGCCTGCATGCTGTGTGACTGGCTGCCTGCCCCAAGACTAAGTCGCTCGCCACACAGCACCTCTGCCCGCTGGCCGCTTGACTGCCTTCTCCGCCACCACCAACAGGGTCCAGGACTCCAGGCGGATTCCTGAATTTTTTGCTTCATTGTGGACAGACCAAATTTTATCAGCACGGCCGTCACTACGCAAACAGCTGTTTGCGGTGCGTTACACAGTGAGTTTGGTGTGTCAGTGTGAAGCAGTACACTAATTACACTCCCTGATTGATGTATACCCATGCAAGATGTTTTAAAGCACTTTAGGCCTGCAATTTTGCATTCAATGTGATTTATGACCTTAAAACGCTGCTTTGCGTCAAATCCAGATTTTCCCCCGGGACTTTTGGCTTATATCCCACTCCGCCATGCCCCCCTCCAGGTGTTAGACCCCTTGAAACATCTTTTCCATCACTTTTGTGGCCAACATAAATTTTTCTAGTTTTCCAAGTTCGCCTCCTCATTGAAGTCTATTGCGGTTCGCGGAAGTTTGCACGTTCGCAAACTTTTGCGAAGGTTTGTGCCATCTCTAGTCTTCATTAGTGTTGGGCGAACACCTGGATGTTCGGGTTCGCGAACGTTCGCCGAACATGGCCGCGATGTTCGGGTGTTCGCGCCGAACTCCGAACATAATGGAAGTCAATGGGGACCCGAACTTTTGTGCTTTCTAAAGCATCCTTACATGCTACATACCCCAAATTTGCAGGGTATGTGCACCTTGGGAGTGGGTACAAGAGGAAGTTCTCGTGAACCAAACTTTTGCAGAATTTCGCGAACCCGGTTCACGAACCGAAAAACTGAGGTTTTGGCCATCTCTAGTAAGAATGGCTGCAGTTTATATTTTCTCAGGGAAATTTGTATTTGACTCCACCCACTGATGACCCGGCATTGCCCGGGTATGTATTTGGCTGGTGTTGGCTGCGCCCACTTTTTCTAATCCTAACCCACAATTACTCAATGATCAGGTTTGTGAGCTTTGGGTAGGCAGGCAGGGTAGTTCGCTCTCCAGCCACGCTAGCCAGGGTCCCCCCCAGTCATTGTGTGTCGCTGCTGGGAACAGTAGTACACCGCTCGCTCAGCCACACTATATATATAGCATTGTTTACTGCCACTGTGTACCTCGCTCAGCCACGCTATATATAGCTATATATAGCATTGTGTTTTCTGACACTCTGTGTACACGGCTTAGCCTGGCTATATAGCATTGTGTGTACTGCCACTGTGCACCTCGCTCAGCCACGCTATATATAGCATTGTGTTTTCTGACACTCTGTGTACACGGCTTAGCCTGACTATATAGCATTGTGTGTACTGCCACTGTGCACCTCGCTCAGCCACGCTATATATAGCATTGTGTTTACTGCCACTCTGTGTACACCGCTCAGCCAGACTATATACTATTGTTTACTGACACTCTGTGTACACCGCTCAGCCAGACTATATACCATTGTTTACTGACACTCTGTGTACACGGCTCAGCCTGACTATATAGCATTGTGTGTACTGCCACTGTGTACCTCGCTCAGCCACGCTATATATAGCATTGTTTACTGACACTCTGTGTACACCGCTCAGCCAGACTATATAGCATTGTGTGTACTGCCACTGTGCACCTCGCTCAGCCACGCTATATATAGCATTGTGTTTACTGCCACTCTGTGTACACCGCTCAGCCAGACTATATACCATTGTTTACTGACACTCTGTGTACACCGCTCAGCCAGACTATATACCATTGTTTACTGACACTCTGTGTACACGGCTCAGCCTGACTATATAACATTGTGTGTACTGCCACTGTGTACCTCGCTCAGCCACGCTATATATAGCATTGTTTACTGACACTCTGTGTACACCGCTCAGCCAGACTATATAGCATTGTGTGTACTGCCACTCTGTGTACACGGCTCAGCCAGACTATATATCATTGTGTGTACTGCCACTCTGTGTACACCGCTCAGCCAGACTATATAGCATTGTGTGTACTGCCACTCTGTGTACACCGCTCAGCCAGACTATATAGCATTGTGTGTACTGCCACTCTGTGTACACCGCTCAGCCAGACTATATACCATTGTTTACTGACACTCTGTGTACACCGCTCAGCCAGACTATATACCATTGTTTACTGACACTCTGTGTACACCGCTCAGCCGGACTATATAGCATTGTGTGTACTGCCACTGTGTACCTCGCTCAGCCACGCTATATATAGCATTGTTTACTGACACTCTGTGTACACGGCTCAGCCAGACTATATAGCATTGTGTACTGCCACTCTGTGTACACCGCTCAGCCAGACTATATAGCATTGTGTGTACTGCCACTCTGTGTACACCGCTCAGCCAGACTATATAGCATTGTGTTTACTTCCACTCTGTGTCTGCTGGGCCTGGGAACAGTAGTACACCGCTCACCTGCCACTGTATAGCATTGTGCTCTGTGTCGCTGCTGGGAATAGTGGTACACTGCTCACCCGCCACTGTATAGCATTGTGCTCTGTCTCGCTGCTGGGAATAGTGGTACTGTATAGCATTTTTGTACTGCCACTGTACTGCTGCCAGTCAGCGTGTACTGTAAGTAAAAGTGAAAGGAGGAAGAAATACGGTGAAAGAGGAAGGGGCAAGGGAAGAGGTGTTTCCCCTGACGGTTCACGTACAGGCCACAGGGGAGCACCCAAGAAAACCCACTCAATACCGCCCATGTTGTCCAGGACAACAACCCTCACAGATCCAAAAGAACAGGACCAGATAATTACTTGGATGACCTCTCAAGCGTCCAGCAGTGGGTTAAGCAGCACCAGCACATCACGCACGAGGTCCGAGTCCTCAGCCAGTTACAAGGAGCCAGTGGGCACAAAGCTGACACAACCGGCAGCGACACCACGCACACAACTGCCAGATAACCAGTCCGATGAATTACCTTAGGACACAATGGGGTATTCGCAGGAGCTATTCCCAGCCCAACAAACTTCCACCTTTCAAAGGTCAATGGAGGAACAGCCAGAAATGTTGTGCCCGGATTCACAACCATTAACTGTGGGAAATGCACCGCACACTGAAATACAAGGCGAGTCCGAGGAGGACTCGGAAACCCAAATCCCAGAGCAAGTTGGGCAGGAGGGGTTGCAATTGCAGGAGGTCGGCCGACAAGATCTGGAAGACGACGTTGGAGTGAGCTGCGCAGAGGTTGTTCTGGGGAGCTCTACTCCACGGCGGCGGCCCCCCACAATGACATATGACGAGTTTGAGGAGATGGAAGAGGAGGGTATGGACAATGTGGACATAGACCCAGATTTTGTTTGTGAACGAGAACATCGCCGTCGTAGCAGCAGCACAGATGAGTCTGTTGAAGAACCCACTGCTGCACGAGTTCGCCTTGTGCCACAAGGTAGGCGGCGCGCAATTTCAGGCACCACAAGCGTGGAATTCCAAGTGAGAGGCAAAAGAGGAGCAAACAGAAATCACCAGCAAGGAGGCAGGTGCTCCAAAGTCTGGGCTTTCTTTGAAGACTGCACTGAGGATGTTACCATGGCGATTTGCAAGGTGTGCAAGACCCGCCTGAGCAGGGGGAAAAGTATTAACAACCTCTCCACCACCAGCATGAGCCGCCACATGCTATCCAAACATCCCACTCTGTGGGCAAACGCGGCAGGACAGGGTACCAGCAACACTGCCTCCCTTGGGTTCACCAGACTCACCACCAGACCCGCCTCAGCAGCAGCAGTAGCCCAGCCATTGCGTGGTTCACAACATTCACAAACATCAGACGACGCTGACACTGTCACTTTCCGGAGTAGTGCTCTTGAGGTCTCCCAGTGTTCATCAAACACAACAACCAACAGCCCTTCCGTGTGCAGCGCTACGGTTCAGTTGTCTGTGTCGGAGATGTTTGAGCGCAAGAGGAAATTGCCAGCAAATGACCCCCGGGCCGTAGCAGTAACAGCCAGCATAGCCAAGCTTCTGGCCTGCGAAATGCTGCCATATCGAGTGGTGGAGACAAACAGCTTCAAGGGCATGATGTCAGTGGCCATCCCACGTTACGTGGTTCCCAGCCGCTACCACTTTGCGCGCTCTGCAGTGCCTGAGTTGCATGAGCACGTGGTCAGCAAAATAACCCGAAGCTTGAAGAATGCCGTTACCTGCAAGGTTCACCTCACCACTGACACTTGGACGAGTGCGTTCGGACAGGGTCGATACATCTCCCTTACCGCGCACTGGGTGAACCTTGTGGAGCCTGGCAGCGATTCCTCACCTGCTACGGCGCGGGTGTTTCCCATGCCGCAAACAGCTGCACCGCCGTCCCTCCCACTGGATAACAACAGCAGCACCTACCTCTCTGACTCCTTTTCCTCCAACGCATCTCAAAGCTGTACCTCATCCGGAAACGCTAACCCAGCAGCAGTAGGATCGTGGAAGCAGTGCAGCACAGCTGTTGGCATGCGTCAGCAAGCATTGCTGAAGCTGATCTGCCTTGGGGATAAGCAGCACACAGGGGAGGAAATTTGGAAGGGAATAAAGGAACAGACGGATTTGTGGCTGGCACCGCTGGACCTGAAACCGGGCATGAAGCTAGACACCTGGCACGAACTGGCAATGTACGCAATAGAGGTGCTGGCTTGCCCGGCAGCCAGCGTTATGTCGGAACGCTGTTTCAGTGCTGCCGGAGGCATCGTCACAGATCGGCGTATCCGCCTCTCCACAGAAAATGCAGACCGTCTGACTCAAATTAAAATGAATCAATCCTGGATTGGAAACGACTACGCAACACTCCAGGACCCCAACCAAGTAACATGACCAATGAACATCTGGGATGGTTTAGCGTTTCCGGTCCCTGTTTATTGAACCTCTCATCTGTATTACATTTATGACTGCATGGCGGCAAAAAGCATTGCTGCTATATCCGCATGCTTTTTGTCCTCATGCAAGGCCTGGGTTGTTGTGTCTCAAAAAGCATGGCCTTCTCCTCCTGCGCCTGCTCCTGTTCCATCACGTGTGCTGCTGCTGCTGCTTGGTTAGCGTTGCCGGTCCCTGTTTATGGAACCTCTTATCTTTATTACATTTATGACTGCATGGCGGTACAAAGCATGCTATCCGCACGCTTCTTGTCCTCATGCAAGGCCTGGGTTGTTGTGTCTCACAAAGCGTGGTCTTCTCCTCCTGCGCCTCCTCCTGTTCCATCACGTGTGCTGCTGCTGGTGCTGGGTTAGTGTTACCGGTCCCTTTTCCTGGAACTTCTTCTCTGTATTACATTTATGACTGCATGGCGAAAAAAAACATGTTACCTGTGCAAAGAAACATGACATTTTCCACATTTAAAAGACAGTTTTTCCTTTTAAACTTTATAATCAATTTTCTCAAAAACTATAAGCTCTTTTTCAAATATTTTTTTTCCTCTTGTACCCACTCCCAAGGTGCACATACCCTGCTAATTTGGGGTATGTAGCATGTAAGGAAGCTTTACAAAGCACGAAAGTTCGGGTCCCCATTGACTTCCATTATGTTCGGAGTTCGGCGCGAACACCCGAACATCGCGGCGATGTTCGGCGAACGTTCGCGAACCCGAACATCTAGGTGTTCGCCCAACACTAGTGGTAATTCCTACTGTGCCACTGCCAGGCCCAGCACATTTAGTAACTACCTGTGTGTGACAGCTGCACATTTGTAATACCAGTCACTGCAATGCATAGCTGTAACCTGTTCAGTGCACCTACCTGACCGCAAGCAGTGTCATATACTAGTCACTGCACCTGTTCACGATACCTGTGTGTTTGACAGCTGCACATTTGTAATACCAATCACTGCAGTGCATAGCTGTAACCTGTTCAGTGCACCTACCTGACCACAAGCAGTGTTATTTACTAGTCACTGCACCTGTTCATGGTACCTATGTGTTTGACAGCTGCACATTTGTAATACCAATGACTCAAGAGGAATAACAATTACTGGGTGGCCACGATACTAGACCCTCAGTACAGGCACAAAGTGGCGGACATGTTACCAACTCACCTGAAGGCAGAAAGGATGCTGCACATGCAGAACAAGCTGGCAACTATGCTTTACAGTACGTTTAAAACAGTATCGTCACCATAAAAATCAAATTTCAACAGCAACTGGTCTGAGTGTATTAAGTGATAAAGATGCTAATCCTGCATTTAAAACTTTCAAAACTTTTTCTGCTGTTATGATTTGGAGTTATCACATACTTAAGGAGCACTGGCCCTTTAGTAGTCGTGCTAAAGAATTGCATGCTGGGGCCTCTTTTTATCTATATTCTATTCCTCCTCTTCCCTTTATTTCCCTGCCAGCTGCTTATCTGAAACCTAATCCCCTACTCACTTGTGTTTACAAGCAAGGCTGAGGCGACTCAGCGATTGGAGGAGACAAGAAAAAAATTAAAAGGGCAGAAATGACATCACAAGTTAGCCTTAACTGTGGGCAAAAGACATGGCCCCCACCAGGAACAGAATTCTCGTCATTTACTATATAACATTCACTGAAATCAAAACGTGGACAGTATAATACATGTGTTATGTAAGTAGATCAAGTATTTATCTACTTATATATGTGTTTTTTTCCCTGGCATAGTATGGCTGATCCTACTGCTTTAAGGTTGATGTCACAGCACAACGGAATAAAGGTACTACTGCCAGCAAACCTTCTCCGATGTCCATGCAGGCAAGGACAGGATGCTCCAGCGATCTCATGGTGATGTCGGACATGCGGACATTCTTTAGTCCAATGCCTCGACTTAGCCCTTCCGCATCCACCCTCCACCATTTCCTCGACCGGCAGGTAGCTGACTACCTGGCCTTAAGTGTGGATGTAGACACTGGGCGCAGCGATGAACCCTTGGACTATTGGCTGCGCATGCTTGACCTGTGTCCAGAGCTGTCGCAATTTGCCATACAACTTCTGTCTTGCCCTGCCTCAAGTGTCCTGTCAGAAAGGACCTTCAGTGCAGCTGGAGGCATTGTCACTGAGAAGAGAAGTCGCCTAGGTCACAAAAGTGTTCAGTACCTCACCTTTATCAAAATGAAAGAGGCATGGATCCCGGAGGGATACTGCCCGCCCGAAGACTAAATCAGTCTCCACACACAGCATCTCTTCCTGCAAGCCGTGTGACTGGCTGCCTGCCCCAAGACTAAGTCGCTCCCCACACAGCATCTCTGCCAGCAGGCCGCTTGACTGCCACCACCAACAGGGTCCACCAGGAGTGTCTCGGGGGTTGGGCTGGAAAGCCGCCATCACCTTCACCTGCACTATCGCCATGGTGTGCACCAGTCCAGCATGGCCATCACTACACAAACAGCTGTTTGCAGTCACTGCATACCTTTCACTGCATCTGTGACTACACATTGTATTATACCTGGCAGTCAGTGCATACCTTTCACTCGAATGGATGGCTGATTTGCCCTCAATAACAGATTGTTGTTAAAGGATTTAAAGTTGATTCATCTCATATACAGCAGCGCCCCAAAAGAGTCCTCTTGTATTGTTATTTCTCGTCACTACCTCCCTGAGTCGGGACTTGCGTGCCGTGCCTGCTGCCTTCTTTGGATGTGTGGTGGTAGCCGTTCCTGCTCCTTTGCCCACAGCGTGCCTGCTGCCTTCCTTGGATGTGTGATGGTGGTAGCCATTTCATAGGCTACCACTCCGGACCGGAATCGAACCAGGATTCCCCGGCCATTACCCGTGGTCACCATGGTACTGAGAAAGTACCATTGAAAGTTTCACACAGTTGAATGGCAGACTTGCCCTCCATAACAGATTCTCATTAAATGCAAGTGGTGTCATCTCTGGCACACAGCGCTGGGTCAAGGGTCCATCTGACCACAGATTCCTGGTCTGCAAAGCACGGTCAGGACAGGTACATTACTTATACAGCAAATGGGTCCTTACTTGGATGTGTGGTGGTAGCCGTTTCTCAGGCTCCCACTCTGGACTGGAATTGAAACCTGATTCCCCAGCCATTACCTGTGGTCACCATGGTACTGAGAAAGTAATATGGAAAGTTTATCAGTCACACAGTTGAATGAATAGCAGACTTGCCCTCCATAACAGATTCTCGTTACAGGTACTGAACAGCCAGCAGAAAAAGTAATTTAAAAAATAGATGTAAGCTTTAACTATGGTAGAGAAAGAACCATCGAAAGTTGATAAGGCTGTCACACATTACCTGATATCACTGAGTGAGTAAGAGCAATCTCGTCATGGTGCGCAGAAGCCCATCATGGCCGTCACTACACAAACAGCTGTTTGCGGTGCGTTACATAGTGAGTTTGGTGTGTCAGTGGGAAGCAGTACACTAATTACACTCCCTGATTAATGTATACACATGCAAGATGTTTTAAAGCACTTTAGGCCAGTGGTGCTCATCCGGATTCCGGACATCCGTGTAACCCGATATCCGACCTTTTTTCAGCTATTTAATTCGGATTCAGATTCCGGATTTCTGTGCAAATCCGAATAGCAATCCGCGGATATTTGGTTGCATACCCGGATATCCGTGGACATCCGGCGGATATCTGGATCTGAATACTGTAACTAAGGAGATGACATAATTGAGCCAATCAGAGGGCTCCCAGCAGAAGCCCTAGCAACCAATGATAGAAGGAAACCCTGGCCAGACCCACCTGACCTCATTGAGCCAATCAGCGGGCTCCCAGCCTAAACCCTGGTACCCAATCACAGAAAGGAACCCTGGCCAGCCCCCCTGTATAATAAGGAGGGCTGCCATGATGTGAAATATCATCCTTGCTTGTGAATGCTCACTGAGAGACATGCTCCAGTGCTGCTGGCCTAGCAAGTGCTGTATACTGTGATAAAACTAAAGCTGTTCACCCCCTTTTCATGTTACTAGGCAAATCTATCCCTCAAACCCATACATTTGACAGAATTCTTATCATCCGAATCCTCACTACTGCTAGACTCTCGATAGCCTCCAATTGGAAAAAAATAGCTCCTCCCGACATTTCAGAAGTTATAGCAAAAATTAAGTGGACTAAACTAAAGGAGCAACTTACAGCCTCCCTACGGGATTCAGAGGACAGATTCAACAAGATATGGAGCCCATGGGACAATCATATTGGCGGGGATTGATTGCAAAATAGTACTAGAGACCTTCTTCAACTATACTAGGGCTCACCTTTGTAATCCACTCAATCTCTAACACGCATGCTTCTTGACTTAGGAACCAACCTATTCCATTATCACTTTCATATATGTTGATCACCAAACTGATCTTAAAAAAAGCCTAACACTACCCAGAACACCTTCTACCTCTCCCCTTTACCCCTTGTTTTAGGAATAACTATTCGTTTTCTCTATCAATATTTGTATGCCTTCAGTTTCTCAATAATTCTCTTTCTAACAGGTACAAGCAATTTAAGTCGCCCCTTTTTCTTTCTTTTTCGGACTGAGTAACTTTATAAATGATTATTTTCCATCCACTACTTTAAGCGCTTGGACTAAATGCTTTTGGACTCTAATTCCAAGCTTTTTCCTAAATCGAGCCAGAACAATCCTGTTAGAATGTTTACCATGCATACAACTATGTACATAGCTACCGTTTTTCCTACTTGTTTTTGCAATATTTTAATAGTTCTCTCAAATGTTAATGCTTATTTCATTTTTGAATTAATACAAAATAGTGTTACAAAAAAAAATAAAAACTAAAGCTGTTCAGTGATTAACCCCTTCACTATCACTACACTATTGTTATATTGTTAATTAGCTTGATTTCATTGTGTGACAGTCAGAGTGTGTGCTGCAGGGCTGCTGCAGCTGCTATGTGTCTGTGTGTGTGCTGTGCACAGACCAGGCCAGCTGCTACCTGTGGGCCAGCTATTAGCCTTATCTAGCTACAGTATAGGTTAGGTTAGGGATGAGGGAATAGGATTACTGTGTTATTGTGTAGTTAGTACTGAAAATACTGAAAAGCCACCTGTTTAGCCTGGCATTTCCGGACTTATAAAATTCTTCCTCTGTACCACGATGGTCTGAGCCATGCTTATGCGCTTTGAGTCCTACAGGAGAAAAGCGCTTTACAAATGTTATTTGTTGTTGTAGTACTGTAGTACTGCAGTCAGTGCTAGTAGTTGTTAGAGTAGTAGTACTACTGTGTTAGCTTACTACAGAACTGCTGTGCTGCTGAGCAGTGCCAGCGTGACAGTTAGCGTCCTCTCCTCTGCTGTCTGACTGTTACTCGGCACGTGGCACTTGGCACGTGGCCCTTAGCACTTGGCATGTGTAACGTGGCACTTGGCATGTGGCACTTTGCACTAGAGATGGCCCGAACCTCCGATTTTTGGTTTGCGAACCGGGTTCACAAACTGCCGTGGAAGGTTCGGTTCGTGCCAACTTTCGCGAACCACAATAGACTTCAATGGGGAGGCGAACTTGGAAAACTAGAAACACTCATGCTGGCCAGAAAAGTGATGGAAAAGATGTTTCAAGCAGGGGCGTAACTAGAAATCACTGGGCCCCCCTGCAAATATTTGGATGCCCCCCCCCCCCCCATAGGTGCCAAATAATCGTAATTGGGCAGCGTTTCACTGTAAATTAATTGTAAAGTGGGCAGCATTTTACCAGACAATCGTAATGTGGGCCAGAAAATCGTAATGTGGGCAGAGTTCACCAGAAAATCGTAATGTGGGCCTTTAGAAAATCATAATGTGGGCAGAGTTCACCAGAAAATCGTAATGTGGGCACCAGTCACCAGAAAATTGTAACGTGGACAGCATTCACCAGACAATCGTAATGTGGGCAGCGTTCACCAGAAAATCATAATGTGGGCAGAGTTCACCAGAAAATCATAATGTGGGCAGAGTTCACCAGAAAATCGTAATGTGGGCACCAGTCACCAGAAAATCGTAACGTGAGCAGCAGTCACCAGAAAATTGTAACGTGGACAGCATTCACCAGACAATTGTAATGTGGGCAGCGTTCACCAGAATATCGTAATGTGGGACAGAAAATCGTAATGTGGGCAGAGTTCACCAGAAAATCGCAATGTGGGCAGCAGTCACCAGAAAATCGCCATGTGGGCAGCAGTCACCAGAAAATCGCCATGTGGGCAGCAGACACCAGAAAATCGCAATGTGGGCAGCAGACACCTGAAAATCGCAATGTGGGCAGCAGACACCTGAAAATCGTAATGTGGGCAGCAGACACCTGAAAATCGTAATGTGGGCAGCAGGCACCAGAAAATCGCAATGTGGGCAGCAGACACCTGAAAATCGCAATGTGGGCAGCAGACACCTGAAAATCGTAATGTGGGCAGCAGACACCAGAAAATCGCAATGTGGGCAGCAGTGACCAGAAAATCGCAATGTGGGCAGCAGACACCTGAAAATCGTAATGTGGGCAGCAGACACCTGAAAATCGTAATGTGGGCAGCAGACACCAGAAAATCGCAATGTGGGCAGCAGTGACCAGAAAATCGCAATGTGGGCAGCAGACACCTGAAAATCGTAATGTGGGCAGCAGACACCTGAAAATCGTAATGTGGGCAGCAGGCACCAGAAAATCGCAATGTGGGCAGCAGACACCTGAAAATCGCAATGTGGGCAGCAGACACCTGAAAATCGTAATGTGGGCAGCAGGCACCAGAAAATCGCAATGTGGGCAGCAGACACCTGAAAATCGCAATGTGGGCAGCAGACACCTGAAAATCGTAATGTGGGCAGCAGACACCAGAAAATCGCAATGTGGGCAGCAGTGACCAGAAAATCGCAATGTGGGCAGCAGACACCTGAAAATCGTAATGTGGGCAGCAGACACCTGAAAATCGTAATGTGGGCAGCAGACACCAGAAAATCGCAATGTGGGCAGCAGTGACCAGAAAATCGCAATGTGGGCAGCAGTCACCAGAAAATCGCAATGTGGGCAGCAGACACCTGAAAATCGCAATGTGGGCAGCAGACACCTGAAAATCGCAATGTGGGCAGCAGTGACCAGAAAATCGCAATGTGGGCAGCAGACACCTGAAAATCGCAATGTGGGCAGCAGTGACCAGAAAATCGCAATGTGGGCAGCAGTGACCAGAAAATCGCAATGTGGGCAGCAGTGACCAGAAAATCGCAATGTGGGCAGCAGACACCTGAAAATCGTAATGTGGGCAGCAGACACCTGAAAATCGTAATGTGGGCTGCAGACACCAGAAAATCGCAATGTGGGCAGCAGACACCAGAAAATCATAATATGGGCAGCTGACACCTGAAAATCGTAATGTGGGCAGCAGACACCTGAAAATCCCCCTGCAGAATTTCAGAGCGCCCCCCCCCCCCCCCGGGGCCCGCTCGTGGCCGGTTTTTGGGGGCTGGAGGGGTGGCAGCATGAGGGGAAAGCCTTGCCCACAGTCGGCGGGGAGAGGGGAAGTTCCCCCCCTCTCCCTCACCTCGGGGCTCTCCCCTCGGCGCCCCCCTCCAGCTAGTTACCGTCTGTGGGCAGCGGGCCGGGCAGCAGCGGCGGCGGGATACATACCTTCTTCCTTGCGTTCCATCGCCGCCTTCTCGCTCTAGCGGCTGACGTCACTTCCGCTTCCGGAAGTGACGTCAGCCGCTAGAGCGAGAAGGCGGCGATGGAACGCAAGGAAGAAGGTATGTATCTGCCGCTGCTGCCCGCTGCCCGCAGACGGTAACTAGCTGGAGGGGAGCGCAGAGGGGAGAGCCCCGAGGTGAGGGAGAGGGGGGGAACTTCCCCTCTCCCCGCCGACTGTGGGGATGGCATGCTGCCACCCCTCCAGCCCCCAAAAAACGGCCCCGAGCGGGCCCCAGGGGGGGGGCGCCCCCCCCCCGCGGGCGCAGGCGCTGCAGGGCCTATTGCTACGCCCCTGGTTTCAAGGGGTCTAACACCTGGAGGGGTGAATGGTGGAGTGGGATAGATGCCAAAAGTACCAGGGAAAAATCTGGATTTGACACAAAGCAGTGTTTTAAGGGCAGAAATCACATTGAATGTTAAATTGCAGGCCTAAACTGCTTTAAAACATCTTGCATGTGTATACATCAATCAGGTAGTGTAATTAGTGTGCTGCTTTACACTGACACACCAAACTCACTGTGTAACGCACCGCAAACAGCTGTTTGCGTAGTGACGGCCATGCTTGACGACTGCGCACCATGGTGAGATTGCTCTTCCTCACTCAGTGATGTCAGGTAAGGTAATATCTGACTGCCTTATCAACTTTCCATGGTTCTTTCTCTACCATTGTTAAAGTTTACATCTATTTTTTTTACATTACACTTTCTGCTTGCGGTTCAGTACCTGCAACGAGAATCTTTTATGGAGGGCAAGTCTGCCATTGTGACCACGGGTAATGGCTGAGGAATCCTGGTTCTATTCCGGTCCAGAGTTGGAGCCTAAGAAACGGTTACCACCAAACGTCCAGGGAAGGCAGCAGACAAGCATGTACGTCCCGAGGTAGTTACCAAAAATAACAATACAGGAGGAGGACTTTAGAGGCCCTGCTGTATTTGAAATGAATTAACTTAAAATCCTTTAATGAAAATCTGTTATGGCGGACAATGATGACACCACTTGCCTTTCACGAGAATCTGTTCTGGAGGGCAAGTCTGCCATTGTAACCAGTCGGGCCGGGAAATCAGGGTTTGATTCCGGTCTGAAGTGGGAGCCTGAGACCCATGCTGTATAAGTAATGTACCTGCCCTGACTGTGCTTTGTAGACCAGGCATCTGTGGTCAGATCAGATGGACCCTTAACCCAGCGGAAGACAAACCAATTTGAATGCATTTGCCAAGAATGTGTTATGGAGGGCAAGTCTGCCATTCATTCAACTGTGTGAAACTTTTGATGGTACTTTCTCCGTACCAGGGTGACTGACCAGGGGTAATGGCCAGGGAATTCTGGTTTGATTCCGGTCTGGAGTGGGAGCCTAAGAAATGGCTACCACCACCACACATCTAAGGAAGGCAGCAGACACGCTGTGGGCAAAGGAGCAGGAACGGCTACCACCACCACACATCCAAGGAAGGCAGCAGGCATGGCATGCATGTCCCGAGGTAGTGACCAAAAATAACAATACAGGAGGACTTTTGAGGGCTTGCTGTATTTGAAATGAATTAACTTTAAATCCTTTAACGAGAATCTGTTATGGCGGACTTTGATGCCACCACTTGCCACAACAGCTAGGTATATGCAGTGATGAGGTGGGTTCACTCGACACAACAGCTAGGTATATGCAGTGATGAGGTGGGTTCACTGAACAAAACAGCTAGGTATTAGAGTTGGGCCGAACCTCCGATTTTAGGTTCGCGAACCGGGTTCGCGAACTTCCGCGGAAGGTTCGGTTCGCGTTAAAGTTCGCGAACCGCAATAGACTTCAATGGGGATGCGAACTTTGAAAAAAAAAAATAATTATGCTGGCCACAAAAGTGATGGAAAAGATGTTTCAAGGGGTCTAACACCTGGAGGGGGGCATGGCGGAGTGGGATACACGCCAAAAGTCCCTGGGAAAAATCTGGATTTGACGCAAAGCAGCGTTTTAAGGGCAGAAATCACATTGAATGCTAAATGACAGGTCTAAAGTGCTTTAAAACATCTTGCATGTGTATACATCAATCAGGTAGTGTAATTAAGGTTCACTAAACAGGTATACAGTGGCGGGTCCACTGAACAGAACAGGTATGCAGTGGCGGGTTCACTGAACACAACAGGTATGCAGTGGCGGGTTCACTAAACAGGTATACAGTGGTGGGTCCACTGAACAGAACAGGTATGCAGTAGTGGGTTCACAGAACAGGTATGCAGTGGTGGGTTCACAGAACAGGTATGCAGTGGCAGGATCACTGAACAGGTATGCAGTGGTGGGTTCACAGAACAGGTATGCAGTGGCAGGATCACTGAACAGGTATGCAGTGGTGGGTTCACAGAACAGGTATGCAGTGGCAGGATCACTGAACAGGTATGCAGTGGTGGGTGGGTTCACAGAACAGGTATGCAGTGACAGGATCACTGAACAGGTATGCAGTGGTGGGTGGGTTCACAGAACAGGTATGCAGTGGCAGGATCACTGAACAGGTATGCAGTGGTGGGTGGGTTCACAGAACAGGTATGCAGTGGCAGGATCACTGAACAGGTATGCAGTGGTGGGTGGGTTCACAGAACAGGTATGCAGTGGCAGGATCACTGAACAGGTATGCAGTGGTGGGTGGGTTCACAGAACAGGTATGCAGTGACAGGATCACTGAACAGGTATGCAGTGGTGGGTGGGTTCACAGAACAGGTATGCAGTGGCAGGATCACTGAACAGGTATGCAGTGGTGGGTGGGTTCACAGAACAGGTATGCAGTGGCAGGATCACTGAACAGGTATGCAGTGGTGGGTGGGTTCACAGAACAGGTATGCAGTGACAGGATCACTGAACAGGTATGCAGTGGTGGGTGGGTTCACAGAACAGGTATGCAGTGGCAGGATCACTGAACAGGTATGCAGTGGTGGGTGGGTTCACAGAACAGGTATGCAGTGACAGGATCACTGAACAGGTATGCAGTGGTGGGTGGGTTCACAGAACAGGTATGCAGTGGCAGGATCACTGAACAGGTATGCAATGGTGGGTGGGTTCACAGAACAGGTATGCAGTGGCAGGATCACTGAACAGGTATGCAGTGGTGGGTGGGTTCACAGAACAGGTATGCAGTGGCAGGATCACTGAACAGGTATGCAGTGGTGGGTGGGTTCACAGAACAGGTATGCAGTGACAGGATCACTGAACAGGTATGCAGTGGTGGGTGGGTTCACAGAACAGGTATGCAGTGGCAGGATCACTGAACAGGTATGCAGTGGTGGGTGGGTTCACAGAACAGGTATGCAGTGGCAGGATCACTGAACAGGTATGCAGTGGTGGGTGAGTTCACAGAACAGGTATGCAGTGGCAGGATCACTGAACAGGTATGCAGTGGTGGGTGGGTTCACAGAACAGG
Organism: Hyperolius riggenbachi; assembly: GCF_040937935.1. Classification (NCBI taxonomy): domain Eukaryota; kingdom Metazoa; phylum Chordata; class Amphibia; order Anura; family Hyperoliidae; genus Hyperolius; species Hyperolius riggenbachi. Next base: position 39,497,894 of record NC_090646.1, on the reverse strand, counting down.
TATGCAGTGGCAGGATCACTGAACAGGTATGCAGTGGTGGGTGGGTTCACAGAACAGGTATGCAGTGGCAGGATCACTGAACAGGTATGCAGTGGTGGGTGGGTTCACAGAACAGGTATGCAGTGGCAGGATCACTGAACAGGTATGCAGTGGTGGGTGGGTTCACAGAACAGGTATGCAGTGGCAGGATCACTGAACAGGTATGCAGTGGTGGGTGGGTTCACAGAACAGGTATGCAGTGGCAGGATCACTGAACAGGTATGCAGTGGTGGGTGGGTTCACAGAACAGGTATGCAGTGGCAGGATCACTGAACAGGTATGCAGTCGGCTCACTGAACAGAACAGGTATGCAGCCAGGAAAAGCTAAGCCTAACTAATCTTTCCCTATGAGAGACAGACAGCAGCTCGCCCTACTCTCTCTAATGCAGGCACACGAGTGGCCGTAATGGCCGCCGCTGCCTGCCTTATATAAGGGGGGGTGGGGCTCCAGGGGCTAGTGTAGCCTAATTGGCTACACTGGGCCTGCTGACTGTGATGTAGAGGGTCAAAGTTGACCCTCATAGTGCATTGTGGGGCGAACCGAACTTCCGGAAACGTTCGCCTGCGGGAGGCGAACGCGAACCACCGAAGTTCGCCGGGAACCGTTCGCCGGCGAACCGTTCGGCCCATCTCTACTAGGTATATGCAGTGATGAGGTGGGTTCACTGAACAAAACAGCTAGGTATATGCAGTGATGAGGTGGGTTCACTCAACACAAAAGTTAGGTATATGCAGTGATGATGAGGTGGGTTCACTCAACACAAAAGGTAGGTAAATATATGCAGTGATGAGGTGGGTTCACTCAACAAAACAGCTAGGTGTATGCAGTGATGAGGTGGGTTCACTCAACACAAAAGGTAGTGACCAAAAATAACAATACAGGAGGAGGACTTTCGAGGCCCTGCTGTATTTGAAATGAATTAACTTTAAATCCTTTAATGAGAATCTGTTATGGCTGACAACGATGACACCACTTGCCACAACAGCTAGGTATATGAAGTGATGAGGTGGGTTCACTGAACGCAAAAGGTAGGTAAGTATATGCAGTGTTGAGGTGGGTTCACTGAACACAACAGCTAGGTATATGCTGTGATGAGGTGGGTTCACTTAACACAAAAGCTAGGTATATGCAGTGATGAGGTGGGTTCACTGAACACAAAAGGTAGGTAAGTATGTGCAGTGATGAGGTGGGTTCACTCGACACAACAGCTAGGTAGATGCAGTGATGAGGTGGGTTCACTGAACAAAACAGCTAGGTATATGCTGTGATGAGGTGGGTTCACTGAACAAAACAGCTAGCTATATGCTGTGATGAGGTGGGTTCACTCAACACAAAAGGTAGGTATATGCAGTGATGAGGTGGGTTCACTCAGCACAACAGCTAGGTATATGCAGTGATGAGGTGGGTTCACTCAACAAAACAGTTAGGTATATGCAGTGATGGGGTGGGTTCAGTCAACACAAAAGGTAGGTGTAACGATTGTGGAATTATCTCCATGGTCAGCGCACAAGATGTGCGCTGACACGGCGGAAGTCCTCCACAAGCGTATAAAAAGGAGAGAACCCAGCTTTGGTGCAAAGCACCAGTAGAGGGAAATTCCCACCGGCAGATAGAGCTGTGGAGTGCAGAGGAATAAAGCCTCTGTACTGCCACAGATGCCAGGTAGGAATTGTCCGAATTGCAACAATGCAGGGCAAGATAGCCCTTAAAGAGAGAGAGCACAGAGACAGGATGTATGTGTGTCCACTAATCTAGCCGCCACCCAGCGACGATGAACACACACACGTGAAGACCCAGTGGGAAAGCAATCGCAGGAGATGGCGATTGCCAACAGCGACACAAGGCTGAGCAGGACAGAGCACGAGAGTAGCAAAGGCACAGCAAACAAGAACAATAAGGAAAATAACAAACGCTAACTAAACATGAACACTGCACTCATTCGCAAAAGCGAACGCGTTCTCGGCACGGTCTCCACACGTTAAGCGCAACAGAGACAAGCACGCCACCCTAACTAACCAACGGCACACAAACATGAAATAGAGAACGCGAACGCTTGCTTAACGGTTACCCCACCGAGCCTACAGCAAGCGTTCGTATCAGACAAGACAGAGAGAAGGAGCAGCCAGCAGCAACCGCAGCTCTGGCCTACACTCCCAGAGTACAAAAGGAACCACCGCTGCTACCACTAGAGCGAGTGCAATCCGAATAGACAAACGAACAGAAACAGGAATAGGTCAGATAAGATCCACTGCTCTTCCGCCAGAGTGAGTGCGATTTGGGTTCAGGGACAGGACAGGGAGGATCCACTGCTCTTTCCGCCAGAGCGCGTGTGAACCAAGTAGGGAAACAGAGTTAGCAGGATGCACTGCTCTTTCCGCCAGAGCGAGTGCGATCCAAGTATAGCAACAGAGCTTAGTAGGATCCAATGCTCTTTCCGCCAGAGCGAGTGTGAACCAAGTAGGGAAACAGAGTTAGCAGGATCCACTGCTCTTTCCACCAGAGCGAGTGCGATCCAAGTACAGCAACAGAGCTTAGTAGGATCCACTGCTCTTTTCGCCAGAACGCGTGCGATCCAAGTACAGAAACAGAGCTTAGTAGGATCCACTGCTCTTTCCGCCGGAGCGAGTGTGATCCAAGTACAGAACAAAACGATTCACCATCGCCAACCGCTGGCGACCGTGCAATCGCAAGGACAACAGAAGACAGAACAGGCAACACAAATAATACAACCTGACTGTACTAGAGGGATACCTACTGCAGCCCCCAGGAATACTCTAAGATATCTTTAACAAACAATAGCAAAGCTGACTCTCCAGGAGTGTTCATCAGTAACAAACCATCATGACCAGCAAAGGATTGTGGGATCACATGGTATTTATGCTGCAAGCCTTCAAGGGAGGCGACTAGGCAATTAGCATAATCAGTATATGCAAATTCCTCAGAGCAGATCTGAAGCTTGCAAAGCAAAGACAGGACTCTTATCCAGAGACCTGCATCCCACAGACTCAAGGAATGGTCAAACAGATGTCTGCCTGTGCAGCCAGCTGAGCGGATCATTACAGTAGGTAAGTATATGCAGTGATGAGGTGGGTTCACTGAACACAAAAGGTAGGTATATGCAATGATGAGGTAGGTTCACTCAGCACAACAGCTAGGTATATGCAGTGCCAGTGATGAGGTAGGTTCACTCAACACAAAAGGTAGGTATATGCAGTGATGAGGTGGGTTCACTCAACACAACAGGTAGGTATATGCAGTGATGAGGTGGGTTCACTCAACACAACAGATTGGTATATGCAGTGATGGGTATTACAATGTGCAGCTGCCTATCACACACACAGGTAGTCACTGAATGTGCTTGGCCTGGCAGTGGCACACACAGAGTATGAATTACAAAAGCTGTCTATGCAACACAAGTGTCAGTTAGATCAGTGAGACACACAGAAAAAAAAATAGATCATAAGAACAAGATTACCTCTTAAAAGAGCTGTTGTGGGGTGCTATTATAGCAATAAGAATCAGCCAGGAGCAAGCTAAAAAGCCAAGAGCCTAACTAATCTTTCCCTAGGAGAAACAGTCTGCAACAGCTTGCCCTTCTCTCACTATAGCAGGCACACGAGTGAGTGTAATGGCCGGCGCTCCCGGCCTTATATGAGGGGGGGAGTGGCTCCAGGAGTGAGTGTAGCCTGATTGGCTACAATGTGCCTGCTGACTGTGATGTAGAGGGTCAAAGTGGACCCTAATTGAGCATTATGGGGGCAAACCAAACTTCCGGGAAAGTTCGCATTCGCATGCGAACGGGAACCACCCAAAGTTTGCCCGGAACCGCTCGCTGGCGAACTGTTCGGGGCATCTCTACTTTGCATGTGGCACTTTGCACTTGGCACATGACACTTTGCGCTTGCTACGTGGCACTTTGCACTTTGCACGTGGCACTTTGCATTTGACACTTTGCACTTGGCTCTTTGCACTTTGCACATGGCACTTTGCACTTGGCACATGGCACTTTGCACGTGGCACTTTGCACTTGGCACTCCCCATTGAAGTCTATTGCGGTTCACGGAAGTTTGCAAGTTCACGAACGTTTGTGGAAGTTCGTGTTCGCGGTTCACAAACCTAAAATCAGAGGTTCGGGCTATCTCTACCTATATGTTATTCCAGCAATTTATGTACTATGTGTGTGCCAAATTTCATTCAAATGTCATTCAAATCCGTTCAGCCATTTTTGCGTGATCGAGTAACAAACATCCAAATAGTGGTGCTTGGATACCCCTAATCACGGATTCGACTTATTCGGCCGTGATTCAAAAAAATCCGGAAACTGCATAATTAATTTCCAGATATGAGACGGACTCACAATTTTGACTCTGATTTTTTTCGTGGATGAGGCAATCATGGCTAATCACAGCCGTGATCATGGGATAGTGTTTAAGTTATTATTAAAGCCCCCATACATGCTGCAATACCCCAAATCGCATGGCTTATAAAGGTGTTAAAAGGGCTACAAACAAAAAAAATTCCAAAATGAACTTTTAGTTTTTGAAAAAATGGATTTTAAAGTTAAATCAACGCTTTAAATGTGGCTATTAACTGGTAATAATTGGTTTTAAACAGGGAAATACATTTTAACCTCCCTGACGTTATGATTATTTCCAGATCTAAGTTCTAAAATCTGTGCAATTTTTTTCATAAGCTTTTAGACCCTAAAAGCAAGAACAAAAACAGAGAGGTCTGCAGCACCTCTTGCATAAAACTAACTCAGGCACAGGATTACCACCCTGTTTTGTGGCTTTCCGCCCCGAGCCTGACTCGAGATTACCCACTAAGGAGGTTAAGCAATCGCAGAGGTGATAGTGAGTCCTAATGGCACCGGGCGGTGGTGATACCTCTGGAGGAGGATGAGTGGGCGACTCCACAAAAACACCTAGAGAAGTTTTTGTAATTTTTTTTTTGCATCAATAGCAATGACATGGCAGCAAAGTTGTCCATGGACCCTGGCAGTGGGAATGCAGACTTTAGTAGTGAAATGGAACATCAGCAGCAGCAGGAGGAGGACTAAGCGGTCAGCATGGCAGCATAGAACGACTATGGCACCTCACTGATGGTACCACAGCATGATAATGCTGGCCAAAAAATTGTATGCATCCGTGGACCCTGGCGGTGGAAACACAGACTTTAGTAGTAAAATCCAACATCAGCGGCAGCAGGAGGAGGACTGAAGACTCAGCAGCAGCACAGAAGGGCATGGCACCTAACTGGTGGTACCACAGCATGATAATTGTGCCCAAAAATGTTAAGCATCCGTGGACCCTGGTGGTGGGAACACAGACTTTAGTAGTAAAATACATCATCAGCGGCAGCAGGAGGAGGACTAAGCACTCAGCAGCAGCACAGAAGTACATGGCACCTAATTGGTGGTACCTCAGCATGATAACTGTGCCCAAAAATTGTAAGCATCCATGGACCCTGGCGGTGGGAACACAGACTTTAGTAGTAAAATACAACATCAGCAGCAGCAGAAGGAGGAGGAGGACTAACCACTCAGGAGCAGCACAGAAAGGCAAGGCATCTCACTGGTGGTACCTCAGCATGATAATTGTGCCCAAAATTGTAAGCATCCATGGAATTTGGCAGTGGGAACACAGACTTTAGTATAAAAATACAACATCAGTGGCAGAAGGAGGAGGACTAAAGACTCAGTCAGCAGCAGCACTTATGAGCATGGCACCTCACTGGTGGTACATCAGCATGATAATTGTGCCCAAAAATTGTAAGCATCCGTGGACCCTGGCAGCGGGAACACAGACTTTAGTAGTAAAATCCAACATCAGCAGGAGGAGGACGAGGACTAACACTCAACACCAGCACAGAAAGGTAAGGCAGCTCACTGGTCGTACCTCAGCATGATAATTGTGCCCAAAATTGTAAGCATCCGTGGACTCTGGCAGTCAGAACATAGACTTTAGTAGTAAAATACAATATCAGTGTCAGCAGGAGGAGGAGGAGGACTAAGCAGCAGCAGTCAGCACAGCAGCACAGAAAGTCCATGGCACCTCACTGGTGGTACCACAGCATGATAATTGTGCCTACAAATTGTATGCATCCGTGGACCCTGGCAGTAGGAATGCAGGCTTTAGTAGTTAAATCGAGGAACATCAGCGGCAGCAGGAGGAGGAAAAGGAGGAGGAGGACTAAGCAGCAGTAGTCAGCACAGTAGCACAGAAAGACCACAGCACCTCACTGGTGGTACCACAGCAAAAAATGTACTGAACCAGGCCAATCATGAGTACCAGGCAGGTTCTAACTTGTTTTGGAAAGGCAGGCATTGTTAATTATTAAATTGCAGCAGCCACTTCATGTCCCCCTGTGGCAGACTTTAGGGACCAGGAAATTACCTTCCACCCAAGCCTGGTTCATTTTAAGGGAGGTGAGTTTGTCCAATGTCCACAGAGGCGTTGGACAGCTGAGAGCACTTCTAGGTGACCACGCCACCGGCTGCACTGAAGCATCTCTCAGAGAGGACACTGGAAGGGGACAGGACTTCCAGGGCGTACTGGGAAAGTTCCCTCCAGATGTCCAGTCTCTTGACCCAGTACTCCATGGGCTCCACGGGGCTGTTGGTATCAAGCCCGTTGAATGACCCCATGTAGTCAGACACCATGCTTTTCAGTCACTGCTGGTGTTGGTTGGAGAAGGATGCTGTGTCTGGCACCTCTGCTCAGGGCAGCTGAACTGCATACAGGCTCTTTCTTAGGCTCAGCAGGTCTCCAGGGCACTGGCTGCTGCTGATGTTGCTGCTGGTGGCGGCTGCAGGCCCCTGTTGCTGGGTTGGCTGGGTTGGCAGAACAGCAACAGTGGGAGTGGAAGTCTGGGGGATTGCTTGCAAGAGTCTGCACAAAAGGGGCTTTTGAAACTCCCTTGTGCATTGCTCTGTGGTGGATGGTGATATAAACTTCCCTAGCTTCCCCTTCAGACGTGGGTCCAGCATCAAGGTGATCCAGATGTCCTCCCTTTCATGCATCTGGATCACCTGGGGGTCCCTGCGAAGGCAGTGCAACATGTGCACAGCCATGGGGAACAGGTGGGCATTAGCAACAACATCTTCATTCACGAGGACATGCTCGTCGTCCTCTTCCTGCGGAGTGTCCTCCCCCTCAGTCCGCCACCCCCGTACAACGCCAGTGGCACTCAGCATTCAGCTTAGAGACCTTAAATTCCTCCTCCTCCACTATCTCTAAGTCCTTCTCCTCCTCTTGTGAGGTGGATTGTGTTGCCTGCTCCTCATCCTGCTGCCTCAGGGCTGCCTCCCCCTCTTCCATTAGATCAGACATTGCTCTGTCAAGTAGGCAAACCAAGGGCACCCACTCACAAACGGATGCCCACTCCCAGCTCACTATCTTGGTTCCCTGCAGGAAGGGAGTCAGGACCAGGCACACGTGCTGCATCTGTGTCCACTGAGCTGCGTTGATGATCACTTGGAGTTCCAGGTTGTCTTGACAACACATGTAGTTGGTAAGAGCCATCATGTGCTGTCACAGCCGTTCCAACATTGCCAGAGTTGAGTTTCAGTGAGTTGGGACATCAATAATTAGCTGATGTGATGGCAGACCCTCACTCTGCTGCAGGTGGGCCAGGGTTGCAGAGGCAGGGCTGAGCAGCGGAAATGGCACACCACCTTCTGGGCATCTTCCAGCAGCTTCTTCATCCCGGGGTAGGTGCGCAGAAAGCGCTGCACCACTAAATCAAGCACATGGACCAAGCAGGGGATGTGCTGGAAGTTTCCCTTCTGCACTGCTGCCACCAGGTTGGCCCCATTATCGGCCACCACATACCCCACTTACAGGCCTCTGGGGGTCAGCCACCTCTTTTCCTGCACGCTAAGGGCGACCAGGATGTGGGTGGCCATACGTTTTTCCATCCCCAGGCTGACTAATTTCAGCAGCGCTTGGCAGTGGTGAGGCTTGGCACTGCTGCTGCTGAGGCGGGCTTGCTGTGGGGTTGGAGGGACTGGGATCACAGGAGCCTGCTGCATCCCTACTGATCCCGGGTGGGGGCACCACCAACTGGCCTGCTACTGCTGCGCTCTTGTCCTCCCCCTTCCACCAGTGTCACCCAGTGCACCGTAAAGGACATGTAGTGGCCTGTCCCAAATCACAGACCCCAGACATAGACCCCTCATCATCCTAAAAAAAAAGTGGGATGCTGGCCTGAGCTCAACCGCCTACTCAAAATCAGGACCCATCAGCTCCTCAACAGCAGCCATCAATACTTGCCCAGACGCTGGACTGAGGGACAGAACGCTCTTGTCCGGGGAGGGCTGCTGACCCCTGGCTGCTGGGGTGGATGTCACAACTTGCGTGGGACATTGGCTGCTGCTGCTGCTGGGAGTGCTGCTCACAGTGGAGGTCTGTGAGAAACTCATGATGGGCTACTCCTCCGTCATCATGCCCATCAATGCCTGTGAGTCAAACTCCTGAACAACCACACAGCGTCGAGGCAAGGTGCTGAAAATGGGTGACAGGCTGACTCGGCACAGACTGTGCTGCAGATAGACGCCTTTCTGCTGCACCCACTACAGCTGGGCGCCCTCTCTCTGGCCATGGACCAGTCCCAGAACTGGCGGAGGCAATGGCATCCCCTCTCCTGCCACACTCACGACCCCTGCCAGACATGTTGTATACTATACACAAGATTTCAAGGTGGAGAAAGTGTGCTGCTTTTTACAGTCAATAAGTGTGTGGGCCTGGGACAGACAGAATATAACAGGGTGCTTTTATTGAATTTTCAGAAAAGAACAAACAAAAATACAGACAAATGCACAGATGGTGCAAATACTGAATACAGTGAGAACATGTAAATCACTGGACAGAGCCGCGGTCTGACTGCACTATGTGCACAGCAAAGTAACTGGCTGCACGATACTAGCACAGTACAATTTCACTGACTAAACTTAGTGACTGACCAGTGGCAGTAAATACAACTAAGTGAAGTTGATCACTGGGTAATGAGCTGAATACAAGAGATACAGTAAAATAATAAAGAGCACAAAAATTAGTGGACAGCGGTCTGCCTGCACTATTAGAACAGTATATTGTCACTGACAAAACTTAGTGACTGATCAGTGGCAGTGCCAGTGACTACGACTAACTGAAGTTGATCACTGGCTGGCTGGCTTAGCTAGCTAACAAGTATATAGTAATAGAGCAGTACAATCAGTGTGAACCTGCCTGCCTGCACTAAGCACAGCAATCAGTACACTGTCACTGACTACACTGACTACAGCTAACTGAAGTTAATCACTCACTGGCTAGCTAAATACAAAGATATACAGTTGCTAATAGAGCAGTAGAATCAGTGAACCTGCCTGCCTGCACTAAGCACAGATATCACTACACTCTCTCACTGAACTACACTGACTACAACTAGCTTTAGTAATCACTCACTGGCTAGCTAGCTGAATACAAGTATATACTACAGTATAAGAGCACTGTTAGGAGTAAAACGCTATGTTTTTAGGACAAAATGTGTTTGCTGAAGCAACAAATGGCCTGGAGAGGATGGAGCTTTTCATCATGGCCGCCGCTTCATATAGAGGAGGGGAGAGGAGGGCAGAGCCTCCCCTCCTATGATTGGTTGCTAGGGCCTGGCTGGGGGCCTCTGATTGGCCCAGGGGCGTCATTTCCTCCCATTTCTGCTAATCATGACCTAATCACGGCTTTACCCACCGTGATCACGACCGTGAATGTGTTCCGAACATTCTTAATCACGGCAAGCCATGGCCGATTTTCGTGATCCAGAATCTTTTCACGGCGTCGAATACCGAAGCCATGATCATGGAAATGATCTGCCCCCCACTGCTGGCAGCCCTTTTTTGGCTGCAATATTGTCTGAGTCGCACCAGAAACAAGCATGCAGCTAATCTTGTCATATCTGACAAAAATGTCCGAAACACCTGATCTTCTGCATGCTTGTTCAGGGCCTATGGCTAGGGATGCTCAAATTCGGCTTCGGGAGATATCCGGATTTTTGCTATCCGGATATCTCCCAGTAATGCTGTGCGGGCTGGGCGGGGGGGGTTCAAGCTTACCTCTCTGACGTCTTCTTCGGTCGTCCCTCGTTGCCTCCCACCATGCGCTCCATGCGCGTCACGTGATTACAAACACTTCCTCCTTCAACCCGGAAGGAGGAAGTGTTTGTAATCAGGTGACCGCCGCTTGGAGCGCATCGTGGGAGGCGACGAGGGACGACCGAAGAAGACGTCAGAGAGGTAAGCTTGACCCCCTCGCCCACCCCTCAGCATTACTGGGAGATATCCGGATAGCAAAAATCCGGATATCTCCCGAAGCCAAATTTGAGCATCCCTGCCTATGGCTAAAAGTATTAGAGGCAGAGGGTCAGCAAGATAGCCAGGCAATTGGTATTGCTGAAAAGGAAATATATATGACAGCCTGCATATAACTCCCACTTCAATTGTCATTTAAGTCTTGTCATGAGGCAGAGAATAGGAAAGGAAGGAGATCCCTGGGCCAATCACCAGCCCCGCTGACAGATAATGTAAAACATGTAAAAGTGGCATTAGTCTTATTCTTATTACTCTTATTCTTCTTCTTATTCTTATTATTATTATGCTTTTTCATGAATGACGATAGTGGTGGGAGGATGTAGATATTGTGAAGTGGTCTTGTTATGCTTGTGAAGTAGTCAAGAGAAAAGTGTACCTTGTAACTGTTTAGGTTCCTTTACAAGAGGCAGAGGACAGAGGTTTGGCATAATACACTCAGGCACCCTGTATACATATCTCAGGCACAGAAATCATAGTTCATGTCTATGCTTGAGAAAAAAACATTTCTTTCATTTTTCATTTTTCCCTGTTACCTGGCTTGAAGTACTTTAACAATATAAAATGCCACTTACTTCGCACAACGTGGGTTCCGTAATTGTGAAAAGACCAGATCAGAATGTATGGATAACACGCCCCCAATGATAAAGTCACCCTCTTGATAAAAATCTACCAATCGACCTACTTTCTTTAAAGTGTCAGTGTAGTTATATTGATTCTGGTCAGTCTGGCATTGATAAAGGTTCATGAGCAGGAGAATCCATAACAAGTAAAACACAGTCTTGCAGCACATGTCATAGTCACTTAGAGGGCTGAATACTGGAAGCAGCCTGCAGATCAGTGACATCTATGCAGTATATCAGTGTCAGTGTAATCTCCTCTCCTCTCCCCTCTCTTTTTATACAGTTTAGTGCCATAGATTTCTTATGGTGCTGAATATTACTGTAAGTTACATCATTCTCAGCTGTTCCTGTTTAAACGTCTTTTAAAATAATAGAACATTATAATTAAAAAATCTGCTTTTAACGAGGTGAAAAAAAAGCTTTGAAGAAGGAGGATAAAAAAAAAAAAGCACTAGTGCATGTCTGCAGAGGGGGCCTGGAGTAGACGGCTAGTGTTGAGCCAAAATTTGCGTAATTTTGTGTTTTTGTAATTACAGCCACAAATGTTGCCACTACGTCACAAATTTGTATTTTTGTAATTGCCATACAAACAGTAATTTGGAATTCCGTAAGTGATAGTAGTAAAAATGTTTCTGTACCGTGTTAGCCAAACAATATATGTAGGTAGAAAAAAAAACAAAGTCTTGTAAAAGTAATACCTTTTAATGGCTAACTGATAAAGTTAAATAATGCATTATTTAACTTTATCAGTTAGCCATTAAAAGGTATTACTTTTACAAGACTTTGTTTCTTTCTACCTACATGAATTCCGTAACAGGGCTGCTTATCAGGATTCCGGATATCCGGGTAACCTGGATATCCAACCTTTTTTCAGCTATCCAACCTCTGATCCAGGTTCCGGATACCTGGGCAAATCCAGATAGCTATCTGCGGATAGTTGGCTTGGCTATGCGGATATCCACGGATACCGCAGATATCCGCGGATATCTGACCATTGAAATACTGTAAAAGGTCCAGGATGTCCTGGGAGCCAATCAGAGGGCTCCCAGCAGAATCCCCAGCAACCAATCACAAAGGGGAACCCTGGCCAGCCCCACCTGACCTCATTGAGCCAATCAGAGGGCTCCCAGCCTAAACCCTGGTACCCAATCACAGAAAGGAACACTGGCCAGCCCCCCCTGTATAATAAGGAGGGCTGCCATGATGAGACATATCGTCCCTTGCTTGTGAATGCTCACTGAGAGACATGCTCCAGTGCTGCTGGCCTACAAAGGGTGATAAACCTAAAGCTGTTCAGTGATTAACCCCTTTACTATCACTACATTATTGTTAAATCGTTAATTAGCTTGATTGATGTCATAGTGTGACAGTTAGAGTGTGTGTTCCAGTGCTGCTAGCCTACAAAGGGCTGCACACAGTGATACACCTAAGCTGTTCAGTGATTAACCCCTTCACTATCACTACACTATTGTTAAATTGTTAATTAGCTTGATTTCATTATGTGACAGATAGGCAGAGTGTGTGCTGTGCTCTAGTGCTGCAGGCAGCTGCTGTGTGTCTGTGTGTGTGCTGTGCACAGACAAGGCCAGCTGCTGCCTGCTGCCCAGCTATTAGCTTTAGCTAGCTACAGTTTAGGTTAGGGATTAGAGAATAGGAACATGTGCAAAGTGCAAAGTGCCACGTGCAAAGTGTTAAGCGCAAAGTGCCACATGCAAACAAGTGCAAAGTACAAAGTGCCACGTGCAAAGTGCCAAGTGCAAAGTTCCATGTGCAAACACGTGCAAAGTCCCATGTGCAAAGTGCCAAGTGCCACGTGCAAACACGTGGCACTTTGTACTTTGCACATGTTTGCACGTGGCACTTTGCACATGGTACTTTTCACTTTGCACGTGTTTTCTCGTGTCATTTTGCACTTTGCACTTGGCACTTTGCACATGGCACTTTGCACTATGCACAAGTTTGCATGTGGCACTTTTCACTTTGCATGTGTCACTTTGCACTTTGCACGTGTTTGCATGTGGTACTTTGCACTTTGCACGTGTTTGCACTTGGCACTTTGTACTTTGCACGTGTTTGCATGTGGCACTTTGCATGTGGCACTTTGCATGTGGGGGGGGGGATTTTAAGTACCCACATTATCAATTAGTGTTCCCCTCTAAAAAGCAATGATGCTACATGCCTCATTGACCCTAAAAAATGTTTTTAAAGCAATTTAAAGGGCACTTCTGGGTTTTCTATCCAGATATCCGAATTTGTCTGGATATCCCGGATAGTGGAGTTGGATATCCGATCCGGGTCAGATACCAAAATGGCCAAATCCGGATATCTGACCGGGATCCGGATATCTGGGTATTCGGATCTGGCCCAATCTGGATTTTGAAAAGGGGTATCCGAGCACCACTGTTGTTCCATAAGCGAAATTGCCATCACACAATTTTGCATTTCGGCGAAAATTTGTGTTTAACCTAAAATGTTGTGTTTTCTATAGAAACAGTTATTTTAATTATGAAAATGGACGTAATTTCATTTTTAATAGTAATTATGCAAATTTAGGTAATTGGTAAACTCAGGAAAGTCACTCATTGATTGCAATTATCGATTGCAATTGCTGATAATACAAAGGCCCCTGCACATGCTGTTGCTTTAAATGTATCAGTAGGCTCTATCAGCAGCCACTTCTAAGACAGGTACCCTTTGTCAAGGTGCACTTAGCAGTCATGGATGTTGAGACACTTGGTTTTGGGCCTTGCAATATCTGATAATGTAAAGATACCTGCAAGTACTGTCGCTTTAAATGCATCAGGAGGCTCTACCTGCAGCCACTTCTAATACAGGTGCTCTTTGTCAAGGTGCATTTAGCGGTCATCATGCTGACACACTTAGTTTTGGGCCTTGCAATATCTGCTAATGCAAAGGTCCCTGCACGTGCTGTTGCTTTAAATGTATCAGGATGCTCTGGACTGGAACACAATTTTGAAAACGGCCACATTTCCGTGTTAAACACAAAATTGTCATTCATTTCTGTTACAAAAAACGATTGTAATTATGAAAAACGATCTTAATTACGAAATTACACATAAACGCAAAATTTTGCGTAATTTCCCAAAATTATGAGTTTTCAATTACGGACATAACCGTAATTTTGCAAATTAAGCAACATTTTGCCTAATCTTAACTTGGTCATTACACTCACCACAAAGGGCTGGAGCACACCGAGCGGCTTTTGGAGCGTTTTTGCAGCCGCTTGCGGCTGCGGATACGGTAAGGTAATGTATTTCAATGGGAGTGTGCACACCACAGCGGGAGGCGTTTTGCAGAAATGAATCCTCCCGGGGTAAGGATTTTTTTGGATTGCGGAGGCGTTTCTGCCTCAATATTAAAGAGAATCTGTATTGTTAAAATCGCACAAAAGTAAATATACCAGTGCGTTAGGGGACATCTCCTATTACCCTCTGTCACAATTTCACCGCTCCCCGCCGCATTAAAAGTAGTCAAAAACTGTTTTAAAAAGTTTGTTTATAAGCAAACAAAATGGCCACCAAAACAGGAAGTAGGTTGATGTACAGCATGTCCACACATAGAAAATACATCCATACACAAACAGGCTGTATACAGCCTTACTTCTGAATCTCAAGAGATCACTTGTGTGTGTTTACCTTCTGTCCCCAGCTTCTCTCATGCACTGAACATTACAGGCTTCCTGCAGACAGCTCTGCCTATGTCGTTAATTCCTTAGTATGTGACAGACCAGCTCCTTTCACAGCCTCCAGAGGAGGATTTTTATCCAGCTCTCTTCTATCACTGATAAGATAGCAGAGAAGCTGCTAGCTTATGTAAATAAAACACACACTGGAGTGTGCATAGAGGAACAGTTCAACACTGAAGAACTTGGCAGCCTTCCAGACACAGGCCGACAAGTCTGACAGGGGAAAGATACATTGATTTATTACAGAGATGGTTATAGTAGAAAGAGCTGCAGCAAGCCAGATCACATTAGAATAGGTTTAGGAACTTGTAGGATGGTAGAAAAAACGTTGTAATTTTTGTTACAGAGTCACTTTAAGTATAGGAAAAACGCAAACCGCTCTGAAAAACGGCAGTTCAGAGTGGTTTGCCAGGCGGTTTTGTTACAGAAGCTGTTCAGTAACAGCTTTACTGTAACAATATATGAAATATGTTACACTGAAATTCGCAGCAGCAATCCGCAAAACACTAGCAAACGCTTGCATTATATACAGCCCTGTCGGTCAGTCGCAGCTGGCCTTTGGCCCCCTTGGTGGTAATTCCTACTGTGCCACTGCCAGGCCCAGCACATTCAGTGACTACCTGTGTGTGTGTGACAGCTGCACCTTTGTAATACCCATCACTGCATATACCTATCTGTTTATCAGTGCACCCACCTACCTACGTGAGCGCACGCAGTGTCACTGTACCTGTTCAGGGTACCTGTGTGCGTGTGACAGCTGTACATTTGTAATACCGATTACTGCATATACCTACCTGTTGTTCAGTGCCCCGAAGTTTGTGAAGGAGAACACCGCTCTACCCCACCAACGGAGGATTGTGCTGGACCAGGTTAGCAAGACCTCAGGAATACTTCAACACAAGGAAGGTCCACACCAATGCACTGTAAATCCTCTTTATTGTTAGGACATATCCAAAATTAAGAACATCAAATCTCAAGCTGACATGTTTCGAACCTACTGGTCCTTAATCATAGTTCAGTGCACAAACCCACCTACCTACCTACGTGAGCGCACGCAGTGTCACTGCACCTGTTGACGATACCTGTGTGTGTGACAGTTGTAAATTTGTAATACCAGTCATTGCAAAATTGTTCACAGTACCTGTGTGACCGCACGCTGTGTAATATACCACTCCGTGCATACCTGTTAACTGCACCTGTGTGACAGCTGCACATTGTATTGTAATACCAGTCACTGCATACCTTTCACTGCACCTGTGTGACTGCACATTGTATTAGTCAAGTCAGTGCATACCTTACACTTCACCCCCCCCCGATATGGACAAAACAGGTAGAGGCAGAGGCAGGGGTAGACCCAGAGGCAGGCCACCCGGCAGGTCTGTTCGAGGTCGTGCTGACATGATTTTGTGCGGCCCTTGACCAAAGTACAGTGCTCAGAAGAAGGCACGTCCCATCAACTCCCAAGATTGTCAGGACGTGGTTGACTCTTTAACACAGAACACCTCATCTTCCACAGCCACCAGAGCTACTACAAGCACCACATCAGCTGCATTTGACACTTTGCAGGAGTTAACTGGTGGGGAATTAACTGATTTACAGACATTATTGTTACAACAAGATGAAAGCACTAAGCAAGTTACACCACCTCATATGCCTGAGTTAGGCGACACTATGGATGTAAGGTGTGAGGAGGAGGATGATGAAGTACCTGCTGTTGGTGCAGTTTATTAGGTGTCTGGGGCAAGCTGGGGAGGATGATTATAATGATTATGATGATACGGATGCCACGTGGGATCCTAAGAGACAAGATGACCAAGTGGACAGTTCAGAGGGGGAGTCAGAGAGGAATAGGAGGAGACGAGTTCCTGAAATAAGCAGGGGGAGCTCGTCATCAGAAACAGCTGGTGGCAGTGTCCCGCGCCATGTATCGCCACCTATAGACAGACAGCCAACATGCCCTTCAACATCAGCTGCTGACGCCACCATAGTGTTATAACCCCAAGGGGGGCTCAGCGGTTTGGACATTTTTTAGTGTGACTGCCATAGATCAGAGCAATGCCATCTATAATCTGTGCCACCAAAAATTGAGCCGTGGAAAGGCCAACAAACGCGTCGGGACAACTGCCTTTCGAAGGCAGATGGAGAAAAGGCACAAACTGCAATGGTAAGAGCACCTAAAGAAAAGCAGCACACAAAAGAAAAGCCACCCTCCTTCTCCTATTCCTCCTTCAGGTGCATCATCTTCAGCCGCATTCTCCCTTGCACCTTCACGATCACAGCCACCCTCCTCTACTCCGCCTCTCATCTTGAGTGATTCCTGCTCCTCTGCCCACAGCAGCAGTCAGGTGTCTGTGAGGGAAATCTTTGAGCGGAAGAAGCTATTTTCTAGCAGTCACCCCCTTGCCCGGTGTCAGACAGCTGGCTTGGGGGAACTGTTAGCTCGCCAGCTGTTACCATACCAGCTGGTGGACTCTGAGGCCTTCCATAAATTTGTGGCCATTGGGACGGCTGGGGTGGCAGGGATGGAGGGGCGCACTTTGGTGTCTCAGCCTTGGGTGCTGGAGGACCTTGTCCCGCCTCTGCGGCCATGGCACGCTTTGCTGAATTTCAGCAGAGAAACAACTTGCCGGTGAGATGCTTGATTTGTGATAGCCCGACTAACTGGAATTCAACACTACTGATGTTCGACCGCCTGCTACAACAGGAGAAAGCCGTCACCCAGTATCTCTACAACTACAGTAGAAGGACACACTCTGGTGAAATGAGGATGTTCTGGACACTCATGCAAAATGCCTGCAGGCTTATGTGGCTGTTTGAGGAGGTGACAAACATGGTGAGTCGCAGTGAAGGCAACATCAGTGACTTGATCCCGTATGCCTTCTTCCTGGAGTGTGCCATGCGTACAGAGCTGGGCCGACACATAGGCTGGCAAGGCTACAGCCTCGGGGAGGTGGTCAGTGAGCTGATTGATGGGCGCATTCTTGGTTAGCTGTGTCTGACCGGCGCCCGTTTCGCTACTAATTCTGCCTCCGTTTGCGTTGCCGTAGTGATGGCCAGTACCGCCCCCCTCCAGCCGCCGGCGGAAACGTTATAATCTTTTTAAACTGTCAGAGTGTTGCAGAGCGGACTGTCACTCGTGCTGCGCCTATTGCCATGGTGATGATGACGCCACCACCAGGCAGCGCTACTCTCTCCACTTCAGGCAGGCGGGCAGCAGTGGCGGATCTAGAGGGAGGCATGCCTGCCCCAATGCTGCCCGCCACCTTCGCATCTTGTGCCGCTTGTTCCTCCGGTCCCCCGCGCCCCTCCTTCCTTTCCATGGGGCCATCCTGTTCTCCGCATCTTGTGCCACCCTCCCATGCCCAATGCTTTCGGTCTCCTGCGCCCCCGCCCGCCGCTCTCTGCCTGAACCCTGCCATAAAATTTTAGATTAGCGGCAAGAGGAGAGACAAGTACGCAAATAATCCACCCGTCGCGTCACATGTGGAAGTGACGTCATAGCCACTTCCTGCGTTTGAAGCGCACCAGCGGGAAGTGTGTGCCCTGTCTGTCTCTCCTCTTGCCGCTAATCTAAAGTCTGACAGCAGGGACAGAGAGCCGGTGTGCGGGGGCGCGGGAGACCGGAAGCATCGAGTACCAGGAGGCACAAGATGCGGAGACAAGGTGCGGACATCACGTCAGGAATAGAGAGCCGGGGGATGCGCGGTAGTGATGAGCACTGCCGGAAGCCATCATCAATAATGTAAGTAGGGCCTCTTTACTGCATTCTGCTTTATGTCACTACAGGGCCTCTTTTCTGCACTCTGCTATATGTCACTACAGGGCCTCTTTACTGCATTCTGCTATATGTCACTACAGGGCCTCTTTACTGCATTCTGCTATATGTCACTACAGGGCCTCTTTACTGCATTCTGCTATATGTCACTACAGGGCCTCTTTACTGCATTCTGCTATATGTCACTACAGGGCCTCTTTACTGCATTCTGCTATATGTCACTACAGGGCCTCTTTACTGCATTCTGCTATATGTCACTACAGGGCCTCTTTTCTGCACTCTGCTATATGTCACTACAGGGCCTCTTTACTGCATTCTGCTATATGTCACTACAGGGCCTCTTTACTGCATTCTGCTATATGTCACTACAGGGCCTCTTTACTGCATTCTGCTATATGTCACTACAGGGCCTCTTTACTGCATTCTGCTATATGTCACTACAGGGCCTCCTTACTGCATTCTGCTATATGTCACTACAGGGCCTCTTTACTGCATTCTGCTATATGTCACTACAGGGCTAGAGTTGGGCCGAACCTCCGATTTTAGGTTCGCGAACCGGGTTCGCGAACTTTCGCGGAACGTCCGGTTCGCGTTAAAGTTCGCGAACCGCAATAGACTTCAATGGGGATGCGAACTTTGAAAAAAAAAATAATTATGCTGGCCACAAAAGTGATGGAAAAGATGTTTCAAGGGGTCTAACACCTGGAGGGGGGCATGGCGGAGTGGGATACACGCCAAAAGTCCCCGGGAAAAATCTGGATTTGACGCAAAGCAGCGTTTTAAGGGCAGAAATCACATTGAATGCTAAATGACAGGCCTAAAGTGCTTTCAAACATCTTGCATGTGTATACATCAATCAGGTAGTGTAATTAAGGTACTGCTTCACACTGACACACCAAACTCACCGTGTAACGCACCGCAAACAGCTGTTTGTACTAGTGACGGCCGTGCTGGACTGGTGCGCACCATGGCGAGAGTGCAGGTTTTGGTGGCTTTACAGCCCATATGGTCGGCCTGGCTGATGTAGCTGAATGACAGACCAGTGACTGTCCAGCTGATCAAATTTGGTCTGACCACAATGAAGCAACGACCTTATTATCTTTTGTGTGCCCCCCGAGACACTCATCTAGGCGCCGGTCATTGCTTCATTGTGATACGCAAGCCCCTTCACCACGGCAAGGTAATGATCACGAAGGGGAATGGGCGCATGTACATGCCTTTTCTTTTGTTGTTGCAGCTGCCCTCAGTGCAGCCAGAAAAATTAGGCAGTCATGTACACGCACCATAAAAATTATTACAGCGGCCGCTGCTAGCATGCTAGGTATGCAGTGGCGTGTTCACTAAACAGGTATACAGTGGCGGGTCCACTGAACAGAACAGGTATACAGTGGCGGGTTCACTGAACAGGTATACAGTGGCGGGTCCACTGAACAGAACAGGTATACAGTGGCGGGTTCACAGAACAGGTATGCAGTGGCAGGTTCACTGAACACAACAGGTATGCAGTGGCAGGTTCACTGAACACAACAGGTATGCAGTGACGGGTTCACTGAACAGGTATACAGTGGCGGGTCCACTGAACAGAACAGGTATACAGTGGCGGGTCCACTGAACAGAACAGGTATACAGTGGCGGGTCCACTGAACAGAACAGGTATACAGTGGCGGGTTCACAGAACAGGTATACAGTGGCGGGTCCACTGAACAGAACAGGTATACAGTGGCGGGTTCACAGAACAGGTATGCAGTGGCAGGATCACTGAACACAATAGGTATGCAGTGGCGTGTTCACTAAACAGGTATACAGTGGCGGGTCCACTGAACAGAACAGGTATACAGTGGCGGGTTCACTGAACAGGTATACAGTGGCGGGTCCACTGAACAGAACAGGTATACAGTGGCGGGTTCACAGAACAGGTATGCAGTGGCAGGTTCACTGAACACAACAGGTATGCAGTGGCAGGTTCACTGAACACAACAGGTATGCAGTGACGGGTTCACTGAACAGGTATACAGTGGCGGGTCCACTGAACAGAACAGGTATACAGTGGCGGGTCCACTGAACAGAACAGGTATACAGTGGCGGGTCCACTGAACAGAACAGGTATACAGTGGCGGGTTCACAGAACAGGTATACAGTGGCGGGTCCACTGAACAGAACAGGTATACAGTGGCGGGTTCACAGAACAGGTATGCAGTGGCAGGATCACTGAACACAATAGGTATGCAGTGGCGTGTTCACTAAACAGGTATACAGTGGCGGGTCCACTGAACAGAACAGGTATACAGTGGCGGGTTCACTGAACAGGTATACAGTGGCGGGTCCACTGAACAGAACAGGTATACAGTGGCGGGTTCACAGAACAGGTATGCAGTGGCAGGTTCACTGAACACAACAGGTATGCAGTGGCAGGTTCACTGAACACAACAGGTATGCAGTGGCGGGTTCACTGAACAGGTATACAGTGGCGGGTCCACTGAACAGAACAGGTATACAGTGGCGGGTCCACTGAACAGAACAGGTATACAGTGACGGGTCCACTGAACAGAACAGGTATACAGTGGCGGGTTCACAGAACAGGTATACAGTGGCGGGTCCACTGAACAGAACAGGTATACAGTGGCGGGTTCACAGAACAGGTATACAGTGGCGGGTCCACTGAACAGAACAGGTATACAGTGGCGGGTTCACAGAACAGGTATGCAGTGGCAGGATCACTGAACAGGTATGCAGTGGCAGGATCACTGAACAGGTATGGAGTGGCAGGATCACAGTACAGGTATGCAGTGGGCTGAGGGCTCACTGAACAGAACAGGTATGCAGTGGCAGGATCACTGAACAGGTATGGAGTGGCAGGATCACAGTACAGGTATGCAGTGGGCTGAGGGCTCACTGAACAGAACAGGTATGCAGTGGCAGGATCACTGAACAGGTATGCAGTGGCAGGATCACAGTACAGGTATGCAGTGGGCTGAGGGCTCACTGAACAGAACAGGTATGCAGTGGCAGGATCACTGAACAGGTATGGAGTGGCAGGATCACAGTACAGGTATGCAGTGGGCTGAGGGCTCACTGAACAGAACAGGTATGCAGTGGCAGGATCACTGAACAGGTATGCAGTGGCAGGATCACTGAACAGGTATGGAGTGGCAGGATCACAGTACAGGTATGCAGTGGGCTGAGGGCTCACTGAACAGAACAGGTATGCAGTGGCAGGATCACTGAACAGGTATGGAGTGGCAGGATCACAGTACAGGTATGCAGTGGGCTGAGGGCTCACTGAACAGAACAGGTATGCAGTGGCAGGATCACTGAACAGGTATGCAGTGGCAGGATCACTGAACAGGTATGCAGTGGCAGGATCACAGTACAGGTATGCAGTGGGCTGAGGGCTCACTGAACAGAACAGGTATGCAGTGGCAGGATCACTGAACAGGTATGGAGTGGCAGGACCACAGTACAGGTATGCAGTGGGCTGAGGGCTCACTGAACAGAACAGGTATGCAGTGGCAGGATCACTGAACAGGTATGCAGTGGCAGGATCACTGAACAGGTATGCAGTGGCAGGATCACAGTACAGGTATGCAGTGGGCTGAGGGCTCACTGAACAGAACAGGTATGCAGCCAGGAAGAAGTTAAGCCTAACTAATCTTTCCCTATATGAGAGACTGCAGCAGCTCGCCCTACTCTCACTAATGCAGGCACACGAGTGGCCGTAATGGCCGCCGCTGCCTGCCTTATATAAGGGGGGGGTGGGGCTCCAGGGGCTAGTGTAGCCTAATTGGCTACACTGGGCCTGCTGACTGTGATGTAGAGGGTCAAAGTTGACCCTCAGTGCATTATGGGGTGAACCGAACTTCTTCCGCAAAAGGTTCGCGTGCGGTACCCGCACGCGAACCACCTACGTTCGCGCGAACCACGTTCGCCGGCGAACCGTTCGGCCCAACTCTATACAGGGCCTCTTTACTGCATTCTGCTATATGTCACTACAGGGCCTCCTTACTGCATTCTGCTATATGTCACTACAGGGCCTCTTTACTGCATTCTGCTATATGTCACTACAGGGCCTCTTTACTGCATACTGCTATATGTCACTACAGGGCCTCTTTACTGCATTCTGCTATATTTCACTACAGGGTGTCTTTACTGCATTCTACTATATGTCACTACTGGGCCTCTTTACTGCATTCTACTATATGTCACTACTGGGCCTCTTTACTGCATTCTGCTATATGTCACTACAGGGCCTCTTTACTGCATTCTACTATATGTCACTACAGGGCCTCTTTACTGCATTCTGCTATATGTCACTACAGGACCTCATTACTGCATTCTGCTATATGTCACTACAGGGCCTCTTTACTGCATTCTGCTATATGTCACTACAGGGCCTCTTTACTGCATTCTGCTATATGTCACTACAGGGCCTCTTTACTGCATCCTGCTATATGTCACTACAGGGCCTCTTTACTGTATTCTGCTATATGTCACTACAGGGCCTCTTTACTGCATTCTGCTATATGTCACTTCAGGGCCTCTTTACTGCATTCTGCTATATGTCACTACAATGCCTCTTTACTGCATCCTGCTATATGTCACTACAGGGTCTCTTTACTGCATCCTGCTATATGTCACTACAGGACCTCATTACTGCATTCTGCTATATGTCACTACTGGGCCTCTTTTCTGCATCCTGCTATATTTCACTACAGGGCCTCTTTGCTGCATTCTGCTATATGTCACTACAGGGCCTCTTTACTGCATTCTACTATATGTCACTACAGGACCTCTTTACTGCATTCTGCTATAGGTCACTATTGGGCCTCTTCACTGCATTATGCTATGTGTCACTACAGGGCCTCTTAACTGCATTTCTGGGACTCTTATGTATGAAGCAATGCTTGGCATTAGTGAAATGATGATGTTACAGTAGCAGGATATCCAGAATTAGATGTTGTTAGACTCTGTTGTGACTTTTACATCTAACTTACCATCACAGTGATGGGGGGTGTCTCAAGTCAAACTTCACAAGTTTTTTTTTTTTTTTTTGGAGGGGGGGGGGGGGGGGCGCACTTGGGCAGCTCAGCCTCTGTTGGTGTCTGACCTTGTCCCGGCCCTGCACGCGTAGAGTGGTGGATCAAGCTGTGGACGAGCGTGAACAGGAACAGGAACCAGAGGAAGAGTTGTGGGATCAATTCTGATCAGAACAAGATGTTTCCTCAACACCTGCGGCAGCACAGAGGGGGGGAGGAGGAAGAGTCATGTGAGGAAGAGGAGTCAGTCTCAGATGATGAGAAAGGTGTTTTTTAGGAGAAAGAGAAGGAGGCGGCAGAAGAACAACCGCAGCAGGCGTCACAGGGAGCTTGTGCTGCTCAACGTTCCCATGGTATTGTTGGTGGCTGGGGGAAGGAGGAGAACTTACCTGACGTCACTGAGGAAAAGCAAGAGAAGATGGATAGTACCTCTGGATCCAAATTTGTGCAGATGGCTTTTTTCATGCTGTCCAGCCTGTTGAGGGACCCCCGTATAAAAAAACTCAAGGGAAATGACCTGTACTGGGTGGCCATGCTACTAGACCCTCGGTATAGGCACAAAGTGGCAGAGATGTTTCCAACCCACCTGAAGGCAGAAAGGATGCTGCACATGCAGAACAAGCTGGCAACTATGCTTTACAGTGCGTTTAAGGGTGATGTCACAGCACAATGGAATAAAGGTATCACTGCCAGTAATCCTTCTCCCTTGTCCACGCAGGCAAGGACAGGACACTTCAGCAATCTCATGGTGATGTGTGACATGCGGACATTCTTTAGATCCTTAGCCCTTCAGGATCCACCCTCCACCAACGCCTCGACCGGCAGGTAGCCGACTACCTGGCCTTAAGTGTGGATGTAGACACTGTGAGCAACAATAAACCCATGGATTACTGGGTGCACAGGCTTGATCTGTGGCCAGAGCTGTCACAATTTGCCATCCAACTTCTGTCTTGCCCTGCCTCAAGCGTCCTGTCAGAAAGGACCTTCAGCGCAGCTGGAGGCATTGTCACTGAGAAGAGAAGTCGCCTAAGTCACAAAAGTGTTCAGTACCTCACCTTTATAAAAATGAATGAGGCATGGATCCCGGAGGGATACTGCCCGCCCCAAGACTAAGTAAGTCCCCACACACAGCATCTCTGCCTGCACGCCGTGTGACTGGCTGCCTGCCCCAAGACTAAGTCGGTCCCCACACAGCATCTCTGCCCGCAGGCGGCTTGACTGCCTTCTCCGCCACCACCAACAGGGTCCAGGAAAACAGGCGAATTCCTGAATTTTTAAGGCCGCTGCTATCAGCGGCCACTATAATAATTTTTCTGGTGCGTGTACATGCCTGCCTAATTTTTCTGGCTGCACTGCAGCTGCAACAATAAAACAAAAGGCATGTACATGTGGCAATTCCCCTTCATGATCGTTACCTCGCCGCGGTGAAGGGGCTTGCATATCACAATGAAGCAATGACCGCCGGCTATATGAGTGTCTCAGGGGGGAGGGAGCATCACTGTTGTTCTGTCATTCAGCTACCTCAGCCCGGCGACTAGTGGCGTAGCTAAGGAGCTGTGGGCCGCGATACAAGTATTACAGGGAGCCCCCCCAAGCACTCTATACATAACAATTGATACGGCACACCAACACCTGCCAATGGTAACTACAGTGTCAGAGGTGCAAGAAGGGGATGGGGGAACAGCTTGTTAATGATTACCACTATTCAAAGTATCTATAGAAGTGATTATTATGAGCACAGGACCAATAGAGAGCTAATACTGCAGTTGAGGGAGGGCCCTTCGGCCCAAGGGCCCAGATGCTGTCGCTACCTCTGCAACCCCTATTGCTATGCCCCTGCCGGTGACCATTAGTGATGGGCGAACAGTGTTCGCCACTGTTCGGGTTCGCCCGGATTTTGGGCTCTTCGCGTTCGGTTCGGGCTCCACCGGACACCTGGTGGTGTTCGACCATGCGTTCGGCCATGTGGCCGAACTTATGTTCGGCATGACAGCGCATGGCCAAACGTTACCCGAACGTTCGGCTCGCGCTGTGATTGGCCGAGCGGGTCACGTGGTTCGGGCTCGAACACGCGGCTCGCACTGCAATTGGCCGAGCAGGTCACGTGGTTCGGGTAAATAAATACCCGAACCGCGTCATTTCTCCGCCACTTGAAGTTGGGTTTAGCTTTGGGTAGGCAGGCAGGTTAGACTCTCTCACCAGCTAGGCTAGCCAGGGCCCCCCCTGCCTCCTAGTCATACTACTGTAGTGCCAGTCAGCGTGCTTGTACTGCTGGGATCAGTAGTACTTCCGCCACCAGTATATAGCATTGTCTATTTGCCACTGTACTGCCAGTCAGTGTGTACTTCTGGGATCAGTAGTACTTCCGCCACCAGTATATAGCATTGTCTATTGCCACTGTACTGCCAGTCAGCGTGTACTGCTGGGATCAGTAGTACTTCCGCCACCAGTATATAGCATTGTCTATTGCCACTGTACTGCCAGTCAGCGTGTACTGCTGGGATCAGTAGTACTTCCGCCACCAGTATATAGCATTGTCTATTGCCACTGTACTGCCAGTCAGCGTGTACTGCTGGGATCAGTAGTACTTCCGTCCGTCACCAGTGTATAGCATACTATATAGCATTGTCTTATTGCCACTGTATTGCCACAGTCAGCGTGTACTGCTGGGATCAGTAGTACTTCCGTCCGTCACCAGTATATAGCATACTATATAGCATTGTCTTATTGCCACTGTATTGCCACAGTCAGCGTGTACTGCTGGGATCAGTAGTACTTCCGTCCGTCACCAGTATATAGCATACTATATAGCATTGTCTTATTGCCACTGTATTGCCACAGTCAGCGTGTATTGCTGGGATCAGTAGTACTTCCGTCCGTCACCAGTATATAGCATACTATATAGCATTGTCTTATTGCCACTGTACTGCCACAGTCAGCGTGTACTGCTGGGATCAGTAGTACTTCCGTCCGTCACCAGTATATAGCATGCTATATAGCATTGTCTTATTGCCACTGTATTGCCACAGTCAGCGTGTACTGCTGGGATCAGTAGTATTTCCGTCCGTCACCAGTGTATAACATACTATATAGCATTGTCTTATTGTCACTGTACTGCCAGTCAGTGTGCGTGTACTGCTGGGATCAGTACAACCATAATGAAGAAATCCAGTGAAAGAGGGAGGGGCAAGGGAAGAGGTGTTTCCCCTGACGGTTCACGTAGAGGCCGCAGTGGAGCACCTAAGAAAACCCACTCAATACCACCCATGTGTGCCAGACAAACAACCCTCACTAATCCACAAGAGCAGGACCGGATAATGAATTGGCTGTCCTCTCAAGCATCCAGCAGCGGGTTAAGCAGCAGCAGCACCAGCACATCCTTGTCACGCACGAGGTCCTCTGCCAGTTACAAGGAGCCAGTGGGCACAAAGGTGACACAACCAGCAGCTACACCATGCACACAATGGCCAAATAACCAGTCCGAACAATTATTTCCGGACACAATGGGCTCTTCGGAGGAGCTATTCCCACTCCTACCCCCACACACAATGGAACAGCCAGAAATGTTGTGCCCGGATTCACAACCATTGTGCGAGGAAACTGCACCACTCATTGAAATGCAAGGCGAGGACGAAGACACCCAAATCCCTGAGCAATGTGCGCAGGAATTGGAATTGCAGGAGGTCCACCAAGAACATCTTGAAGACATGGGAGTGAGGTGCGCAGAGGGTGTTCTGGGAGCTCTAGTCCACTGCACACAGACACAGTCACAGATGAGGAGATGGAAGAGGAGGTTTTGGACGATGTGGACACAGACCCGGATTATCGAGTAGAACCTCGCCGTCGGGATAGCAGCAGTACAGATGAGTCTGCTGCAGAACCCACTGCTGCAAGAGTTCGCCGTGTGCCACAAAGTAGGCGGGGTATTTCGGACACAACAGGCGTAGCCGTAGAAGTGAGACGCCAAAGAGGCACGAAGCAAACTTGCCAGCAAAGCAGGAGCTCAAAAGTCTGGGCTTTCTTTGAAGACTGCAGGGTGGATGTTACCATGGTGATTTGCAAGGTGTGCAGGACCCGACTGAGCAGGGGGAAAAATATCAACAACCTCTCCACCACCAGCATGCGCCGCCACATGCTAGCCAAACATAGCACTCTGTGGTCAAACACGCAAGGCCAGGGTAGCGGCTCGCTTCCAGCCCCCAGCAACACTGCCTCCGTTGTCACTAGACCCTCCTCAGCAGCAGCCCAGCCATTACGTGGTGCACAAACATCCGAAGTAGACGACGATGTCAGTTTCCGCAACAGTCCTCTTGACATTTCCCAGTCTTCAACGGCCACGACAACAACAACCAACTGTCCTTCAGTGTGCGATCCTACGGTTCAGTTGTCTGTCCCGGAGATGTTTGAGCGCAAGAGAAAATTGCCAGCAAATGACCCCCGGGCCGTGGCACTAACAGCCAGCATAGCCAAGTTTGTGGCCTGCGAAATGTTGCCATATCGCGTGGTGGAGACAAACAGCTTCAAGCGCATGATGGCGCTTGCCATCCCACGTTACGTGGTTCCCAGCTAATACTATTTTGCGCGGTCTGCAGTGCCAGCGTTACACGAGCACGTGGTTAGCAAAATAACCAGAAGCTTGAAAAATGCTGTTGCCTGCAAGGTTCACCTCACCACAGACACCTGGACGAGTGCCTTTGGCCAGGGTCGATACATCTCCCTGATGGCGCACTGGGTGAACCTTGTGGAGCCTTGCAGTGACTCCTCCTCCTCACCGGCTACGGCGCGGGTGTTGCCCACGCCGCAAACTGCTGGACCGGCGTCCCTCAGAGGCACCAATTTCGACTCTGACTTCTTCTCCTCCAACGCCTCTCAAAGCTGTACCTCAACCGGCATCGGTAACCCAGCAATAGGGTCGTCGTGGAAGCAGTGCAGCACAGCTGTTGCCATGCGTCAGCAAGCCTTACTGAAGCTGATCTGCCTTGGAGATAAGCAGCACACAGGTGAAGAAATTTGGAAGGGAATCAAGGAACAGACCGATTTGTGGCTGGCACCGCTGGACCTGAAACCAGGCATGGTTGTGTGTGACAATGGGAGCAATCTCATTCGTGCTTTAAAGTTGGCTAAGCTGAGACACATCCCTTGCCTGGCACACGTTATGAACCTAGTTGTTCAACGGTTCCTGAGGACATACCCAGGCGTGGCAGATCTTCTGCTGAAGGTGCGACGAGTGGCCAAATATTTCCGAAAGTCCAGTACCGCTTCGGAGGGACTCACCAAGATGCAGGAGCGGTTCAATCTACCGAACCATCGCTTGGTGTGTGACAAAACCACGCGCTGGAATTCGAGGCTGCACATGCTAGCACGCTTTTGCGAGCAGAAGAGTGCAGTGGTCCAGTACATGATGGCTCAGTACCGAGGCGCATCCGGGCAGCTACCAAGCTTCTGTGGATCTGATTGGGCCACCATGTTGGACCTCTGCCAAGTCCTCCAAAATTTTGAGCAATCCACGTTGCTTGTGAGCGGTGACAACTCTTCAGTCAGCATTACGATACCACTGCTGTGTTTACTGAAGAGATCAATGTTGCAGATCAAGGAAGCCGCAGTCAGGATGCAAGTGGGGGAATCTCAAGAGGACAACGATCAGCGTGATGATGATACCAACATCAGACAATCTGCCTCAGGAAACGCTGGTCCTCCCAGCTATGCTGAAGAAGAGGACGAGGAACAGCTGGAGTTGGAGCAGGACTTGGATGCCCACACTGCCGAGGGACAGAGCGGTGCACGTTGGACTTCCATGATTCAGCGGTAATGGACAGCAGAAGAAGACGAGGAAGAAGGTGGGCGACGGCGTGATGCTGGTGATGATGATGAGGGTGCGTCAAGCTCAGAAGAACATGATGTGGATTCTGTTAGGACTGTGGCAGACATGGCTCAATTCATGCTAAACTGCATTGAACGCGACCCGCGCGTTGTTCGAATTCTGGACGACGTGGATTACTGGGTTTATACCCTTCTGGATCCACGTAGTGTTGGGCGAACAGTGTTCGCCACTGTTCGGGTTCTGCAGAACATCACCCTGTTCGGGTGATGTTCGAGTTCGGCCGAACACCTGACGGTGCTCGGCCAAACCGTTCGGCCATATGGCCGAACTAAGAGCGCATGGCCGAACGTTCCCCGAACGTTCGGCTAGCGCTGTGATTGGCCGAACGGGTCACGTGGTTCGGACCCGAACGCGCTCTGATTGGCCGAACTGTCACGTGGTTCGGGTAAATAAATACCCGAACCACGTCATATCTCCGCCATTTGTCTGTGGGTTTAGCTTTGGGTAGGCAGGCAGGGTAGTTCGCGCTCCAGCCACGCTAGCCAGGGTCCCCCCCAGTCATTGTGTGTCGCTGCTGGGAACAGTAGTACACCGCTCGTTCAGCCACACTATATAGCATTCTGTGTACTGTTCTGTGTCTGCTGGGAACAGTAGTACACCGCTCGTTCAGCCACACTATATAGCATTCTGTGTACTGTTCTGTGTCTGCTGGGAACAGTAGTACACCGCTCGTTCAGCCACACTATATAGCATTCTGTGTACTGTTCTGTGTCTGCTGGGAACAGTAGTACACCGCTCGTTCAGCCACACTATATAGCATTCTGTGTACTGTTCTGTGTCTGCTGGGAACAGTAGTACACCGCTCGTTCAGCCACACTATATAGCATTCTGTGTACTGTTCTGTGTCTGCTGGGAACAGTAGTACACCGCTCGTTCAGCCACACTATATAGCATTCTGTGTACTGTTCTGTGTCTGCTGGGAACAGTAGTACACCGCTCGTTCAGCCACACTATATAGCATTCTGTGTACTGTTCTGTGTCTGCTGGGAACAGTGGTACACCGCTCGTTCAGCCACACTATATAGCATTCTGTGTACTGTTCTGTGTCTGCTGGGAACAGTGGTACACCGCTCGTTCAGCCACACTATATAGCATTCTGTGTACTGTTCTGTGTCTGCTGGGAACAGTAGTACACCGCTCGTTCAGCCAGACTATATACCATTGTTTACTGACACTATATAGCAGACTATATAGCATTGTGTGTACACCGCTCAGCCAGACTATATACCATTGTTTACTGACACTCTGTGTACACCGCTCAGCCAGACTATATACCATTGTTTACTGCCACTCTGATTCTGCTGGGAACAGTAGTACACCGCTCGCTCAGCCAGACTATATACCATTGTTTACTGACACTATATAGCAGACTATATAGCATTGTGTGTACACCGCTCAGCCAGACTATATACCATTGTTTACTGACACTCTGTGTACACCGCTCAGCCAGACTATATACCATTGTTTACTGCCACTCTGATTCTGCTGGGAACAGTAGTACACCGCTCGCTCAGCCAGACTATATACCATTGTTTACTGACACTATATAGCAGACTATATAGCATTGTGTGTACACCGCTCAGCCAGACTATATACCATTGTTTACTGACACTCTGTGTACACCGCTCAGCCGGACTATATACCATTGTTTACTGCCACTCTGATTCTGCTGGGAACAGTAGTACACCGCTCGCTCAGCCAGACTATATACCATTGTTTACTGACACTATATAGCAGACTATATAGCATTGTGTGTACACCGCTCAGCCAGACTATATACCATTGTTTACTGACACTCTGTGTACACCGCTCAGCCAGACTATATACCATTGTTTACTGCCACTCTGATTCTGCTGGGAACAGTAGTACACCGCTCGCTCAGCCAGACTATATACCATTGTTTACTGACACTCTGTGTACACCGCTCAGCCAGACTATATACCATTGTTTACTGCCACTCTGATTCTGCTGGGAACAGTAGTACACCGCTCGCTCAGCCAGACTATATAGCATTGTGTTTACTGCCACTCTGTGTACACCGCTCAGCCACACTATATAGCATTGCGTACTCTGCCAGTCAGTGTGTATATTGCTGGGATCAGTAATACTCCACTCACCGTCAACCACTATATGAGCTCAACATGAGTTCCCCAGAGACCTCCGCTGTGAGCAGCACTCCCAACAACAGCAACAGCCAACGCCCCACGCAAGCTATAACATCCACCCCAGCAGCCAGTGGTCAGCAGCAGCCCTCCCCGGAGGAGAACGTTGTGTCCATCAGTCCGTCGCCAGAGCGATTAATGAGGGCTGCCATTGAGGAGATGATGGGGCCTGATGTGGAGGAGGAGGTCTGGCTCAGGCCAGCATCCCAAGTTAATGTTGAGGACGATGAGGGGTCTGTGTCTGGGGATGTTGGGGTGGCAGAGGTGGTGGGTGGGTCAGACTCAGGAGAAGAGTTGTATGATGAGGATGATGATCGGGACCATCTGTATGTGCCTCAGAGTCCGACCCCGGAAAACATGTTGTATCGTGTGTTTAGGTACTAAAATCTGCGATCCCTCCCAGTAGTGTTGGGCGAACAGTGTTTGCCACTGTTCGGGTTCTGCAGAACATCACCCTGTTCGGGGTGACTATATAGCAGACTATATAGCATTGTGTTTAATGCCACTCTGTGTACACGGCTCAGCCACACTATATAGCATTGTGTTTACTTCCACTCTGTGTCTGCTGGGAACAGTAGTACACCGCTCACCCGCCACTGTATAGCATTGTGCTCTGTGTCACTGCTGACAATAGTGGTACACCGCTCACCCACCACTGTATAGCATTTCTGTACTGCCACTGTACTGCTGCCAGTCAGCGTGTACTTTAAGGATAAGTGAAATGAGGAAGAAATCCGGTGAAAGAGGGAGGGGCAAGGGAAGAGGTGTTTCCCCTGACGGTTCACGTACAGGCCACAGGGGAGCACCCAAGAAAACCCACTCAATACTGCCCATGTTGTCCAGGACAACAACCCTCACAGATCCAAAAGAACAGGACCAGATAATTACTTGGATGACCTCTCAAGCGTCCAGCAGTGGGTTAAGCAGCACCAGCACATCACGCACGAGGTCCGAGTCCTCAGCCAGTTAAAGTCTGGGCTTTCTTTGAAGACTGCACTGAGGATGTTACCATGGCGATTTGCAAGGTGTGCAAGACCCGCCTGAGCAGGGGGAAAAGTATTAACAACCTCTCCACCACCAGCATGAGCCGCCACATTCTATCCAAACATCCCACTCTGTGGGCAAACGCGGCAGGACAGGGTACCACCGTACCACCAGCAACACTGCCTCCCTTGGGTTCACCAGACTCACCACCAGACCCGCCTCAGCAGCAGCAGTAGCCCAGCCATTGCGTGGTTCACAACATTCACAAACATCAGACGATGCTGACACTGTCACTTTCCGGACTAGTGCTCTTGAGGTCTCCCAGTGTTCATCAAACACAACAACCAACAGCCCTTCGGTGTGCAGCGCTACGGTTGAGTTGTCTGTCTCTGAGATGTTTGAGCACAAGAGGAAATTGCCAGCAAATGACCCCCGGGCCGTGGCAGTAACAGCCAGCCAGCATAGCCAAGCTTCTGGCCTGCGAAATGCTGCCATATCGAGTGGTGGAGACAAACAGCTTCAAGGGCATGATGTCAGTGGCCATCCCACGTTACGTGGTTCCCAGCCGCTACCACTTTGCGCGCTCTGCAGTGCCTGAGTTGCATGAGCACGTGGTCAGCTAAATAACCCGAAGCTTGAAGAATGCCGTTGCCTGCAAGGTTCACCTCACCACTGACACCTGGACGAGTGCGTTCGGCCAGGGTCGATACATCTCCCTTACCGCGCACTGGGTGAACCTTGTGGAGCCTGGCAGCGATTCCTCACCTGCTACGGCGCGGGTGTTGCCCACGCCGCAAACAGCTGCACCGCCGTCCCTCCCACTGGATAACAACAGCAGCACCTACCTCTCTGACTCCTTCTCCTCCAACGCATCTCAAAGCTGTACCTCATCCGGAAACGCTAACCCAGCACCAGCAGCAGTAGGATCGTGGAAGCAGTGCAGCACAGCTGTTGGCATGCGTCAGCAAGCGTTGCTGAAGCTGATCTGCCTTGGGGATAAGCAGCACACAGGGGAGGAAATTTGGAGGGGAATAAAGGAACAGACGGATTTGTGGCTGGCACCGCTGGACCTGAAACCGGGCATGAAGCTAGACACCTGGCACGAACTGGCAATGTACGCAATAGAGGTGCTGGCTTGCCCGGCAGCCAGCGTTATGTCGGAACGCTGTTTCAGTGCTGCCGGAGGCATCATCACAGATCGGCGTATCCGCCTCTCCACAGAAAATGCAGACCGTCTGACTCAAATTAAAATGAATCAATCCTGGATTGGAAACGACTACGCAACACTCCTGGACCCCAACCAAGTAACATGACCGATGAACATCTGGGATGGTTTAGCGTTTCCGGTCCCTGTTTATTGAACCTCTCATCTGTATTACATTTATGACTGCATGGCGGCAAAAAGCATTGCTGCTATATCCGCACGCTTTTTGTCCTCATGCAAGGCCTGGGTTGTTGTGTCTCACAAAGCGTGGCCTTCTCCTCCTGCGCCTCCTCCTGTTCCATCACGTGTGCTGCTGCTGCTGCTGCTGCTGCTGGGTTACCGTTGCCGGTCCCTGTTTATGGAACCTCTTATCTTTATTACATTTATGACTACATGGCGGTACAAAGCATGCTATCCGCACGCTTTTTGTCCTCATGCAAGGCCTGGGTTGTTGTGTCTCACAAAGCGTGGCCTTCTCCTCCTGCGCCTCCTCCTGTTCCATCACGTGTGCTGCTGCTGCTGCTGCTGCTGGGTTAGCGTTGCCGCGTGGTCCCTGTTTATTGAACCTCTTATCTTTATTACATTTATGACTACATGGCGGTACAAAGCATGCTATCCGCACGCTTTTTGTCCTCATGCAAGGCCTGGGTTGCTGTGTCTCACAAAGCGTGGCCTTCTCCTCCTGCGCCTCCTCCTGTTCCATCACGTGTGCTGCTGCTGGGTTAGCGTTGCCGCGTGGTCCCTGTTTATTGAACCACTTATCTTTATTACATTTATGACTGCATGGTGGTACAAAGCATGCTATCCGCACGCTTCTTGTCCTCATGCAAGGCCTGGGTTGTTGTGTCTCAAAGCGTGGCCTTCTCCTCCTGCGCCACCCTCCTCCTGTTCCATCACGTGTGCTGCTGCTGGGTTAGCATTACCGGTCCCTTTTCCTGGAACCTCTTATATGTATTACATTTATGACTGCATGCCGACAAAAAGCATGTTACCTGTGCAAAGAAAACAGACATTTCCCGCATTTAAAAGACAGTTTTCCCTTTGAAACTTTAAAATCGATTTTCTCAAAAACTATAAGCTCTTTTTGCTAAATTTTTTTTTCCCTCTTGTACCCACTCCCAAGGTGCACATACCCTGTAAATTTGGGGTATGTAGCATGTAAGGAGGCTTTACAAACCACAAAAGTTCGGGTCCCCATTGACTTCCATTATGTTCGGAGTTCGGGTCGAACACCCGAACATCGCGGCCATGTTCGGCCTGTTCGGCCCGAACCCGAACATCTAGATGTTCGCCCAACACTAGATCCACGGTACAAAGACAATGTTCCAAAACTCATTGGAGAAAGTGTCAGACAGGTCAAAATTGAAGAATACCAGCAGGCCCTTGTGGAGACATTAGAGAGGAGATTGACATCCTCCTCCTCCTCTAGCCAGTTCCACGCCGACAGACTGACAACCCAGGATGAGGAGGGGAACAAAGAACGCAAGCTGCAGCTAGTGCCCACAAGGGAATGGTATCGGCAGTGTCCTTGGAGTGGCAACATTTTCTGACACCCATGCAGCAGCCCACAGAACAGCAATCGCCCAGTTCCACCTCCAACACCGATTGCCTGCAGAAGATGGTCAAGGACTACATGTCAGATGGCGTAGCCGTGTTGAACAATCCATCTGCACCCTTCAATTATTGGGTCTCTAAGCTACACATCTGGCACGAACTGGCAATGTACGCAATAGAGGTGCTGGCTTGTCCTGCAGCCAGCGTTATGTCCGAACGCTGTTTCAGTGCTGCCGGAGGCATCATTACAGATCGGCGTATCCGCCTCTCCACAGCAAATGCAGACCGGCTGACACAAATTAAAATGAATCAATCCTGGATTGGAAACGACTACGCACCACTCCCCGAGTCCGACCCCGACCAAGGACCATGAACATCTGTGATGGCTTAGCGTTGCCACTTTCCGTAATATCCCATTTCTATTTATTAATCACTGCATGGCGACAAAACTCATTGCTTTGCTTTGAAAATAATACAAGATTGTTGTTACCTGTGCCAAAAAAAACTGACATTTTCCGCATTTAAAAGACAATTTCCCTTTGAAACTTAAAAATCGTTTTTCTCAAAAACTATAAGGTCCTTTCGGAAAAAAATAGTTTCCTCTTATACCCACCCCCCCGTCCACATACCCTGAAAATTTGGTCTATGTTACATGTAAGGAGGCTTTGCAAAGCAGGAAAGTTCGGGTCCCCATTGACTTCCATTATGTTCGGTGTTCGGCACGAACGTACCGAACATCGGGACACCGTTCGGCCGAACGTTCTCGAACCCGAACACCTGGATGTTCGCCCAACACTAGTGACCATATGGGCTTGAAAACCGCCATAGCCTGCACTCTCGCCATGGATATGCACGACGGTCACTACACAAGCAGCTGTTTGTGGTGCGTTACACAGTGAGTTTGGTGTGTCAGTGTGAAGCAGTACTCTAATTACACTCCCTGATTGATGTATACACATGCAAGATGTTTTAAAGCACTTTAGGCCTCCAATTTAGCATGCAATGTGATTTCTGCCCTTGAAACGCTGCTTTGCGTCAAATCCTGATTTTTCCCCGGGACTTTTGGCGTGAATCCCACTCCGCCATGCCCCCCCCAGGTGTTAGACCCCTTGAAACATTTTTTCTATCACTTTTCTGGCCATCATAAATGTTTCTAAAAAGTTCGCCTCCCCATTAAAGTCTATTGCGGTTTGCGAAAGTTCGCGCAAACCAAAATTTTGCGGAAGTTCGCGTTCGAGGTTCGCGAACCGAAAATCGGAGGTTTGAGACATCTCTAGTTATTAATATAATCTGTAGACAACCACTCGAATGCTAATATTATATCTATGTTTCTTAATCATTTTTTATTCATTTGTTTTATCTGCCCTATATGCATATGTATGTTTATGTTCCTTTTGTATATATAGCTATATATGCATATCTTTATGTATGTATAGTGTTACCATCACACTACACCTTAAGTATGTACCTCCTTAACCCCCCGGCCCATAATGTATTATTCCTAATTTTCTCTCCCCCTACTCTCCTACCCTTTATTATCACCTATATTTTGGTTATATTGATTTGAATACATCTGTGAATTATACACCATTGCTACTTTTCTCAGTGTTTGTACAGTGTTTGTATGCAAGCATCACTTAGCCATGCCTTCTGCCTTCAACCTACAGTATATACTCCATCCCTATTGCCTGAAGAAGCGGAGTCAATCCTGCGAAACGCGGCGTATGTTTTTTTTGGAGTGTTAAATAAACTGCTTTATTGATATTAGATCAATATTATTTTGTGTCTGCTTGGAGCAGGTAAGTCCACCACTGCCTCTATTTTTAAACTGTTTAGATACTTTTATTTTTTTTGAACCTCTGTATACCTATGACAATATACCAACATGTATAACCCACAAAAAAAAAAGTTAATGTATGCATACAGAGAATTTATTCTAAAACTCCAGAATTTTTTTAGACTTACATAGTCTAATTAGAATCTACTGTATAAGATTGCCTTGCTTTATTTTCGAGTAAACCTATTTTTGTATTAAGTTCGGGTCTACACAAAATTATGTAACATTTTGGGAAAAAAATACAGCCAAGAAGTCCAGCACTTGATGCCATAATAGCAAACACCTGCACAGCCACCATGTATTTCCCTTTGGTGCTCAGATAGGCCGGGATCATGGCAATCCAGACACTGCAGAACACCAGCATGCTGAACGTGATGTACTTGGCCTCATTAAAGCTGTCCGGTAGTGTCCTGGCAAAAAATGCTATAAGGAAACTAACAGCTGCTAGAATCCCCAAATATCCCAGGACAGAGTAAAATGCAATGGCTGATCCTTCATTACACTGAATGACAATTATGTCCTGAAAAGTGTGAGTATCTCCTTCCTGGAATGGAGGACAAGTAGACAACCAAACAACACAGATTTTTAATTGCACAATTGAACATGCAGATATTACCGAATAGGATAATTTGGTTCCCATCCATTTGTTACAGGAATTCCCAGGCTTGGTGGCTTTAAAAGCAATACAGACAATGATACTTTTAGCAAGTAGAGAGGAGA
Organism: Hyperolius riggenbachi; assembly: GCF_040937935.1. Lineage (NCBI taxonomy): Eukaryota > Metazoa > Chordata > Amphibia > Anura > Hyperoliidae > Hyperolius > Hyperolius riggenbachi. The sequence goes on along the minus strand of NC_090646.1, from coordinate 39,460,036 downwards.
TGGCTACTGAGAAGATGACTCCAAAAGATGTCACACGCAGCATGCAGGTTACATCTGAAGGACAACCGAGGAACAAGAAGACACAGAGGAAGCTCAGCATGATGGAGACCAGGAGAAGATAGCTCAGGTTCCTGTTATTTGCCCTAACTATAGGTGTGTCTTTGTAATGTCCAAAAATCCCCAATATCAAACAAGTCAGAAGACAACACAAAATAGAGCCAGATGAATATACTGCAGCAATTGTATCCTCGGTGTAGGAGAGAAATACCGCCAGCTTTGGAACACAGAGATCCTTCTTCTGATTTGACCTTTCTTCATCTCGACATTTCATGCAATTTTCACTGTCTGCAGGCAGATATAAAGAAACACAATCAACATTAATTCCTAGGAAATAATTATGTCTTAATAGTATTGGTAACTGATACAGGAACCCTGGAATATTTTGAAATATGGGAACAATCATTTTTTTTAATTGCTCTGGCAGCAAGCCACCTATGGAAACATACAGTGGTGTGAAAAACGATTTGCCCCCTTCCTGATTTCTTATTCTTTTGCATGTTTGTCACACTTAAATGTTTCTGCTCATCAAAAACCGTTAACCATTAGTTAAAGATAACATAATTGAACACAAAATGCAATTTTAAATGATGGTTTTTATTATTTAGTGAGAAAAAAAAACTCAAAACCTACATGGCCCTGTGTGAAAAAGAAATTGCCCCCTGAACCTAATAACTGGTTGGGCCACCCTTAGCAGCAATAACTGCAATCAAGCGTTTGCGATAACTTGCAACAAGTCTTTTACAGCGCTCTGGAGGAATTTTGGCCCACTCATCTTTGCAGAATTCATGGTTCCATCTATCACAGCAAGCCTTCCAGGTCCTGAAGCAGCAAAACAACCCCAGACCATCACACTACCACCACCATATTTTACTGTTGGTATGATGTTCTTTTGCTTAAATGCTGTGTTACTTCTACAGCAGATTTAACAGGACACGCACCTTCCAAAAAGTTCAAATTTTGTCTCGGCGGTCCACAAGGTATTTTCCCACAAGTCTTGGCAATCATTGAGATTTTTTTTTAGCAAAATTGAGACAAGCCTTAATGTTCTTTTTGCTTAAAAGTGGTTTGCGCCTTGGATATCTGCCATGCAGGCCGTTTTTGCCCAGTCTCTTTCTTATGGTGGAGTTGTGAACACTGACCTTAATTGAGGCAAGTGAGGCCTGCAGTTCTTTAGATGTTGTCCTGGGGTCTTTTGTGGCCTCTCGGATGAGTTTTCTCTGCGCTCTTGGGATAATTTTGGTCGGCCAGCCACTCTTGGGAAGGTTCATCACTGTTCCATGTTTTTGCCATTTGTGGATAATGGCTCTCACTGTGGTTTGCTGGAGTCCCAAAGCTTTAGAAATGGCTTTATAACCTTTACCAGACTGATAGATCTCAATTACAGTACTTTTGTTCTCATTTGTTCCTGAATTTCTTTGGATCTTGGCATGATGTCTAGCTTTTGAGGTGCTTTTGGTCTACTTCTCTGTGTAAGATAGCTCCTATTTAAGTGATTTCTTGATTGAAACAGGTGTGGCAGTAATCAGTTAGGCCTGGGGGTGACTACAGAAATTGAACTCAGGTGTGATAAACCACAGTTAAGTTATTTTTTAACAAGGGGGGGGCAATCAGTTTTTCACACAGGGTCATGTAGGTTTTGCGTTTTTTTCCGCAATAAATAATAAAAATCATCATTTAAAACTGCATTTTGTGTTCAATTATGGTATCTTTGACTAATAGTTAACGTTTTTTGATGAGCAGAAACATTTAAGTGTGACAAACATGCAAAAGAATAAGAAATCAGGAAGGGGGCAAATAGTTTTTCACACCACTGTAGGTGGAGTAAATTAGACACAGATAGAATAAACATCTTCATTAGTCTAAGAGAATGCATTAAAATGAATGAATGTCCATATAGCAATAGTCTATGCCCATAACGATGAGCTTTTATGTGTTTATAATGATAGGAAAATTTGGGCCGTATACTAATAGCGATGATTAGCATGCTAATTGCTTTGTGCCCGCTATTTGTTGTCACCATTTGTATAACCCTGGTTGAGCTTTCAGTACTGGAACATTTCTGTTTTTCACATTGGAAATTGACCATTCTGAGTAAAATCATGGAAATGGGAAATTACACTGTGGCGAGTACCACATTCCATGTGAAAATTGGCTTAAGAAACAGGAATTTTCATCAAAAACTGTCAAAACAATGGCTGGGTTGGGAAGTGGAACTTGAAAATTGGGTTCCAAAACAAAATTTTTCAGCCTATAAGGATGTCAACAAAATGGCCACCGGAGACTTCCCGGTCCTGGGGGTACCAGGGGACCAGGATATGCCCTCCCCCGGTCCCCTGGATTCTCGATTGATGTGGAAAACTGTTCCCTCTGTAATTCTAGCATGGCTTCCAGGTGCATACACACGTAATCGCGCCGGGAGACTTGGGCGCAGGATACAGCCGGTATATGCCTTATCCTGCTGCTGCACAAATCCCGGCGTTGTTAATTAATATTCCCCCTCTAAGTCCACGTGGATAGTGGGGAATTATATAATTTGTCTTCCAGCTATTGCTGGAGGCCGAATTATCGAATTATAGTGTTTTATAATGTAATTTCTGCTCCGTCTTCTGACGGCGCCAACGCTACTCAGTGTGCGCCGCTATAGCCGCAATTCCTATTACAGCTTATGGTGGCGCTGGTTGTGCCAAAATCTCCTGTGCTGTGATTCCAGCGCTCGCTCCAGGTACAGTGGATTACCCAACAGCCATTTTCATTGTGCCAATTTTTGCGTTTCCAGCCAACACAATACAGATTGCAAAGGCTGTCTATGGCCATTCAGTGTAGGGGGTTTGTCAGAATCGGTGGGTGCACGGGACCTCCTCAGAGGATCCTGGCATGGAATCACTTCTGACTGTGGATACTGGCGATGGATTCTCCAAAGGTATTTCTGGTTAATTTGGAACAATAAAGAACTATTTTTGTCTGTGTTTTTATTTATTTGTTTTAACTCTATACATGACAACCCTTGACCTTAACCACTTCACCACTGAGGGGTTTTACCCCCTGAGCACCAGAGCAATTTTCACCTTTCAGCGCTCCTTACATTCATTTGTCTATAACTTTATCATTACTTATCACAATGAAATGAACTATATCTTGTTTTTTCCGCAACCAATTAGGCTTTTAGGTGGGACATTATGCCAAGAATTATTTTATTCTAAATGTGTTTTAATGGGAAAATAGGAAAAATGTGGGAAAAAATTAATTATTTTTCAGTTTTCGGCCATTATAGTTTTTAAATAATGCATGCTACTGTAATTAAAACCCATGACATTTATTTGCCCTTTTGTCCCGGTTATAAAACCGTTTAAATTATGTCCCTATCACAATGTTTGGCACCAATATTTTATTTGGAAATAAAGGTGCATTTTTTTTCAGTTTTGCATCCATCCCTAATTACAAGCCCGCAGTTTATAAAGTAACAGTGTTGTACCCTCCTGACATAAATATTTAAAAAGTTCAGTCCCTAAGGTAACTATTTATGTATTATTTTTTAATTGTAAATTTTTTAACTTTTTTTTTTATTACAAAAAACAAATGGGGAGTGTGGGAGGTAATGAGTTAATTTTTTGTGTATAACTCATTCATTTGTATGTGAAAAATGTTTAGGGTGTAGTTTTACTATTTGGCCACAAGATGGCACCAGTAACTTTTTGTTTAATGCAACCTCCAAGCGTCCTTCCGGAAGTAGTAGGAGGATAAGGAGGATAAGTTGTTTTTTTTTTTCACAATTATTGCGCTGCTTAGCGGAAAAGCAGCGGATCATTGCGGGGCTTAGATTAACGAACGGGAATGGATTTTCCCATTGATTGATCTCCGGGCGAGCGGCGGGCGGCGTGTTTACCCGCGGGAGTGCGCGCTAGAGCGAGCGGGAGCGCGGGCAGCGGCGGGAGTGCAGAAAGTACGGATTTCTCCGTCCCTGGGGGTTAAAGGATGGAAAAAGGGACGGAGAAATTCGTACAGGCGGAGGTAAAGTGGTTAAAAAAGGCTATTGGCCGATACCATTAACCAATTTAGCAAAAGTAAAAAAAAAACTGCCTTTGTAACCCCATCTGGCATGTTTCAATACAAAATCATGCCTTTTGGGTTACAAAGCGCACCTGCTACTTTCCAGAGCGCAATGGATAAGACTCTTAGACCTCATCAAAAATATGCCTCTTTGAATGATTCACAACAAAACCCGAGTCTAAATGAAATGCATAGCACCATGATAAGTGCCCCATCAGATGTGAACTAACTGCATAAACACAAAAAGAAAAGGTCATCTGCATGGGCAAAGAATCAAATATCACAAAACCAAAATAAAGCTTCATAACCATAATCTTTATTATAAACACTGCGACAAAAAAAGATAAAAACATTTAAAAATAGGATAGCAGACACTGGGGGACTCTGATACAATGATCAAGTAACATGACAATAGCATGATCCAAAAACAACATGTATTATGGCACTAGACAGAAATAACAACTGTATGTAATCAGTGAAAAAACACTAATACAAATGCTGGCACTAATACTCCAGTAAAAAAATATAACAACTGGGGTAAAACTATTTACTGTGAAAAAGACTGAATAGACAAGAGATGGCTGGGCATAATCATATAAACAGGACCTCTCGCAGTATGTAATACAGTATACCTATAATATAAGGATAGCACCGGCCAAACCAACGCTATTAGTTAAAATAAAGTGCACAGAAAACATACCTGTCAGTGCATGTATCAGTCAGCAAAACGTCCCCGAGTGTACCCCTCCACGCGTATCGCGGCAACGCCGCTTTTTCAAGAGGTACCGAATAAGTCAGCAATGCACATTTATATAGTGCACAAGTAATCTCCGAGGAGACAGTCACTTCCGGGTACGGCATGCGTGGCCACGCATGTACGCAATGACGCCGCTTGTCTCACTCAGAGCGAGCGGCTCGCTTGCGCATAACTGTGTACAATAGGAGACTCTAACTAAATTACGTAGAAGCACTGGTTTGCGCAAATAAACAAAAAAATAAGAGTTTTACAAACGTATATATGTTTGGAGCAGGCACGGCAGCATAAAACAGAGTACATTAATATATAAAAAAGAGCATACAGTAATAACATCCGTGGAGATAGACGTGTAAAAGCTCCATCTAGTGGTCACTAGAGTTGGGCCGAACGGTTCGCCTGCGAACGGTTCCACGCGAACTTCGGTGGTTCGCGTTCGCGTCCCGCAGGCGAACCTTTGCGGAAGTTCGGTTCGCCCCATAATGCACATGGAGGGTCAACTTTGACCCTCTACATCACAGTCAGCAGGCCCAGTGTAGCCAATTAGGCTACACTAGCCCCTGGAGCCCCACCCCCCCTTATATAAGGCAGGCAGCGGCGGCCATTACGGTCACTCGTGTGCTGCCTGCGCTAGTGAGAGTAGGGCGAGCTGCTGCAGACTGTCTCTCAGGGAAAGATTAGTTAGGCTTAACTTGTTCCTGTCTGGCTGCATACCTGTTCTGTGAACCCACCACTGCATACCTGTGCTGTGAACCCACCACTGCATACCTGTGCTGTGAACCCACCACTGCATACCTGTGCTGTGAACCCACCACTGCATACCTGTGCTGTGAACCCACCACTGCATACCTGTTCAGTGAACCCACCACTGCATACCTGTTCAGTGAACCTGCCACTGCATACCTGTTCTGTTCAGTGGACCCGCCACTGTATACCTGTTCATTGAACCCACCACTGCATACCTGTGCTGTGAACCCACCACTGCATACCTGTTCTGTGAACCCACCACTGCATACCTGTGCTGTGAACCCACCTACACTACCTGATTGATGTATACACATGCAAGATGTTTTAAAGCACTTTAGGCCTGTCATTTAGCATTCAATGTGATTTCTGCCCTTAAAACGCTGCTTTGCGTGAAATCCAGATTTTTCCCGGGGACTTTTGGCATGTATCCCACTCCGCCATGCCCCCCTCCAGGTGTTAGACCCCTTGAAACATCTTTTCCATCACTTTTGTGGCCAGCATAATTATTTTTTTTTTCAAAGTTCGCATCCCCATTGAAGTCTATTGCGGTTCGCGAACTTTAACGCGAACCGAACCTTCCGCGGAAGTTCGCGAACCAGGTTCGCGAACCTAAAATCGGAGGTTCGGCCCAACTCTAGTGGTCACACTATATAATACTTATTAAAAACACCAACAATGTGAAAAGCATGAACTGCACATAACTGCAGATAAAAATGTGAAAAAGAAAAAAGAAAATGAAAAGGGTTGCAAATTTTTTTTTATATATATAAAAAACAAAAGTGCAAATATAAAGTGCTGATGTGAGATCTTCTCATATAGTCCACGTCAATCCGTAGCAGAGGAAATCTTGTTGTGCTAATGAAAAAGTGCTCATTGCTGATACCAGGGTAGTGTCAAGTTAAGCTACAAATGAGTGAAAACGAACATGAATATTAATAAAAATATGCACATGACAATAATGGAGGTGAAAAATAATCAATGACATCAGAAAGGTGTATATTATTCTATAATGATGTGACCACCAAAGGCATATCCTAAACGTGGAACTGTACTCACTCAGCTCACACCTAGGAAAGAAGAAAGTGCTGAAAGTGCAACGATGGTCCACTCACCAAGGACCTGAAAAGGTGCCAAACATGATGACGTGATAAAGTGCAATGGTGCAAAATAGTGCATCAAACAAATCTAATACAAAAATATATAAATATTACTTACCCTAACTATAATAGGGGTCATCAAGAATATATAACTAATGCGAATGGAACTCGAGATAATCTCAATAATCTAAATAAGATAGAAATAGAAATACAATAAGAACGTCAAGGACCTCAGGAGAACTTTAAAATGTATCTAACCTCATGGATATATCCAAGAACCAAAAAATAAGTAGGAACATCAAATAGTAATAATCCATACAGTCAGAATGCCAACTCAACTGATAGACAGATAAACCTAAGAATCACAAATAGCAAAAATAGACAGCTCTAATACATCAATCAGGCTCTCACTGTGGAAGAAAACAACCAAAAAAAACCTCCTCATTCAATCCATGAGGGCTAAGAGTACCCATATCATGGATCCACCTCAATTCACATCTGAGTAGCCTGGTGACAAGATCTCCCCCTCTAATTCCCTGTTTGACTTGTTGTAGGCCCATAAATTTCCAGCCTTTAAGGGAAGCATTATGACTGAGGAGGGCATGTAATGCTACTAGTGTTAGACGTTTCCCGTCATCACAGTCTCTTTTGGCAAGTTTAACCGTGGCCACATGCTTTTGTAATCGTAATTTTAATGGGTTTTTGGTCTGTCCAATGTACTGTTTGGAACAAGGACACTGTAACATGTAAATGACCGATGCAGTTTTGCAATTAATGAAATCATAAATTGTATACTTTCTCTGATTGGCGGAACTTACCACTTCCTTCGTAGGAATCATAAAGCTGCAAATCGAGCAGTTACCGCATGGGAAACTTCCCTTGACACTCAAAAGTCTCCCAGGTCTCTGATAATGACTCTTTGAGAGCAATGTTCTTAATGTAGGTGCTCTTTTGGCAGTAATACTTGGCCGATCTGTTAAGAAAGGACACAAATTCTGATCACTCTTGATAATCCCCCAATGCCTCTGCACAATGTTAAACAATTCACTCCAATTGTTGTTATAAGGCGTAATTAGGCGAATGATGTCCTGCCTAGGCCTTTTCTTTGGTACCAATAATTGTGTTCCGGGGGTAGCTCTTGCTCTCCTTATAGCTTTCTCCACAATTCTACGGGGATAACCCCTCTTTTGTAATCTGGTCTTAAGTTGCGCTGCCTCTTGTTCAAATGCAGTGTATGTGGAGCAGTTACGCTTGAGTCTGATAAACTGTCCAAACGGTATATTGTTTTTGGTCTTATTGGTGTGGTGTGAGTTATATTGCAAGATGCTATTGACTGTTGTTGGTTTCCTATAAGTAGAGGTCATTATTCTACCATTAGTATCCCTAGAAATTTTCAAGTCCAAAAACTCAACTGTTGAGTCTGAGATTTTATAAGTCAGGAATATATTAGATCTATTTTGATTGAGTTTCTCCAAAAATGCAGTACACAAATTACGTGTCCCCTGCCAAATGATCAAAAGATTGTCGATAAAATGGAACCATCCTATAGTATGCGGGTGGTAGCATTCCATTTCAGATGCCCAAACAAACTCACGCTCCCACCAACCCAGGAAGAGGTTGGCAACCGAGGGGGCACAACGCGCCCCCATTGCCAACCCCCTCACCTGTAGGTGGAAGCGCAGTCAAAAATGAAAAAAGTTGTGAGTCAACAAGAATCTCAAAAGTAGTAGCAAGAAATCACGTTTATCAATGTTCATATTCCCCATCTCCAGAAAATATCCAACGGTATGAATGCGCTCCTCATGATTAATGTTCGTGTATAAACTTTCCACATCACATGTGACAAGGAGCATATCTTCGGTCAATGTCAGTCCATCAATTTGGTTAAGTATATCACCTGTATCCTTAATATAGGATTCCAATGTTTTCACGTATGGCTGTAAGAAATAATCAACATATTTGCCACATTTCTCAGTAAGACTCCCTATTCCCGAAATAATAGGTCTACCGGGGGGTTTCTCTGAGTGTTTATGGATTTTAGGGAGTAAATAAAATGTGGCAACTGTCGGTTTCTCCACCCACAGAAATTTCTCTTCCTTCTCTGTAATGATGGCACTTTCTTCTTTCCTAGGTGTGAGCTGAGTGAGTACAGTTCCACTTTTAGGATATGCCTTTGGGGGTGTCACATCATTATTGAATAATATACACCTTTCTGGTGTCATTGATTATTTTTCACCTTCATTATTGTCATGTGCATATTTTTATTAATATTCATGTTCTTTTTTACTCATTTGTAGCTTTACTTGACACTATCCTGGTATCAGCAATGAGCACTTTATCATTAGCACAACAAGATTTCCTCTGCTACGGATTGACGTGGACTATATGAGAAGATCTCACATCAGCACTTTATCTTTGCACTTTTGTTTTTTATATGTAAAAAAAAAAAATTTGCAACACTTTTCATATTCTTTTTTCTTTTTTCTTTTTCACATTTTTATCTGTGGTTATGTGCAGTTCATGCTTTTCACATTGTTGGTGTTTTTAATAAGTATTATATAGTGTGACCACTAGATGGAGCTTTTACACGTCTATCTCCACGGATGTTATTACTGTATGCTCTTTCTTTTTATATATTAATGTACTCTGTTTTATGCTGCCGTGCCTGCTCCAAACATATATAAGTTTGTAAAACTCTTATTTTTTTTGTTTATTTGCGCAAACCAGCGCTTCTACGTAATTTTGTTAGAGTCTCCTATTGTACACAGTTATGCGCAAGCGCGCCGCTCGCTCTGAGTGAGACGAGCGGCGTCATTGCGTACATGCGTGGCCACGCATGCCGTACCCGGAAGTGACTGTCTCCTCGGAGATTACTTGTGCACTATATAAATGTGCATTGCTGACTTATTCGGTACCTCTTGAAAAAGCGGCATTGCCTTGATACGCGTGGAGGGGTACACTCAGGGAAGTTTTGGTGACTGATACATGCACTGACAGGTATGTTTACTGTGCACTTTTTAACTAATAGCGCTGGTTTGGCAGGTGCTATCCTTATATTATAGGTATACTGTATTACATACTGTGAGAGGTCCTGTTTATATGATTATGCCCAGCCATCTCTTGTCTATTCAGTCTTTTTCACAGTAAATTGTTTATCCCAGTTGTTATATTTTTTTACTGGAGTATTAGTGCCAGCATTTGTATTAGTTTTTTTTTCACTGATTACATACAGTTGTTATTTCTGTCTAGTGCCATAATACATATTGTTTTTGGATCATGCTATTGTCATGCTACTTGATCATTGTATCAGAGTCCCCCAGTGTCTGCTATCCTATTTTTAAATGTTTTTATCTTTTTTTGTCGCAGTGTTTATAATAAAGATTATGGTTATGAAGCTTTATTTTGGTTTTGTGATATGTGATTCTTTGCCCATGCAGATGACCTTTTCTTTTTGGGTTTATGCCACTTTGAATGATGTCATTATCCGCCGTCCTGACTGGGCAGTGGGCATCACATTTGCCAAAACTTCAGGCAGTGTTAAATTCTCTACAAGAAGCAGGATTTACGGCCAACCCAAGAAAATGTGCCATTGGTTATTACCGATGATTCATTCCTCATTTTGCCACATTAGCAAATGCATTGACAGATCTTAACCACTTGAGGACCTAGGGCTTTCTACCCCTTAAGGACCGGCCACTTTTTTTCCATTCAGACCACTGCAGCTTTCACGGTTTATTGCTCGCTCATACAACCTACCACCTAAATGAATTTTGGCTCCTTTTCTTGTCACTAATAAAGCTTTCTTTTGATGCTATTTGATTGCTCCTGCGATTTTTACTTTTTATTATATTCATCAAAAAAGACATGAATTTTGGCAAAAAAAATGATTTTTTTAACTTTCTGTGCTGACATTTTTCAAATAAAGTAAAATTTCTGTATACATGCAGCGCGAAAAATGTGGACAAACATGTTTTTGATAAAAAAAAACCCATTCAGTGTATATTTATTGGTTTGGGTAAAAGTTATAGCGTTTACAAACTATGGTGCCAAAAGTGAATTTTCCCATTTTCAAGCATCTCTGACTTTTCTGACCCCCTGTCATGTTTCATGAGGGGCTAGAATTCCAGGATAGTATAAATACCCCCCAAATGACCCCATTTTGGAAAGAAGACATCCCAAAGTATTCACTGAGAGGCATAGTGAGTTCAAAGAAGATATTATTTTTTGTCACAAGTAGGCGGAAAATGACACTTTGTGAGAAAAAAAAAAAAAAAAAAAAGTTTCCATTTCTTCTAACTTGCGACAAAAAAAAATGAAATCTGCCACGGACTCACCATGCCCCTCTCTGAATACCTTGAAGGGTCTACTTTCCAAAATGGGGTCATTTGTGGGGTGTGTTTACTGTCCTGACATTTTGGGGGGTGCTAAATTGTAAGCACCCCTGTAAAGCCTAAAGGTGCTCATTGGACTTTGGGCCCCTTAGCGCAGTTAGGCTGCAAAAAAGTGCCACACATGTGGTATTGCCGTACTCAGGAGAAGTAGTATAATGTGTTTTGGGGTGTATTTTTACACATACCCATGCTGGGTGGGAGAAATATCTCTGTAAATGACAATGTTTTGATTTTTTTTACACACAATTGTCCATTTACAGAGTTATTTCTCCCACCCAGCATGGGTATGTGTAAAAATACACCCCAAAACACATTATACTACTTCTCCCGAGTACGGCGGTACCACATGTGTGGCACTTTTTTGCACCCCAAGTACGCTAAGGGGCCCAAAGTCCAATGAGTACCTTTAGGATTTCACAGGTCATTTTGCGGAATTTGATTTCCAGACTACTCCTCACGGTTTAGGGCCCCTAAAATGCCAGGGCAGTATAGGAACCCCACAAATGACCCCATTTTAGAAAGAAGACACCCCAAGGTATTCCGTTAGGAGTATGGTGAGTTCATAGAAGATTTTATTTTTTGTCACAAGTTAGTGGAAAATGACACTTTGTGAAAAAAAACATTAAAAATCTATTTTCCGCTAACTTTCGACAAAAAATAAAATCTTCTATGAACTCACCATACTCCTAACGGAATACCTTGGGGTGTCTTCTTTCTAAAATGGGGTCATTTGTGGGGTTCCTATACTGCCCTGGCATTTTAGGGGCCCTAAGCCGTGAGGAGGAGTCTGGAAATCAAATTCCGCAAAATGACCTGTGAAATCCTAAAGGTGCTCATTGGACTTTGGGCCCTTTAGCGCAGTTAGGGTGCAAAAAAGTGCCACACATGTGGTATCGCCGTACTCGGGAGAAGTAGTACAATGTGTTTTGGGGTGTATTTTTACACATACCCATGCTGGGTGGGAGAAATACCTCTGTAAATGACAATCTTTTGATTTTTTTACACACAATTGTCCATTTACAGAGATATTTCTCCCACCCAGCATGGGTATGTGTAAAAATTCACCCCAAAACACATTGTACTACTTCTCCCGAGTACGGCGATACCACATGTGTGGCACTTTTTTGCACCCTAACTGCGCTAAAGGGCCCAAAGTCCAATGAGCACCTTTAGGCTTTCACAGGTCATTTTGCGGAATTTGATTTCCAGACTACTCCTCACGGTTTAGGGCCCCTAAAATGCCAGGGCAGTATAGGAACCCCACAAATGACCCCATTTTAGAAAGAAGACACCCCAAGGTATTCCGTTAGGAGTATGGTGAGTTCATAGAAGATTTTATTTTTTGTCACAAGTTAGTGGAAAATGACACTTTGTGAAAAAAATATTAAAAATCTATTTTCCGCTAACTTTCGACAAAAAATAAACACTTCTATGAACTCACCATACTCCTAACGGAATACCTTGGGGTGTCTTCTTTCTAAAATGGGGTCATTTGTGGGGTTCCTATACTGCCCTGGCATTTTAGGGGCCCTAAGCCGTGAGGAGGAGTCTGGAAATCAAATTCCGCAAAATGACCTGTGAAATCCTAAAGGTGCTCATTGGACTTTGGGCCCTTTAGCGCAGTTAGGGTGCAAAAAAGTGCCACACATGTGGTATCGCCGTACTCGGGAGAAGTAGTACAATGTGTTTTGGGGTGTATTTTTACACATACCCATGCTGGGTGGGAGAAATACCTCTGTAAATGACAATCTTTTGATTTTTTTACACACAATTGTCCATTTACAGAGATATTTCTCCCACCCAGCATGGGTATGTGTAAAAATTCACCCCAAAACACATTGTACTACTTCTCCCGAGTACGGCGATACCACATGTGTGGCACTTTTTTGCACCCTAACTGCGCTAAAGGGCCCAAAGTCCAATGAGCACCTTTAGGCTTTCACAGGTCATTTTGCGGAATTTGATTTCCAGACTACTCCTCACGGTTTAGGGCCCCTAAAATGCCAGGGCAGTATAGGAACCCCACAAATGACCCCATTTTAGAAAGAAGACACCCCAAGGTATTCCGTTAGGAGTATGGTGAGTTCATAGAAGATTTTATTTTTTGTCACAAGTTAGTGGAAAATGACACTTTGTGAAAAAAACATTAAAAATCTATTTTCCGCTAACTTTCGACAAAAAATAAAATCTTCTATGAACTCACCATACTCCTAACGGAATACCTTGGGGTGTCTTCTTTCTAAAATGGGGTCATTTGTGGGGTTCCTATACTGCCCTGGCATTTTAGGGGCCCTAAGCCGTGAGGAGGAGTCTGGAAATCAAATTCCGCAAAATGACCTGTGAAATCCTAAAGGTGCTCATTGGACTTTGGGCCCTTTAGCGCAGTTAGGGTGCAAAAAAGTGCCACACATGTGGTATCGCCGTACTCGGGAGAAGTAGTACAATGTGTTTTGGGGTGTATTTTTACACATACCCATGCTGGGTGGGAGAAATAACTCTGTAAATGGACAATTGTGCGTAAAAAAATCAAAAGATTGTCATTTACAGAGGTATTTCTCCCACCCAGCATGGGTATGTGTAAAAATACACCCCAAAACACATTGTACTACTTCTCCCGAGTACGGCAATACCACGTGTGGCACTTTTTTGCACCCTAACTGCTCTAAGGGGCCCAGAGTCCAATGAGTACCTTTAGGCTTTACAGGGGTGCTCACAATTTAGCACCCCGCCCACTTGCCAGGACAGTTAACAAACCCCACAAATGACCCCATTTTGGAAAGAATACACAACAAGGTATTCCATGAGGGTAATGGTGAGGTCATTGAAAATTTTATTTTTTGTCACAAGTTAACGGAAAATGACACTTTGTTAAAAAAAAATAAAAAAAAAAATTCTGCTAACTTGTGACAAAAATTAAAATCTTTTATGAACTCACTGTGCACCTCACATAATACTTTAGGGTGTCCTCTTTCCAAAATGGGGTCATTTGTGGAGTCTGTCCTGGCATTTTAGGGTCTCTGCAATCATTACATGTATGGCCAGTATTAGGAGTTTCTGCTATACTCCTTATATTGGGTATACGGGTAATGCACTCTGGGCTGAAAGGAAAAATGAACGGCAAACATACCTTGCTCCCCATCAATGGCAGATCTTCCTCCACATCAATGGCAGTGATAACCTCAGGAGAGAGACACCCCGTGCCACCCTGCACTCAGGGTGAGCCACCAACTTATGTGACTGGGCCTCAGAACTTTAGTATACAGCATTATGCCTGTAGGATACAGCAATATGCCTGCCAATAGAGATGACTCTGTGTGGCATTAAAGCATCATCATCGGCCCAAATCACATATAAACCGGGGGTGTCCACACTCAAGGGAAATTCAAACATGCCGTCTTATATCGCCAATCCAGGACAGATCAGCAATATCAAGCATGGAAACCGATCCTTCTTCCCACTTTTATGCTTACCCGTTTGGTCTTCAAGCTTACCTCTCCTCTCCCTGCGACAATGTGCAAAAGACCACTGAGTGTGTGCCTACTCCTGTGTCTGGAGTTCCCTAGGTTCTAATAGTGTACCTGCTCGTGGTACCTCTCAAAACACGGCCCTACGCATAGGCCAGGCTGGTCAGGACAGCGGGGACAATAAAAACTGGTGTCATTCCTTCTTCCAGTCCTGCTGCAGACACGACAACGTTTTCTTCGGATGCGTTGACCTGGGGCACACGGAATCTGATAGGCGTAATGCCTACCATGCAGTCGGCTAGTTGCATCTGGGGGGGGGGGCCTGGCACCTCCTGGATACAGGATGTCCAGAATGATCTGTTCCTGAAATTGGAGGAAAGATCCAGTTCTCCCAGCCTTACTGTAGAGAACAAAGCTGTTGTAAACTGCCAATTGAATCAGATAAAAAGACACTTTCTTATACCAGCGTCTTGTTTTCCGGGTAACTAAATAGGGCGCTAACCTCTGGTCATTGAAGTCCACCCCTCCCATGTTGACATTATATTCGTGGACGACAAGGGGCTTTTCAATGACCTTAGTTGCCCGTTGAATTTGGACAGTCGTGTCTGTGTGAATGGTGGACAGAAAGTAAACGTCCCTCTTGTCCTTCCATTTCACCGCGAGCAGGTCTTCAGTACGCAAGGCGGCCCTCTGCCCCCGTTGAAGTCTGGTGGTAACGAGCCGTTGGGGGAAGCCCTGGCGACTAGGCCGCGCAGTGCCACAGCATCGGATTCCTTCTAACTTTAAGTGCTGAAAGAGGGCCACACTTGTGTAATAATTGTCCACAAAAAGATGGTACCCCTTCCGGAACAAGGGTGACACCAAGTCCCACACAACCTTTCCACTGCTCCCCAGGTAGTCAGGGCATCCGACCGGCTCCAATTTTGAGTCTTTTCCCTCATAGACCCTAAAACGACATGTATAGCCTGTGGCCCTTTCACAGAGCTTATACAGTTTCACCCCATACCGGGCGCGCTTGCTTGGGATGTACTGTTTGATGCCAAGGCGCCCGGTAAAGCGTAAGAGGGACTCGTCTACGCAGATGTTCTGTTCAGGGATATAAGCATCTGCAAATGTTGAGGACAGGTGGTCTATGAGGGGCCGAATTTTGTGGAGCCGGTCATAAGCAGGGTCTCCCCTTTCAAGACAGGTTTCGTCGTCGTTGAAGTGCAGGAAGCGCAGGATGGACTCAAATCGTGTCCTGGACATGGCAGCAGGGTACAAGGGAACATGATGTACTGGGTTCGTAGACCAATACGACCGCAATACATTTTGTTTCATTAGTCCCAAGTGAAGGATAAGGGCCAAAAAGATTTTAATGTCGGAAACTTGGACTGGTTTCCACCCGAAAGGCTGGGCATACATGCTCTCCGGGTGCTCGGTGATGAATTGTGTGGCTTTACGATTGGTCTCAACCACAATTAAGTCCAGGAGAACCTGGGTGATGAACAGCTGCAAAAAGTCTAGGGCCGTTCCTAGATGAGCTGTCGCCACCTGGACTCCAGACTGGGCGGTGAAAGGGGGCACTACGGGTGCGGCGGAATCAGGGGATTGCCAATCTGGTTGTGCCAGCACCTCTGGGAGTCTATGGGTACTACGGGCCCGTCTTCTTCTTGGTGGCTGCGACGGGGGTACTACTGCACTTGCCACCGTACCAGTTTCCACTTCCATGCTGACGCTCACCACTTCGTCAGGGTCTACGGAAGCACTGGCACTAAGTCCAGGAGATGCTGCGCTGCTGGTGCCTGCCTCACCAAGAAAACTATCAACAGCGCTAGCACCACCCTGCTGCCCTTGAGGCGGATCCTGCGCCACCTGCGGTCTAACGACTTGGGGTCTGGTACGCCTGGCTGTAGCCGGGACCATAGCCTCGTCATCAGTATCGGTCAGGGAACCACTGCTTTCTACAGGTTCAAAATTGGACCCGGAAGATTCGACGGATGATTCTTCCCAAAAGAACTCATCCGACTGGTCCATATACCTGTATACCTCGTCATCGGAAAGCCCCCTTCTTGCCATTTTGGATTGCTAAATTTATGGGGTTTTCCTCCGAGACTACCCAGAAAAAAAGAGCACCTACCTAGCAAAAAGGGAGTATTTGAGAGGTATTGGGGTTGGTGGGAAGTGGGGTCTCAGAGGCAATCAAACAATCACGGGACAATCAAATCCAATTACAGCACAATCGACTCCAATCACAGCACAAGCAGATCTGATGCACTCGGAAGGTGATGGGGGGAGGGTGGGATTGGGTGTGGCGGGAAGTGGGGTCTCAGGCAATCAAACAATCACGGGGCAATCGAAGCCGATCACGGGACAATCAAATACAATTACAGCACAATCGACTCCAATCACAGCCCAATCAAATCTGATGCACTCGGAAGGTGATGGGGGGAGGGTGGGATTGGGTGTGGCGGGAAGTGGGGTCTCAGGCAATCAAACAATCACGGGGCAATCAAAGCCGATCACGGGACAATCAAATACAATTACAGCACAATCGACTCCAATCACAGCACAAGCAAATCTGATGCACTCGGAAGGTGGTGGTTGGAGGTGGTGGGGGGAGGGTGGGGTTGGGTGTGGTGGGGGGGGGGGAGGGTGGGGTTGGGTGTGGTGGGAAGTGGGGTCTCAGGCAATCAAACAATCACGGGACAATCGAAGCAGATCACGGGACAATCAAATACAATCGCAGCCCAATCAAATACAAGCGCAGCACAATCGAATACAAGCGCAGCACAGTCAAAAACAATGCACTTGGACGGTGATTAGGGGGGGGGTCTGAGGGCGATTTGAGGGAGTGGGGGGTTGATCAGGAGCCTGCACGGGGCAAACTGAGTCCTGATCTGATGAGAGGCAGACACAGGGGGTTACTGATCGCAGATCAGTTAGTGATTGCTGGGGAGGACAGATGTAAACAAAGAGCAGGGGATGTAATCAGAAGGGGGGTATGAGGGCAATCGAGGGCCTGGGCAGGTGATCGGTTACCCCCGCGGGGCAGTTAGGGTCTGCTCTGATGGGTGGGGGTGCCAAGGGGTGATGGACAGGTGATAGACAGGTGATCAGAGGGGGATCAGAGGGGGATCAGAGGGTAAGGTAGCTGTATACAGATGTATACAGTAAACAGGGGGGTAGTCTGGGATGGAGTCTGGGGGTGATCTAAAGGTAGGGGGGGGGGATCAGGGGTGACTAGGAGGCAGTTAGGGACCTAACGCAGGGGATAGCGTTTAAAGTTAGTGATAGGTGGGGGGGTTGGGGTTTTTAAAGGGGTGCAAGGGTGCTGGCAGGGGTCTGCTGGGGTGATCAGGGGGGGTATGAGGCCTGGGGTGGGAGATCAGGGGGGCTGTAGGCAAAAAAAAACGTGTGTGCTGTATACTCACAAAGTGCTTCCTCCTCGCTAGTGGTCTCTGCAACAATGAGACCACGAGGCGAGGAGGAAGCACGTATAAGGCACTTTGTTTACTTAACAAAGTGCCTTATACATTTTGATTGGCCATTGTTACGGATTCCTCCGCTCGCCGGCTCTGCTAAGTGGCCGGCGAGCAGAGGCAAAATGCCAGGCTTCCGACTCCCGGCGGAGGATCGCGTCACGGATGACGCGATCGCTCCGCCCACGCCCATACAAGGACCGCCGCATTTTGTCTATACGGCGGTCCTTGCGGCGTCAGCTTCCCGGCCGCCATTTGTCTATACGGCGGTCGGGAAGTAGTTAAAAAAGGAAAACAATTATGTGATGATTCAATGGTCACCAGAGGCAGAGCAGTCTTTTGTGACTCTGAAAAAAGCACTATGTTCCCAGCCAGTACTTTATTCTCCAGGTTTCTCAGAACCCTTTTGTAGTACAGACTGATACATCAGAAGCAGGACTGGGACTTGTGCTATCTCAGGTTCAGTATGGAGAGGAGCACCCGGTATTATATTTGAGCAGGAAACTTAATGACGATGAAAGGAACTATGCAGTGGTTGAGAAAGTTTTTAGCAATTAAATAGGCTTTAGATTCTCTCCAATATTATTTGCTAGGCCAAAAATTTGCTTTGACTACTGATCAAGCTCCACTAAAGAGGATGGCTCAGAGGAAAGAGACCAATAGAAGAGTGAACTGATGGTTTCTTACCCTTCAAGATTCTAGTTTTACAGCCAGTAAAACTTCGACCTGGTTCAAAAATGTCTAATGTAGATGCAGTTTCCTGAATTCACTCTTTCTCGGCCACTTCTGTTCCAACCCCGAGGTTGAAACAAGGGGGAGAGGTATGTGACAGATATCAGGAGAATTTGATTGGGAAAGTCCAGTACCAGATTTATGTCTCACCCAGGTTCGTTTTTTTTGCCTCCCTGTTCCCTTAATACAGCCCAGGGTTTTCTGTACAACTGCAATAATGAGATGGGCTGAGCTTCTTAATCAGGGGAACTAGATTAGTTCCACTCCTCAGTGTGAATTTGCTCTCTGCCTGGGACTGACCTAGCTGGGTCAGGAGAGCTTCTGGAAAAAGGTAACCTGCAATACTGTTGTTTTGTTTTCTTTGTGAGCTAGAAGCTGCTGAGAGTGCCTAGTACACACCATACAATAATCTGTAAGATTTTCTGTTAGATTTACCTGCCAGATAGATAATTCCCAACATGTTGGAAATTATCTATCTAACCATCTATCTGCCTAGCAATTAAGCATTCTTCTACTCAGCAGGAGATAACCAGAAGACAATGCACCAGATATAATAACCGTGACTGGTCATTATATCTGGTGCATTGTCTTTGGGTTATCTTAGAGACTAATAGCATCACGGTACAGTTTGGGTATCCCTTTCTTGAAAAATAATTGTGGCCTGGTATCTTTCACTGCGGTGTCCCAATCGCCACACATTTTTGGAAGGCCTCAGAGTCCTCCAGCTGGTATGATAACAGCTGGTGAGCTAGCAGTTCCGCCAAGCCAGCTATCAGACACCTGGCAAGGGGGTGACCGGCAGACATTGGCTTCTTCCACTCAAATATTTTCTTAATGGATACCTGGCTGCTGCTGTGGGCAGAGGAGCAGGAACCGCTCAAAGTGAGAGGTGGAGTGGAGGAGGATGGCTGTGAAGGTGCAAGGGATAAATTGGCTTAAGATGCTGCACCTGAAGGAGGAGGCAGAGGGTGGCTTTGCATTTGTGTGCTGCTTTTCCTCATGTGATCTTTCCATTGCCATTTGTACTTTCTTACCATGTGCCTTTGTAAGGCGGTTGTCCCTACGTGGGTCTTGGTCTTTCCACCACTCAATTTTTGCTGGTAGATAGTACAGATGGCATTGCTCTCATCTGAGGCAAACACACGAAAAAAACTCTACACCGCTGAGCCCTGGGCTGACCTTGAAGGGTATGTTGGCTGGCTGGCCATAGGTGGCGAAACATGCCACTAGACACTGCCACGAGCTATTTCTGATGACAAGCTCCCCTTGCTTCTTTCAGCAACTCGTCTCCTCCTACTCCTCTCTGACTCCCCCTCTGAACTGTCCCCTTGGTCATCATGTCTATTAGGATCCCACGTGACATCCATGGCAGTATTATCATCATCATTATAATCATCCTCCACAGCTTCGCTTATATCAGACATCTCCAAAACTGCACCAACAACAGGTAATTCCTCATCCTCACACCTTACGTCCATACTGGCGCCAAACTCAGACATATGAGGTCGTAGTGTAACATACCTAGCACCGTCATCTTGTAACAATAATTGCTATAAATCAGTTAATTCCCTACCAAATAACTCCTGCAAAGTGTCAAATAGGGTGGATATGGTGCTAGTAGTAGCAGTGGTGGATGCGGAGGAAGATATGTCACGGTTCTGTGCGGAAGCTGGGGAAGATTAGGTGTTCTGTGTTATATAGTCAACCCTCGTCCTGGCAATCTTGGGAGTTTGTGCCTTCTGAACACTGTACTTTGGTCAAGGGCCGCACAAAATGACATTAGCATGACCTTAAACAGACCTGCCGGGTGACCTGCCTCTGGCTCTGCCTCTGCCTTTTGTTTTGTCCATATTGGGCGGAATGAAGTGAAAGATATGCACTGACTTGACTAATACAATGTACAGTCACACAGGTGCAGTGAAAGGTATGCAGTGACTCCTGGTATAACAATGTGCGGTCACACAGGTGCAGTGAAAGGTATGCTCAGACTGGTATATAAAACAGCATGCGGTCACACAGGTGCAGTGAAATATATGCACGGACTGGTATATAAAACAGTGTGCAGTCACACAGGTGCAGTGAAAGGTATACATGGACTGGTATATAAAACAGCCTGCGGTCACACAGGTGCAGTGAAAAATTATGCACGGACTGATATATAAAACAGCGTGCGGTCACACAGGTGCAGTGAAAGGTATGCACGGACTGGTTTATAAAACAGCGTGCGGTCACACAGGTACAGTGAAAGGTATGCACGGACTGGTATATAAAACAGCGTGCTGTCACACAGATGCAGTAAAAGGTATGCAGTGACTGGTATTATAATACAATTTGCAGCAGTGATACTAGGCACTGAACATGCTGGGCCTGGCACACTATTGCAATTAGCAAGAGCCAGCTGCGACAGACAGAGATGGATATGCAGTGCCAGGGAGGGACACAAAAAATAAAAAAAAAACACATCACAAGAACATTAGCTCTCAAAAGAGCTGTTTTGGTGGTGCTTTTCAGTAACAAATATCAGCAAGGAGCAAGCTAACAAGACAACCTAACTAAGCTTTACCTATGTCTGCAGCAACCTCTCTCCTTTCTCTCACTAATACAGCAGCACACAGAGTGAGAACATGGCCGACACTGCTGCCTTATATAAGGGTGGGGGGGGCCTCCAGGAGGGAGTACAGCCTAATTGGCTGCCATGTGTCTGCTGACTGTGATGTAGAGGGTCAAAGTTTAGCCCAATGATGTAGTATAGGGGGCAGGTCGAACCGCCATAAAGTTTGTGGTTCGCCTTAAATGAGAACCCCCGATGTTCGCGCCAATAAGTTAGCTGGCAAACCGTTCTGGCCATCTCTAGTTGTGAGTATCAAACTGAAAATTAACACAAACATTTTTTTGCATTTTGGCTTTACATTAAGTTCAAGGAAAATACAAATGTTTTTAAAATTGTGCTTTGATTTGCATTTTACACAGCATGAGATGAGAATGTTTATGGAATTTGGGTGGTTTCTTACATACACATTACTGGTGTAATTACACAAATGTACACTGCTGAATCTGATCCCCTCCACTGGCTACAACAATAACAGTTGCATAACTCAGTTAAAGAGGAGCTGCCAGCCATACTATCTCAGGATTAAAAAAACAAATATATAAGTAGATAAATACTTGCTCTACTTACATAACACATGTATTTCACTGTCCACATTATGATTCCTGTGAATTTTATAAAGGAAAAGTAGAGAATCCTATTCTAGACAGTTTACATATTTACTGTGGCTCTTTTGAAGCCAGTCCTGATGTAATATCCGCCCTTAGTCTCCTTTGCTTGATTTGCCCGCCCTTCCCTATAGAAAGTGCTTTGTTTCAGCCTGAGAAGTTTTGGCCAATCAGAGAGCAACAGAGGTGTGGGAGGGGAAAACAGGAGGGAAAGAGGCTTCAGCCAATCAGGCTGCATTAGTTAAGTCTGAGGGGAAGTAGAGAAGCAAAAAAAAGAAAACCCAGCATGCCCTGCAACTTCTCTTTTGTGTACCAAATTTTCTGTGTACCAAATAAGAGTCACGTAAACTGGGGAATGATAATTTATCAACAAGAAAAGTAATTGTGATTTTAACATTTGAATTGCCTGATTAGCATCCTTATTACTTGTTTACCAGATAAAAATAAAGAATTGATTTTTTATTTTATGTCAGACAGTTAATCTTTAAGAATAGAAAGTGTACCAGTTGTGTTGGAGATGTGGCCATCAGGACACGGGGCACACTCATAGCAGCAAATGTGAGGGGAAGATCCAGGCATTTTTCTGCTCCCAGGCAAG
Source organism: Hyperolius riggenbachi (assembly GCF_040937935.1). Classification (NCBI taxonomy): domain Eukaryota; kingdom Metazoa; phylum Chordata; class Amphibia; order Anura; family Hyperoliidae; genus Hyperolius; species Hyperolius riggenbachi. The sequence goes on along the minus strand of NC_090646.1, from coordinate 39,437,469 downwards.
CAGGGGTCATTGCATAGAGATACTGGGGGCTGAAATCAGACACACAAATACAAGTTCAAACACGTTATTGTCATTGTCAACACAGCAACATTACTACCCATGACAACTCCAAATTCATACTAAAACACAGCAGTCTGCATTGTAACACTAAAGGCCCCTTTTACACTTGCCTTGTAAGTTTGCGTTGTGTTACCCTGTTTTTCCACAGGATAGTGCAACAGCAATGCAAGGCAATGGGGCCGAGCTCACTTACAGCATCATGTCACGTGGTGCATGGTGGAAGAGACTAATTGGCCACCGACCCGCAGCAAAATCAACAGCATGTTACCATCTCTGTTGCATCACCATAGAGGTCCAAAATTATGTCACTAGGATTCCCAGGTTTCACCGTCATAATCATGTTATTCCAGGCAAGTGTGCCACACTGCGTCTGCCACCAACTTATTTAATTTTTTTTTTTTTTTATATGTAAGTCAATGGGCTACACATACAATTTAAATACATTGGCAGTGGCAGTGTGGCACGCATTCGTGAAACAACTTGTGTCTTACAACACATTGGCTTAAGACTTTACCAACTCCAATGATCCAATATGGGGAAGCTTCTCTGTGTGCTGTTTTTTTGTTTTTGTTTTTTTTAAGCGTGGTGTCACAGTTCACTCATCTCTTCAACTACAAGAAAGGCCCAGTAGTAGTCTTAGCTACCGTAATATCTATCTTATGGCAGGGCCCTTATTACACCTTCTCTTACAGGGCTATGGAAACCGTTTTGCCCATGAAATAAAGCGAGGTGCAAAAACGAAATCATGCCTAGCAGAGGATGGTTTTGTTCCATCAACCTTGGAGTTATGGGCCCAGCACACTTCCACTGCACTACTCTGCTTACATTTGTGTATAATCTTCAGGTTTAAGAAGGGTACCTTAGTTGAAATAGTTACACTACTATCTATGTTACAGCAAGGCCCCAATGACACTTTGTCTTACGCAGCTATGGCCACCGATTGGCCCATGTGGTAAAGCAAGGTGTAAAAACCAAAGTACACCTAGCAGAGGATGGTTTCGATCCATCGACCTCTGGGTTATGGGCTCAGCACACTTCTGCTGTGCCACTCTGCTGCTGTACAGCAGATGCTTAGTTGTAGGAAAAAGTGAGTGAGACTGCTTAGCCATACGGAAAAATGGGCACTCCTTTGCCTACTTCTTTCTGGCCTTTGTCATCATGAAAGGATCATAGAAATATATGTAGAAATTTGATATATACAGGTTGTGTTTAAAGTGGCGCAAAACTTCTTGAAGCAGACTTTTTTTCCTCCCTCAACAAGACACACATGCATCCACATAAAATCGTTTAGCAACAACTGTGTGCGCAGTCTCTGTGGTGCAATCAGTTAACGTGTTTGGCTGTTAACCGAAAGGTTGGTGGTTCAAGCCCAGAGAGAGAAAGAGATGATTCTACATAGCTATCTGGGGTTCTCTTTGGACAACTGTTGAATGCAAAAGGCAAGGCTGTCCCTGGGTGGGCTTGAACCACCAACTGTTCAGTTAACAGCTGAATGTGCTAACTGATTGTGTCACAGAGACTGTGCATGCAGTTGCTGTTGAATTATTTTATGGGGATTTATGCATGTCTTTTGGAGGCAGGAAGTAAGTCTGCTCCAAGAAGTTTTAGCATGTAGCGTTGGTGGTATAGTGGTGAGCATAGCTGCCTTCCAAGCAGATGACCTGGATTTGATTCCTGGCCAATGTATGTGAGGTTGCTTTTGACATCCTACAAATCCCTAAGCAAGCTCATTTTTCTCTTGGGTATATCACAATGGTACATGCTAGGCTGGCTTCAGCATGTAGTATTGGAGGTACAGTGGTGAGCATAGCTGCCTTCAAAGCAGTTGACCTGGGTTTAATTCCCAGCCAATGTATATAAGCTGGCTTTTGACATCCTACAAATCCCTAGAAAACAAGACAAGACAAAAGAGCTGTTGAGGGGTGCTATTTTAGGAATAACAATCAGCCAGGAGCAAGCTAACAAGCTTAGAAGAGCCTAAATAATCTTTCCCTATGAGAGTCTGCCAGCAGCTTTCCCTTCACTAATTACTACAGGGACACGAACGACTATAATGGCCGGTGCTGCCTGCCTTATATAAGGTGGGGAGATAGTGTAGCCTGATTGGCTACAACGGGCCTGCTGACTGTGATGTAAAGGGTCAAAGTTGACCCTAATGGTGCACTATGGGGGCGAACCAAACTTCCGGGAAAGTTTGCGTTCGCATTCGATCGCGAACCACCCAAAGTTCGCCTGGAACCGTTCGGGCCATCTCTAACTGGGATTTATAACCAGAAAAGTGAGTGGAGCCTACAAAAGCCAATCAAACTCCACCTACTAAATTTCAAGGGGGGATATTTATTTGCTGCCCTTCTTGCACTGTTAATGGCACAAGCCTCTTGCACTGTTAATGGCACAAGTCTCTTGCAATATTAATCACCTGTACCTGTTACAGTTGGCCATTGGGTGATTGGGGTTCACATTTAGACAAAGGAGTGGAGTCACAGTCAGATTTATTTTATTTCAATGCAAATTATTGATGCCAAAGACCGCAAAGCTCACACACTTGGTCATTAAGTAAATGAGTAATTATGTGTTAGGGTTAGGAAAAGTGGGCGGAGCCAACACCGGCCAAATACATACCCGGGCAACACCGAGCCACCAGCTAGTTAGTGTATGTACCAACATCACTTCCTGGTTAGCGGCCATGTTTTTTGTTTGTAAACACTGCCTAAAACTGGCGATTAAAAGCCAGTATCGTGGCAGGGAGCGTCAGAAACCGCAAAGAGGGATCCAGGAGATCACAGTGACTCGATTAGTATGTTTTTTATTGTTCAAATCAGACAGTACTGATTCTCTTTACGTTTAGGTGCCAGGGAGTTTGAGTTAAAGGTTTAGGCACCACCTGGGGGTGTTAGGTTAGGCTCCACTATACGAAAAATAAAGGTTAGGTGTAGAGATGGCCCGAACCGTTCGCCGGGCGAATCTCTCTGGGCCCTGTACTACTTCCGGGTACTCTCTGAGCATGAGCGTGACATCACTCATGATGTCACGCACATGCGCAGAAAGTGCCCGGCAACAGGAGCGTGATATAGGATGTGCACCGCCGGGCCAGCGCAGACGTACTACTCCGGGTCATAGCGACTCGGAAGTAGTACAGTGCCCAGAGATGCTGAGATGTTCGCCGGTGAACGGTTCGGGACATCTCTAGTTAGGTGGAGGCTGGGAGGGGGGGTTAAAGTCAGGCACCACCCTGGGGGGCTGACTTTGCTGAGGGGAGTAGGGGTGCCCTGGTTGGTATCAGCTGAAAAGGACACTAGAGCCGCTTGTGTAAAAAAAAAAAAAAAAAAGGCATCGTCAAGTGGCATCAAACGGATATAAGTGGTGAAAAGGGCACCTGTTATTTTACTATGACTATATCATGAAAATGTGTGTAGCTACAATACAGGACCTACACTATAAGCCCTTAATGTTGCCGCTACAACAATCTCATTGAATATCGTTTGTATCTTTCACGTAAAATGTGGCTACACCTATCACACCAAATATCGGTTATATCTTAAAAACATGAAGGTTAGGCACCACAATGGAGGGGGGGGGGGGTCGGTTGCTGTTAAGGTTCGGCACCACCATGAAGGGTTAAGGTTCGGGATAGGGTTGTATTCTAATAGCAGCTAGATCTGGCACCTTCTGTAAACTGACGCATGCTCATTGGCTACACACAGGAGCCTTTTTATAAATTGAATCCCATTTATTGGCTAGTGCAGTCCCCAGTGCAGTTTTATGCTGCTACAATACCAATTCACCATCTACATAACCCAAAGAGCCCTTCTAAGGGCTATGTTTTGATCTTGTGATATTACTGTTAGGTGTGTCCTCACTGTTGCAGACAGTTGCAGCAGGGCCGGATTTACAGCTCAGGAACCAATAGGCATAGAAGATCTGGTGCCCTAAACCCCACCCCTTAAGATAGGCCTCATTTCCAAGTTATGCCCCCTTTCCTGATGAAATAAAACCACAAAGATAATGAAAAGATTACCTAAGACAAGTAGAGAATACCAACAATATGCAACATGCCCAGCTGCCTGTCATGAACTCAAGTATACAGGTAAATGCTGGCTGGCCTGTTCCATGCGTCTCTTGTTCTATCCCTGTTGCGTGTGTTGTCTCTGGCTTTACTGAAGCCTGTGCATTTGGGTGTGAGATATTTACTCTTATTCTGCAACACATGCAGGAGACACAAGCTTTATTAAAACCTGAGAGGGCAAACACACAGCAAGGATTGAGCAAGAGGGGTGCGGGGACCGGCCAGTGTCAGCTTGTAAACTCATGCATGTGACAGATAGAAAGGCTGGTCTTTTGAGCATCACTAGGTATAAAGCTCACTTAAAGCCTAAGAACTCCCTCCCCACATAAAGCCTACCACCCCCAACCCCCCCAATATCCCCCCCCCTGGTCACAGACACTTCTCCCAAGCAGCCTCTGGCCTAGACAATGCCCTCCCCTAGGCCTGGACAATAACCATTCCATATCCTCCACCCCATAAAGCATGCCTTCTGTGACTGCTTGCGGTCCCCTCCTTCCAGCACTCTTGGTAGAAGTATCCAATAAACTGGTTGAATTTCGGAGCCCTTGTGTTCTCAAATGCTCCTGAAGATGGGCAGCTCCATACCGAAGCTGCCAGTCCTCGGTGGAGAGCTCGGGTACACGAGTGCTCCCCAAAGCAGCTTAGCTTTCATGGGGACAGCACTGGAACGCGGATACCAAGAAGAGATAGGGAAGGCTCTAGGATCCAGAGATAAGTATCAGCCCCCTTTTTTTTTTTTTTACTTCACATTTACTTTAAAGGAAATTTTAAGTGAAATGTAAAATGCCAGTTATTTACTTGGGGCTCCTCCCTAAAGTTCTCCTGGTCCCTCGCCAGCATTCTGCACGACTCCATTTGTCCACTGTCCCTCTCCAAATGCTCTGCCTAAGGGGGCGTGATCAAGGAGCGGGGCCACACATCCACAGTAGGTAGAGGAACAAAGCAGTGCAGAATGACATCAAAGGACCAGAAGGACTTAAGGGGCTGGAAGAAGCCCCAGGTAAGTAATTGAAATTCCATTTAAAACTCCCTTTAAGCACAACACCCTCTATAGGGATAACAAAAATCACAGCTCCCCCCCAACAAAAAATAATTGATCAAAGCCCCCTACAATATCGCTAACAGAATAATTATCCACAGATTCCATGCCTAAACACTACCCTTAGTAGGATAGCAAAATACTTTACCACAGCTCCTGAAAAGCCACCTGTCCGCCACAGCCTGGTCCGTCACATGCTCCCTCTGTTTCCCGAATGGACCAACTGCAGCAGCGCATAAAACTGAGAGGCATTCAGGGAGAAGGCAGAAGCAGCATAAGCTGCTCTGCCTATGCACCATCCCTATTAGTTGGCCTGGCTGCTGCACAGATATACACCCGGTGATGGGACAGAGCGCGCCACCCCCCATGCCTGCACTATGCCCTGCATGCTCTGCCTCCTGACTCCCAGCATGAATGAATAATAGGTCTGATGTGCAGCTGATGTTGGCAGGGGTGGCATTGAGCTGGGAGCAGACAAGCTGGTTGATCTTGTGCTCTTCCGCGCTGTTTGAGGGGACAATGCACACCGAGCCACCACCGGAGATACATGCTGTGTGGCTGATGTCTGCAGGGGCAGCATTGTGCTGGGAGCGGGCCACCCGGGTATCTCGCGCTCTTCTGCGCTGACAGTTGGACAACAGTCACTGTGTGCATCAATCAATAGAGCAGCCTCTGTGGACATTCGCTGTGCGGCTGCCATCTGTGGCATTGTGCTGGGAGTGTGCGAGCTGGGGTGAGTGATTTTGCACTCTGCCACGTTGCATAGGGGTACATTCAGAAGCTGCCTATGACCCCATACGGTGCCTATAGGCACATGCCTACAGTGCCTTATGTGAAATCTGGCCCTGAGTTGCTTAGTGCTACAGTAGTTCACCCAAATTGCCCTTCTAAGTTCTGTGTGTCCAGTGCACACATTAGCTGTTGGAGACAGGTCTGCTGGTCCTAGTAGTGCACTGATCATAACCCAGCAATCCTTCACCACCACTACTGGCATCTAGTATCCACCATTGCCCTCTTTATAAGGCCCCAGTGCAGAATCAGTGCAGAATCAGTGTTTTTTTTTTTTTTTTTTTTTGGTCACATAACTGTCATTGAACTACCTCAGCCCGACCATAGTGGCTGGAAAACCGTGATCGCCTGCACTCCCATGAATGTGTGCACAAGCACAGCAGCCACTACACACCGCCACACAAAGAGGACTAACATTTATGTTCTGGAGGGGTCAACTAGTAAAAACACTGATTTGCTCACCTGACCAAGCCTCACTAAGGCTTTTTGTGTTTGTTTGTGATGTCCCCATGCACATCATAGCCCTACCTCAGTGGAGGACGTCCATGTTATGGCCGACATGTTGATTTGAAGCTGCTGATCTTCAGAAGCCCAGGGGGTGAATCTACCCACAGTGTTCATTTTGAAAGAATCATCTTCTTCTACAGCATTTGTTATTCTGTAGTGATAAACAAATTCTCTGTCTTCATTAAATAATGGCATTGGTCCACTTGGCTCAAAGGAATGTTTAATGGATTTAAGCTGATGATAAATCTAAATAAGAAATACAAAAATTAAAACATACACATGAAGAAAAATAGTTAAATATTAGTAACTAAACAAACAACACCACAGCAAGGGGGGGGGGGGGGGGGGGGAGGAGGGCAAAGAGAAGGCTTATACTGTACCTGTTATAGCAATTATATAATGGCTGCACCTGTTATGTGAAGGCCAGATTTATATCCTGCGGTGCTAAACGTCCAGACGCGGAGGTCATTATTTGAGCACTGTCCATTTACGTGACTGGATAGCGCCGGGATGATCGTTTACTGCCATTTACTATCATTTGTGCAAATGTCACATTCCGATCATGCTTTTCCCCGTTGTTTCAGGCAATCCTGGAAGCTCCATGCAGATTCCAGGATTGCTCAGTGTCCCCCTGCGGAGGTTATAAACCATGCGTGCCAAGAAATGTGCCAGAAACCACCAAATTTCCCAACTGATAAGATCTGAAAATTATTTCTGACATGTCTGATCTGCTCCCGATCAACAACGGGATCAATCAAGAGCAGTTTTGATACAGATAATAATGAGGACAGCTAACATTGGTAATGAAGGGGAAAGTGAAGCATTCACACAGCAGGGCACAGGGCTGTGCTCATGCCTGGCGCTGTGCTCTGTCAAGTTTCCCAGAGCTGCTCCATGCTCTTTACACACCATTGCTGCTCCATACTCTGTACACACACTGCTGCTCCATGCTCTGTACACACACTGCTGCTCCATGCTCTGTACACACACTGCTGCTCCATGCTTTGTACACTCACTGCTGCTCCATGCTCTGTACACACCATTGCTGCTCCGTGCTCTGTACACACTCTGCTGCTCCATGCTCTGTACACACACTGCTGCTCCATGCTCTGTACACACGCTGCTGCTCCATGCTCTGTACACACACTGCTGCTCCATCCTCTGTACACACACTGCTGCTCCATGCTCTGTACACACACTACTGCTCCATGCTCTGTACACACGCTACTGCTCCATGCTCTGTACACACGCTGCTGCTCCAAGTTCTGTACACACACTGATGCTCCATGCTCTGTACACACACTGCTGCTCCATGCTCTGTACACACCCTGCTGCTCCATGCTCTGTACACACACTGCTGCTCCATGCTCTGTACACACACTGCTGCTCCATGCTCTGTACACACGCTGCTGCTCCATGCTCTGTACACACTGCTGCTCCATGCTCTGTACACACACTGCTGCCCCATGCTCTGTACACACACTGCTGCCCCATGCTCTGTACACACACTGCTGCCCCATGCTCTGTACACACACTGCTGCTACAGGCTTTGTACACACACTGCTGCTCCATGCTCTGTACACACACTGCTGCTCCATGCTCTGCACACACGCTGCTGCTCCATACTCTGTACACACACTGCTGCTCCATGCTCTGTACACACACTGCTGCTCCATGCTCTGTAAACACACTGCTGCTCCATGCTCTGTGCACACACTGCTGCTCCATGCTCTGTACACACACTGCTGCTCCATGCTCTGTAAACACACTGCTGCTCCATGCTCTGTACACACACTGCTGCTCCATGCTCTGTACACACGCCGCTGCTCCATGCTCTGTACACACGCTGCTGCTCCATGCTCTGTACACACACTGCTGCTCCATGCTCTGTACACACGCTGCTGCTCCATGCTCTGTACACACGCTGCTGCACCATGCTCTGTACACACACTGCTGCTCCATGCTCTGTGCACACGCTGCTGCTCCATGCTCTGTACACACACTGCTGCTCTATGCTCTGTACACACACTGCTGCTCCATGCTCTGTACACACACTGCTGCTCCATGCTCTGTACACACACTGCTGCTCCATGCTCTGTACACACCATTGCTGCTCCGTGCTCTGTACACACACTGCTGCTCCGTGCTCTGTACACAGACTGCTGCTCCATGCTCTGTACACACCATTGCTGCTCCATGCTCAGTACACATGCTGCTGTTAAATTCAAAGTCAACTGTAGAAGGGAAAGAACGGGGACAGTGCTGTGAGCTGCAGGATGTTTGCAGATATTCTGGTGTCTCAACTTGTGCCTGTCCCCAGACACTGTGACGGCCCTGGCCTGAGGGGGTCCATGGATTGTACAAGGGCTCTTGGGGAAGGGGAAGGCTTGGCCGCTCCTCTCCCCTACCCCAGAGCCCCCCTACCATGGACCATGCGGGCTGGTATATCTCAGGGTGCGGAGCCCCTCGGTCGGGGATCCGCATTCTGGCTATCCCACCCTGTATGGGGTATAAGGGCCTAAAAACACTCGGAAGGGGGGACCCCACATCGTTTTTTTATATATTTCCCACAATCTGAACATATTTTTTTTTTTTAAATAGAAAAATAAGGAAAATATGCCAGGAATCTTTCTACAGCCATGCTGCGGCTGCATAGTGATCCCTGGACAAAGGGTTGCCAGTTCAGAGGGGTTTCCAGGGGGTCCGTACACACTGCGTACAGATCCCCTGGAAATCTCATCATGAAATTCATTGTTCTTTCTTTTGATATATGTACATTTACACTACCATTAAGTTTGCTACATTATCTGTTATTTACTGCATTTAAATATATTCTTTTTTCCTATGAAACTTTAAAATCAATTTTTTTCAAAAACTATAAGGTCTTTTTCAATTTTTTTTCCTCTCGTTCCCACTGTCCCCCTCCACATACCCTAAAAAGTTAGTGTTTCTAGAAGTTAGAACATAAGGGGGCTTTGCTATTAACTGCTACAGTTGGTGGCTATTTGCCTGCCATTGAAGTCTATGGAGATTTGCAGATTTGCCACATTCACAAATTTTTGCAGAGATTTGGATTCAAAATTTTTGAACCCCAAATGTAATATTTGGCCCATCTCTAGTTCTGTACACTACAGCAACATTGCAGGCCTTACCACTTCCAGATAGGGATGGTCGGAAATGCCCATTTCCGATTTTCCATGTTTCTGATTTCCGATTTCCCATTTTTCTGTTTTACGATTTTCCGGTTTTCTGATTTTCTGATTTTCGAGGAGTATTTTATCAGTCATTATTATTTGCATCAGAGAATGCAAAAAATGGAAAAAAAAATCAGAAAAACGGAAAAATGGAAATCAGAAAAATGGAAAATTAGTCTTGTGATTAGGCTACAATTAAAATTTTGCAAAAAAAAAAATAAAAAAAAAATCTGCATTTTCCGAGTTTTGGGATTGGGCTAAAATTACCGAGTTGCATAAAATAAAATTTCCCCAAAATTCTGTGTTCTGAATTCAAATCCGAAATGCGGATTTCAAATTGGAAATGCGGAAATTTAAATCTCGCAGAATGTGAATGCGCATACCTACTTTCAGACCAGAATAATTGAAATCCACGCCCTGTTTGTGTCGGCTTATTCCTGCCAAGGAGTAGATTTCAACTTCTGCATTCAAGCGCACACAACCCCCCTGATTTGTGGCGATTAGTGATGGGCCAACAAAACGTTGCGTTTAATGCACCGCAGTCCGCAAAAAAATACAAACACCTTTAGTGATTACGTCAGGTGAGCATATCTTTGTCTTTACTAGTTTACAGCTCCAGGACAAACATTTTAGTCCTCGCTGCAGCAATCTTTGTGTAGTGGTGTGCGGTGGCCACCATGCTTGTGTGCACAATCGTGGGAGTGCAGGTGGTCGTGGTTTTCCATTCCCTGTGGTCAGACTGAGATGGTTCAATGACAGTAAAGTGAGCGAAAAAAAAACACCGATTCTGCAGTGTGGGCCCAGTGTTGGCCTAGTCAGCTTTATTGATCACCTGGGTGGTGTTGCCCGTTGCTAGTACTGCTGCTGGGAGTGCTGCTCACAGCGGAGGTCTGGGAACAAGTAATGGGCTGCTCCTCCACAATCATCTCCACCACTGCCTCTACCTGCCTTTTCTGAATGGGTGGTGCTGAAAATGGGTGCCAACAGCGGCCGCTGTGCTGCTGCTGGATGCCTCCCTGCTGCATCCCCTACAGCTGAGCGCCCTCTCCCTGGCCGTGGACCAGTCCTAGAAGCGGTGGAGGCGATGGCACACCCTGTCCTTCCACGGCCCCTGCCAGCCATTCTCTATGCACAAGATTTGAAGGTGGAAAGTGTGCTGCTTTTTACGGTCAATAATAGGTGTGTGGGGAAAGACGGAATATAACAGGGGGATTTACATAGTTACATAGTTACATAGTGATTTGAGTTGAAAAAAGACATATGCCCATCAAGTTCAACCAGAAAGATAAAAGGGGGCTTTATTGATTTTTTTTTTTTTTTTTTACTTTCAAAGATTTTATTGAAGCATCAATAAGAAATAACATGAACAGTAGGTTGACAATAATCAGGTTTGTCATAGCGTTACAAGAATACGTAGTTAATATCTTGTATACATACAAGGAAGAATGGCAACAACATTATCATGAGCTTTGTTGAAGATTTAATGTGGAGTCTCGTAAGGGAAATAATTAGCCCCCGTTCTTTTTACTGTTATTATTACCCCTACTTGTAGTGCTTAGGGGCGTTAGTGCAAGTATTGGGAGAGGCCCATTATATTCTTTTGAGGTTGGGGGGAGAAATGCAACTACCTTAGATGAAAAGAGTGTAATTGTTGGAGATTGTGGGTAAGTGAGCGGGGGTGCCTCTTTAGTCTAAGTGTTTTACAGAAGGTATAGTTTAATGTTTTAAATTAATGCTACTCAAGCTGTGATTTGATATGCATGCCTTCAGGTGATTTTAACCATAGATCCCAAGTATTATTGAAAGACATGTTATTCTCCAAAAGGAGACTGGAGAGGTGTTCATTTATACATAGGGAGTTTATTTTTTGGATAATCAAGTTCCATTGTAGATCTGTCTTGCGCCATGAGGCCGCTATAACTTGCCTTGTGGCTGTACAAAGTTTGGTCAAGAGGTTGTTCTCCCATTTAGTGAGCATGGGTACTGGAAGATTTAGTAGAGCATTTGTTATTGCTTGATTGATTTTAATCTTAGTAGCCTTGCTTATCCAATTATAAACTCTTAGCCATATATTTTGGACTTTAGGACAGTCCCACCAAATGTGTCTGAAAGAGCCTGTAGTGGGACACTCCCTGAAGCAATTGGGATCTTTGTCTGGGGAGAATTTATAGTACCTATCCGGTGTCAGATATGTTCTGTGCATCACTTTGAGGGCCGTTTCGGTCAAAGAGACATTAGTAGAGCATTTTTGGGACAGTCTCCAGATTTTTTCCCAGTCTTCTTTTGGTATAGGGGAGGAGATGTCCTTTTCCCATTGTACTTGTGTCCTAGTCTTTTCATCTAGATTGGGAGTAGTTAGTTGTTTATAAATATTTGAAATTAGATGTTTAGGGAGATTTTTGGATAATGAAAGTTTCTCTAGTGTTGATTTAACCAATATACTGCTTCTGGTATATGATTTTTGAACATAATGATGTAGTTGACAGAATCTGAAGTACTCTCTCAGGGGGATATCCAGGTTCTGGCGTAAATTTTGAAAGGTAATCATGCTATCTCCTGTTAATAGATCAGAAAAATTGTCTATATGATTAAGAGTCCACCTGTAAGGATCCGCTCCTCTCGGCCGCAGTATGGTCTGAGGCGACGATTGAGGTAGAGTCAGCTAACACTTAGCAGGGGTTTATTTTAATAATATAAAATTATAGTTTGTGACCGTGCCTAGGATTGAACCCTGGTCTCCCACATCAGAGGTGGAGAGCTTGACCACTGTGCTATGGTTAATACACTCAGAAAGCTTTGCTGGTCAGCATTGGGTGGGTCAGTTGACCTGTTGTGGTCATCTGTTTCAGCTGATCTCACTGTCAGCTGATTTATGCCTGCGTGTGATTGGCTGCTGTATGCATGTGGCCGGCCACTGATTGGTTGCATGTAGTATATAAGTCTGCTGAGTGCTTCCTGTCATTGCCCGTGATAGCGTTAGCTAGTCTAGCTGCTGGGTGCGTGTATCCTGGTTGGAAAACTATTCTTTGTTGGATTACTTGGCTTTTTGACCTCTGCCTGATTTTGGACCTTCCTTGCTCGCTGCCTGAACTGACCCCGGAAACTCTCAACTACTCTCTTGCCTGCTCCTTCTGTACTGCGAATCTCGGATACCTGTGTTTGACCCCGGACTGTTATTGGACTCTGCTTTTGTTTCTTGTTTGGTGTTGGTGATCTATCTATACCCACCCTGCATTCAGCCTCAATATCTTGCGCCGTAAAGGCCTGGGTGTAACCGAAGTCGGGTAGGTGTTGTCTCTCACCTCCCGTTCAAGCGGGGACGCGCCACACAAGGCGAAGACGGCGGAGGTAGATTGGGACATTGAGGCTGATTCGTGGGTGGATAGGTTGCCAGGCCTTACACCACCATCGATAAGATAGTGGGTCAGTGCCTGGGAGAAAATCTGGGTTTGAGACTATAGGGGCTAAAGTGGAAGGGGTTGATATTAGTTTATATTTAAATTTGAGTCTATTCCACAATTTAAGAGCTATTGTAGTAGTCGGGAGGGCCTTAGACCATAGTGAGGTTGGGATGTTCTGGAGCCAGAAAGTTGATTGTATGGAATGTGGGCTAATATAGGAATTTTCTAATTCTTTCCATTTGGGCCTGTGGTGTTTAAATGTGGCCTGGAATATTTGGGCTAGTCTTGCTGCCTGATAATATTTGTAGATGAATGGGACTCCCAGACCTCCTTGAGTTTTAATTCTGTACATGATGTTAGCTTTTATTCTAGCCCTTTTGAAGTTCCAAATAAATGAGTTTATAAATGATTGGAAAGGTTGGATTTTATTCCTAGGTATGTCTATGGGTAAAGATCTGAATAGATACATCACTTTAGGAAGAATCACCATCTTTATTATGTTGATACGCCCAATCCAAGAGATTTTCATTCTGTCCCACCCTTTGAGTTTAGACTTTAGGGATTTAAATAATGGGGGGAAATTCAAATCGTACGAGAGGTTTGGGTTGTTTGGAATCTGTACTCCCAGGTACTTGATAGATTTGTCCTTCCATGTAAAAGGGAAGTTAAGCTTAAGATGGGCCTCTCTTTCTGGGGGGGGGGGTGTTTAAGGTTAAGGCTTCGGTTTTTTCGTGGTTGCATTTCAGACCCGAGAGAAGGCCAAAGTCTTTTAATATGTTATTTATATTTGGGAGGGAGATTAGTGGTTGCTGAATGGTTAAAAGAAGGTCGTCTGCAAACGCATTGCATTTGTACTCTGTACCATTAATCTCTATTCCTTTAATTGATGGGTTGGAGCGTAGTGATTCTAGCAGGGGTTCGAAGGCCAGGGCAAATAGGGCCGGGGAAAGTGGACAGCCTTGCCTCGTTCCCCTTTTAATTAAGAAGGGATCTGAATCCAGTCCTGACACTAGAACAGTCGCAGATGGGTTAGAATATAGAGTCCGAATAGTATCCGAAAAAGCCCCTTGAAATCCAAATTTTTTAAGCACTTGAAATAAGTAATCCCAGTTCAGGGAATCGAAGGCCTTTTCGATATCTATGGCCAGTAGTACGGCTTGGATCTTGTTTCTGCGGCTGGCCTGTATCAGGTCTAGTAATTTTCTTGTGTTGTCTGGTCCCTGTCTGGAGGGGATGAATCCCACTTGGTCTGGGTTTATTAAGTCCGGGAGGAAGGTATTAAGGCGGTCTGCTAGTATTTTTGTCATTAATTTGTGGTCTATGTTAATTAGCGAAATTGGACGATAATTTTTGCATAAAGACGGATCTTTGTTGTCTTTAGGGATAACTACAATTGTAGCTTTATTGGCTTCTTCATTTACCTGCTCACCTTCCCTTATTGACAGAAAGTATTTGCACAGCTGGGGAGTCAGTATATCTTGGAATGTTTTAAAGTATATCTCAGTCAAACCATCAGGTCCTGGGGCTTTAAAGGGTTTTAAGTTCTTGATTGCTCTTCTTATCTCTTCTTCACTTATAGGGGCATTCATGATATCATTCTGAAGAGAGGTTATTTTGGGGAGGTGTAATTCTTGGAGAAATTTATCTATATTCCTTGGGTTGGAGGGGCTGTTGTTAGAATATAGTTTTTGATAAAATTGTTTGAAAAGTGAGGAAATTTTTGTGGGATTGTGAGTTAGTCCTTCATGGGGTAACCTCAATGGGTGGGATGAATTCAATCTTTTTTTGGCCTGGATTTTCCTGGTTAGAAGGGAATGAGCTTTATTTGCGAGAGTGAAATATTTATGGCCTAACCAAAGGAAATTTTTGGCTACTTCTTTAGTTAAGATGGTGTCTAGTTCTTCTCTTATTTTCTGGATAGTTCTAAGGATTGTGATAGACATGTTTGAGGCATGGGTGGCTTGTAATCTGTTGAGCTCCCTTTCCAAATTATCTTTAATGGATTGTTTGTTTCTTTTCAAGTGGGTTGTGAGGCTGATAATTTGGCCTCTAATAAACGCTTTATGGCCGTTCCACCAGCTTGAGGTGGATGTATATTGTGGCAGGTTAGTTTGGAAATATTCCTGAAGAGCTGAAGATATTTGAGAGATATTTTGTTTAGAGTTAAATATGAAGGGAAGGATTCTCCATTTGGGTCGTGAGGGAAATTTTGAAAAGGATGAGGTCTTAGTTATTATCAGGGAGTGATCTGATATAGAGTTATGGACAATATCCGACTGTTTCAACCCATTTATCAGGTCTTTAGAGAGTAGGATGTAGTCTATTCGAGCGGAGCTCAGGTGCGGATGGGAGAAGTGTGAGAAGTCGGATTTGTTTGGGTGAGCTTCTCTCCATGAGTCAACTAGGTTTAATTATCTGAGGAATCTAAAGAATGACTTAGGGGGTTTCGGTCTATTAGTTTTGGCTGTTATGCTGGAGCAGTCAAGGGCAGGGTTAATAACTGTGTTTAGGTCTCCTCCTATGATTAAGCTACCTTTACTATGTTTCCTTATTGACTCCAGACAATCAGTGTAAAAGGAGCTTGATTTAGTAGATGGACCATAAATATTGATAATAGAGACCGTCTTTCCCTCCATCGTACCCGTAACAATTAAAAGTCTACCCTCCTTATCTTTAAATACATCATCACATATAAAGGAAGTATTCCTGTGGATTAGAATTGCCACTCCGTTAGTTTTAGCGTGTAAATTATTAGAAAGGTAAAAGGTGGGGAAATCTTTGTGGAAGTACGAGGGGTTATTTTTCCCTCTGAAATGGGTTTCCTGGAGTAGGAGTATATGCGGGTGCTTTGCTGAATATACTTTGAAGCATTTTGCTCTTTTAAAGGGGCTGTTAAACCCTTGGGTGTTATGTGTTATAATTTTTGTGCACATTTTGTGAGTATATTAATACTCTTGACAATAGAATCCACAGGAGTTTCCTCAACAAATTCTTTTAACAGTCTTAGACTTGATAGCTCATCATACGGTACCTTCTTCCTATGTTTGCTCATGACAATAACGTGGATAAAATGGTAATTATATAACCAGTGAACTAAAAGGAACAAAACATAATTGTTTAACTTGCTCGAACATGCAATAAGAGAGATTATTAGGGGATCTTCAAGTGACTGGGGACTAGCAGGGCCAGCCTGAAGAGCCAATTGGGGTGCCATTTACACTAACCCGATGTAGGAGGGGTAAGATAGTCTTGAAATGTTATAGCCCGCCTGTAGTATAACGAAGGGCAGTAGTAGTATTAATTGCTGTTAGGGATATCTTGATTCAGCCATATGAGTGGTTGTAGACACTGACGCCCTTGTTAACCTAGCTACAGAGATAGAGCCTGTCATTATTAACTATAAACTATGAACGGTGAGGAGCTAGAAGGGAGATATATAGTCCTCAGGTTTGCATGGGTAACGCTTTCCTTGCTGATGGGATTTTCGAGGGGGTGAGCTGTCTCTCCTTTAGTTTCTTAGAGGAGGAGTATGAAACCTCAGTCCATTCTCTCTGGGGTCTCTTGGAAGTGTTGGGGTTTTCTGTAACCATGTCTTCCTGGGATGATAGCAGGTTGTTGTCCTTCAAGGCTTTTAGACCGGACTGCAGTGAGTCAATTTGGTATTTCTTTTGACCTATAGTCACATGGAGGGCGAAGGGGAATCCCCATTTATACATTATAGCTTTCTTCTGTAGTATGTTAGTCACTGGCTTCAAAGCTCGGCGCTTAGCTAAAGTTATTGGGGATATATCTGGGTAAATCTGGATTTTGTGGTCACCAACTCCTTGTGTTCCCAGTTCTCTTGCTGCCTTTAGGATGAGTTCTCTTAGCTCGGGATAGTGAAGTTTCATTATTATATCCCTCGGCTTTTCCGGGTCTCTGGCTGGTTTTATCGCCCTGTGGATTCTATCCATGCGGAATAGTTCATCAGGCTGTTCAGGTATTAGAGCTTTAAACACAGCGAATATGTAACTTCTGTAGTCTTTTATACTTTCTGGGACTGCCCTTACTCTCAGGTTCTCTCTGCGCCCTCTGTTATCCAGGTCTTCTAGTTTAGATTCTGACATAATGTTAGTTTCTTCTTGTGCTGTCATTTTATCCTGCATTTTGTTAACAGTATCTGTCATGTCGTCCATCCTCATTTCTAGATTATTTGTCCTCTCTCCTAGCTCCTCGATCTGGGAGGATAGGGTGTGTACCGCAGTGCGTATTTCCAGCCTAAGAGTCTCTTTTAAGTCTAGGAGGAGTTCTGAGATATCTTTCAGTGTAATTGTACTCACTGTGTTCTCAGCGGATGCCTCCTTTGACTGTGCTTCTTCTTCTCCGTGGCCCTGTTGTTTTTCGGGCGCCATCTTAGGTCTGTCTCTCGGCCTGAAGAAGTCTTGTGCGGGAGGTTTCAGCTCTTTGTTCTTCCCGGATTTTGCGGTCATACCCCTGTTGTGCAGGCTCTTATACTCCTCTCCGCGTTATTTTCGAAAGGTCAGGCGGGCATTTAGAGGCTTACGAGCCCTCTGTAAACGGGTCCGGTGCGGAGCTCACAGGAGATACATCCACCTCGTGACGCGCCGCGCATGCGCCCCCTTGATTTTTTTTTTTTAAACAGACAGAAAAGAAGAAAAAAAATACGTGTAGACAAGTTTTGAAAAGACCTTTCTACAAATACAATACAAATACACGTATCAAATACAGCAATAGTAGAGCACTAAAATCAGTGAACACCTCCCTGCCTGCACTACACACAGCATAGTAACTGCACACTGGCACAGTACAATGTCACTGACTACACTGAGTGTCTACAACTAACTTAGGTTGATCACTGGCTACCTAGCTAAATACAAGTATCAAATACAGTAATAGAGCACTGAAATCAGTGAACACCTGCATGCCTGCACTAAGCACAGCAGTCAGTACACTGTCACTGATGACTACACTGACTACAACTAAATCACTGGCTGGCTAGCTAAATACAACTATCAAATACAGAAATAGAGCAATAAAGTGAGTTAAAACATTGTGTTTTACACAAAAAAATGTTCTGTGCAGGGATGAGCATGATAGGTGCATATCCAATTATGTCCTATTAAACATAAGACGCTAATCCCCCCATTTTCTTAACACTAAACAAACCAGACCTGACTGCAATTGACAGTGGAATAATTAGGCCAATGCAGCCCAATCTTTTTATTAACTTTAACATTTTAATATAAAACAATTTATTAAACTCGTTTTACAAGAACTTTTAAACCTGCAAGGCAAGGAGTTCCGGAGGTTAAACCGTTGACCGACTCATCGGGAAAAACACTGTGGGCCTGCAGCCATATTCTGGCCCCCAGCCGCAACCCAGACTCGGGGACAGCGGCATGCCCTTCACGAACCGATTTCTATGACGCCTCTTACCAAGAGGAAATCACCCGGTGAAATTCCTCGAACCAGATTTAACTCCATCCTCCGGACACCTTGCCCCGCCAGCTGCAATGACAAAAACTTCAAACTACCAAAAACAATAGGGCGGGTGGGCGGGAAACTTTCTCCTTCCTTCTAACTCCCCGTGCAGCCACTACACTGACTTCCTACCCAGAATCCGCCCTTTCTGTCCTGTCCTGGCCTGGCACTCCCCTAACCAACTCCTCCCCTCAAGCTTCTGACCAGGGGATAATCCATCCCCCAGTCAAATTAACCCCTAGCTTCCTGACAACTGTCTAGCCCTATCATGGGTGGCCTTTCCCTAGCTGCGCTCCCCAGGCCTTGCTTGATAGGTGCATATCCAATTATGTCATATTAAACATAAGACGCTAATCCCCCCCATTTTCTTAACACTAAACAAACCAGACCTGACTGCAATTGACAGTGGAATAATTAGGCCAATGCAGCCCAATCTTTTTATTAACTTTAACATTTTAATATAAAACAATTTATTAAACTCGTTTTACAAGAACTTTTAAACCTGCAAGGCAAGGCATTCCGGAGGTTAAACTGTTGACCGACTCATCGGGAAAAACACTGTGGGCCTGCAGCCATATTCTGGCCCCCAGCCGCAACCCAGACTCGGGGACAGCGGCATGCCCACGAACTGATTTCTATGACGCCTCTTCTATGACGCCTCTTACCAAGAGGAAATCACCCGGTGAAATTCCTCGAACCAGATTTAACTCCATCCTCCGGACACCTTGCCCCGCCAAACGCGAGCAAGGGTGAAACCTCACCCTTGCGCCGCCCGCAACAAAAAGGCCCTCTGGATCCCCTCATCTAAAGCCAAGGTCCATAAGTCTGTGCCTATGGCATTCAGATGGATGCCATCCCTGCTCAACCATGAGGTAGTATCCTCCTCTAACTCTAAATGCCTCACCGCCACGCCCCCATTTTTGGTGATAAATCTAGACATTTCACGGTTGAGTTTCTTCCTAGACCGTGCATTTCTCCAGGTGTTCCGCCCGATGATTTCCGACCATACCAGTATAGTGTTAGGATACGTGTGGCGAATCCACAACATATCGCTTTTTCTGTCACAGATGATTCGCCTCGTTGTCCTTGAGGCCAAATCATTTCCGCCCACGTGTAGGACCAAGACGTCAGGCGCTCTGTCCAAAGCCACAAAATGACTTACTTCCCGAGAGTACCTGTTCCCAAAGCATCCCAGGAATCCCAATCCATCTCAGATGAGCTGTAGACCAGGGAATCCCCAGTTGCCGTCCGTTTGGGCGTACCAGAGCTCTCCGAGCACCCCGTGCTACGTAAGAATGCCCTAGAATCCATACCAACAAAGCGGGGGTCGGGTTGCCTGAAAAACAAAATAAAACAAAACAGCAAACAAAAAACTACCAACAACCTACCCCCCACGATACAGTTGCCTAACCCCTCAAACCCACACAATGGCTTTAAACTACCAAGTGCGGTCTGACATATGATAAAAATCTGTATGACTCCCATCTCCCTATTCGCTTAATCTGCTCGTTGCCTAAGCCCCAGCGAGCCGCTTCTGTCGCCGCTCCTATCCTAAATGAATGCGAAGCAAACTCCTTAGGTATATAACCCAAACGGAGAAGGGCCTTTCGAAAAACAGCCACAAATTGGTACTTCGAAAGTGATGAACCGTCCGCATGGGATAGGAAAGCACTTCCCAGCCCTGTCCGGACAGCTAAAAAATTTTCCATGCCCTGCACCGGGCACGCCGTAGAGTTTGGAACTGTGAATAACAATATGGTTCTACCTTCACCTAAGCGATCTGTCTTAGACCTACACAAATAAACCTCAATACCCTCTTGTGTTCTGCGCATCTCGCTGCACATTAACCCCCCTTGATGCTTTGTATTGCTGCTAACTAATTCGCTAATTCTAAAAGCACCGAAAAAGGCCATAGCAAACGCGACCCTAAACAACAGCACCTCATACTGAGAGGTGCAGATCCCATCCAAACTACCCATTACCGCAATTAACAACTGAAAAGTAACTGGGCGCCTGGTGTCCTGCTTAACCCTACTCTGAGATTTGAAACCTCGCATGGCCATGCTCACGCGAAAATCTTTTGTGACATCTGTAACTCCCTGAAGCTTGAAACAAAAGGCTAGTGCTGCCAAGTTTTTCGACAACACCGTTGCCGACACCCCAGACGCTCCCTTTAATGCCATAAAGTGGAATAACAAACACAACCGGTCTTCGTCCGAATCAGAGCCTCCAGTCTGTCGGGACAGTTCGCTCCATTGTCCCCATACAGCCGTGTAAGCTGCCCATGTAGACGCCGCCAACGACCTCGATATCCAGTCCTCTATGCATTCAGGGGTATGTCCCATAAGGCCCGAGGGCATGAGGCCCCCTGCCGTTCCGCCTGTGGCGCGCTGTTCCAAAATCTCTGCCATTGGAATCGAGAAAGAGCGTCAGCCACCTCATTCTCAACCCCTAGGTAAGTGCACAGCAAATATAAACATGTTAAAGGTCAAGCAGCTGAGGACTAATTGCCGTAACACCCGAACCGCTGGCGGGGATGAAGCCAATAATCGATTCACTGCTGTTACCACTCCAAGGTTGTCACAATTAAATCTTATACGCTTATTCCGCAAAAACGGCCCCCACAATTCCACGGCTACTAAATTTTGGAAACAGCTCCAACAACAACACATTTTTTGTGAAACCTAACTGCACCCACCTGTCAGGCCACCATTTCCCAGCAAAATAGGCACCAAAACCACTTGATTCCGCCGCATCGGTGAAGAGTTCCAAATCGTGGTTCCCCACATTCTCTTCCATCCACATAGAACGACCGTTGAGGTCGGCCAGAAACCTAAGCCACATGCGAAGGTCTTCCTTGTGTTCTGCCACCAATCGTATCCGATGATGTGGCAACCTTACCCCCGCTGTGGCCGCCGCCAAACGCCTGCAGAAAATACGCCCCATTGGCATAATTCTGCAGGCAAAATTCAGCTTTCCAAGGAGTGATTGTAACTCCCTGAGCGTCACCTTGTTCTTGGCCAAAACCGTCTCTATCTGAGACCGTACATCAACCACCTTTTCTTGTGGCAACCTGCATTCCATAACCTCGGAATCTATTATGATTCCCAAAAATTTCATGACTGACTGAGGTCCCTCAGTCTTTTCTTCCGCTAACGGAATGCCAAAGCTATCGCACACCTGCCTCATGGTTGTAAGTAAGTAAGCGCAATCACCTGAACCCTTTTCGCTGATGAACAAAAATCATCCAGGTAATGGATGACCGTTGCCATGCCGGAGACCTCCTTAACCACCCATTCAATGAAAGAGCTAAAACGCTCAAAATACGTGCACGAAATGGAGCACCCCATTGGCAAGCAGCAATCAACATAGTATTGCCCCTCCCAGAAACATCCTAACAAACGAAAACTAACCGGGTGAACCGGCAACAACCTGAAGGCAGCCTCGACGTCTGTCTTGGCCATCAGCGCCCCCTGGCCCGCCCGCTTCACCATTTTGACCGCCGAGTCAAACGAGGCGTAAAGGACTATGGCTGCGTCCGGGTCTATGCCGTCATTCACCGAAGCTCCCTTCGGGTGTGAAAGATGGTGAATGAGCCTGAAAGAGTTTGGTTCCTTCTTAGGCACTAGCCCCAATGGTGAAACCACTAAATCGCCCACTGGAGGTCGACGAAACGGACCCGCCATGCGCCCCAAACTTACCTCCTTGCCCAATTTTGCCGAGACCACCTCGGGGTGGCACAAAACTGACTTCAAATTACGGTGTGGAGGGTTAGTACCCCCTACCCCAAAACTAGGAATAATAAAACCTTCATAAAAACCTTGCCGAAGGAAATCAGCTGCTGTAACGTCCGGATACTTACTTAGGAAATGTTCCATCTTTTCCACTCTCACCGGGCTCCTCCCTTTTACTAGCAGCATCCGCGGAGCGAGCTTTCCCTTGTCGGTAGCATTTACTGCTTGTATGGCTTCCCCCGCAGGAAGAACACTCGTGTTTGAAGCGGCAGGAACTTCCATACTTACATGCTCCCTCGTTATATTTCCAGCACACTCCCGGCTTTCTGTTGGCCGACTGTCCCGAAGCTCCTGAACCGCCGCCCCCCCCTTGAAAGGACTGATTGGATCGTGTACTCGGAATCATCAGACTCATCCATAGGTTGATGTCTTTGTGATTCCACTGTATCGCTGGGTGAAAAGCTTTTGACTGCCTGAAATGTTCATCATATCATAGCCACGCATTTCCCCCATACATCCTGTGTGCCTCACCTATCGTCCCCAGGTAACAGAATAATGCTGAGCAACACTCCGGTTGTTTTTCACCCAGTACGCTTGCAAATATAGAAAAAGCCTGCCTCCAATTTTCAAAATTCCTCGGTATCAACCTATACCTTCTGCGTTCCTCTTCTTCCTTCTTACTCTCATCCCCTTTTCCGCGATCTAGATTAAACTTACTTAGGCAGAGGAGTGAAAAAATTTCAACATACTCCCCCTTCCAAATTTTTTCGCGCACCTCAGGTTTCATGTGTGAACCCAACGGTCCCCCGACACACAAGTATGCCTCCCCTTTGGCCGTATCTGCTAAGCGGACTAACTCAGTTTCCTTTCCTCTTGCCTCCGCTGGAACCGGCGTGTGCCCCGCAGCCCCCGTGGCTGTTGTTCCATTACCATTGCTAGCACTCGCCTGCGTTTCCACGGCTGTAGCCGCTTGTGATGCCACGGGACCGACCCAAGCTTGTGCCGGTGATTCCGCCTGAGCGGTGTTTTGGCTAGGCGCCCGCAATGCATCCCTGATACTCTGCACCAATGATGTCATGAGGGCTACCATATTAGGATCATTGACCGCTGTAGGCTGGGGGGCCCCCGACTGGTTAACACCCGCTAGTGTCCCTGCCCCACCAGCACCCAACACCCTGCTTCCCAAACAGCTACCCCTGCAAGATTGAACATTGGACCTACTAACAGAAAGCGCCTCACCTGGTTGCACCGGATGCTGATCCCGATCAGCCGCTACGACTGGCCTAGGTGTCCCATCTCGACCTCCATCCTCATCGGACCCGCCGGAAGCAGTATTCACAGGGAGACGGATCAGCTGGCATCCCTGTGGTTAGGATTCCCCCGACTCCCGGACTGGTCACTCCTGCTGGGTCGAGCATCACTGGCCGGCCTGCCATGCTGTTGCTCTCTGCTCCGCACCTCAGGGTCATTTCTCCGGCTGCGTGGGGGTGATGGGGAAAGTTGCCTGCCAGGCCTGGCAGCCGACACCCTGTGACCCTGCTCTGCGCTGCTCTTCTCTTTAGCTGGTGCAGTCTTCCCTTTTTCCTGTGTGGTCTTCTTTTTGGCAGCCTGCTTTCTGCTCTTTGAATTCTGCCTAGCAGCAGCCGGTGGATTAGCTCCTGACGGTCCCACCTCTTCTACTGCCTGGGGCCCCGTGCCTGGGGTACTACTGGCAGCTGAGGCTGCCGCATGCTGCTGCCCACGTGTGAAAGTACGTCCACCCGACTTCTGAGTGGTGCCGCTGGGGCCTGCGGCCGCCGCTCTGTCCCCGCTCTTCTTGCCGCTCACTCCTTTCCCACCCTGCACTTTACCTTTTTTTTTTTTTGGAGGGGGCGCAGGTGGGGTCCGTGGCGAACTGTCACTCCTCATCCTCCGGCCTCGAGACGCTGCGGGGCTTAGCCGATCAGGCGGCCTGGACACACGGGCGCTGGTGCGGCCTGCCGGATCGCCAGCGCCGCCTCTTGCCATTCTTGCCAGCTGCTCCGCGACCCACTGAGGACCTTGTGCGGTTGCCTCACTCCTGACGAGGCTCAGAAGGCTCTCCACATCCCCCATGCCGGCGGTAAGGGAATCTGCTCTCCGGACTGTCTCCTCTAAACTTTCTCCTGAAACTTTCTCCCCGTGCAGCCACTACACTGACTTCCTACCCGGAATCCGCCCTTCCTGTCCTGGCCTGGCACTCCCCTAACCAACTCCTCCCCTCAAGCTTCTGACCAGGGGATAATCCATCCCCCAGTCAAATTAACCCCTAGCTTCCTGACAACTGTCTAGCACTATCATGGGTGGCCTTTCCCTAGCTGTGCTCCCCAGGCCTTGCTGAAACTACGCCAGTGCTAATTTACGCATCATAGTTCGCATCCAGTGGTGCTCATCAGAGCTAGGATATCCGAGATACTCGGATATCCTAGCTCTTTTTTCACTATTCGAGCTCGAATACCGCGCTCTAATAGTATTAGCTATCTGGGCTGTGCTATTCGAGTGCACTCAGATAGCAAGCAGATATCCGGAGATATCCTAGCTATCCGAGCTCGGATAGCATCACCAGCTCGGATAGCATCACGACAGACGTCACCTCGAGTCCTCACAAGCGAATCAGAGGGCTCCAGCCCTCTGACTGCAGCCAATCACAGAGGGGGAGCCTGGCCAAGCCCCCCTCTATAAATAGCGGACGCCATGTTGCCTCACTCGTCCTGCTTGCGACTTACTGACTGACTGTACTGAGAGACTGCTCCAGTGCTTTTTGTCTGTGTGTAAGTGCATTTATATTGTTTTAAACCAAGCGTTTTTACACTCCAACACTTGATATTCAACTGTATTGCTTTGTATTGTAGATAGATTGTATTTTAGGCAGTTTAGTTTGTGTGATTACTGACTAGGGAGGGGGACTGTCACTGCTGCAGCTGCAACCAGCAGCTAGGCCCTGTGCCTAGGCAAGGCAGCCTGCCCTGCTCTGTGCTCTAGTCTCTAGTTACCTGTGCTCTCACCTGCCCTACTCTACTGTACTACTACTTCTGTGTTAGATAGATTTGTACTATTTTGTAGTTAGCAAGGCCCAGCTTTACTGCTATACCTGTCCTGTATCTGCTCTCTGTAATCTAGTCACACCTGTTCTATTATTTAGCTAGATTATTCTATTGTTTAGTTAGTAGTACTGTAGTGTACTCTAGTCTGTGTATAGGGACCGTCCGTCACCGCGTTACCTAGGGTCTTTGTGTGCGCAGTGCACGTCTGCACTGTCCGCACCCTCTCGTTAGTGCTACACCCGTCCTATTGTTTATATTACTTGTATTGTGTATTCGCTGAATTGTACTGTAGTCTGTGTATAGGGACACCGTCAGTCAGCGTCAGCTAGGGTCTTTGTGTGCGCAGTGCACGTCTGCGCTGTCCGCACCCTCTCGTTAGTGCTACACCCGTCCTATTGTTTATATTACTTGTATTGTGTATTCGCTGAATTGTACTGTAGTCTGTGTATAGGGACACCGTCAGTCATCATCAGCTAGGGTCTTTGAGTGCGCACTGCGCACTCTCTCGTTACCGCTACACCGATCTCTGCTGTAGAGTACACCTGTCTGTCACCTCACACACCCACCACCACCAGTCCCACCCCATTAAAGTACCCAACTTGTCCCACCCGCCTTTATATACATAAGTTTTTTTTTTCATTTGTATCATATTAAAAATATACGATGTCTGGCACTGGCAGCCGCGGTTTGAGCAGGGGCAGCAAGGGCAGCAAGGGCAACACCAAGAGAGGAGGTCGTCGGCGTGGCAGCCGCGCCACCACCACCATGCGCAGTTCTGCGTCTGCACCAGTGGCTATTCCGCCATTAGCCACTGGCCGTGGACGCTTTGGCCGCCCAACAGCTGGGAGTCATGCTGCAGAGACACAGCAGCAGCAGCAGCGTGTGGCGCAGATGTTCCTCCCACCGCCAGGTCGTAGCCGTCCTATTGGGGAGAAGGACGCAGACTCTGTGGTGGAACTGATGGTGAATGAGCAGGCCACCATTAGTTCTGGAACCGAGTCCTCCAACCCCACCACCACTCCTGTTCACAAGAGCAGCAGCAGCCAACCAGCACTACCTGGGGAGGAGGAGGAGGAGTGCAGTTCTCCACCAGCCCCAGCGGGCGACACCAGCACCCTGTCACTCAGCACCTTCTTATCCCCAAGCGCAGTGGGGTTATGGAGTGCTGTTGTGGCAGAATTGGAGGAGGAAGGCATGCTCATGGCACTTTGGGGGATTATGCTTTGAACAGTCAGACAGTGGTGACTGTCCATCCGCCCATGCATGCAGAAGGTGAGTTTGTGGGATCCCAGCAGGACATGTTTGCAGAGGGGGAGGATGATGATGACAGGGTGAAGGACAGAGACTGGGTGCCAGGTCCTGGGAGTGGGGATGTCATCAGCTCTGAGGAGGAGGAGGAGGATGCGTCTGTGGGCCTTGCTAGAAGGATCAGCATCACAGGCATGGGCAGGATCACAAGTGGGCATGGTATGCAGGCCACACAGCGTGCTGATCCAGAGACGAGTTCTGCCAGTGCCACCACCAGCCACACCAAGAAACCCCCCCCCCCCCCTCCCAACCACCACAAGGAGACCAGCGGCAGCAGCACCTTCCAGCCGAAGGGGCAACTTTACCTCCCCAATATGGAATTTTTTCACCCTGCCATATGTGGAGTGCAAGTATGCCACCTGCAACCAGTGCCGCAAGCAGCTCAGCAGAGGGAAGGAGCCCTTTGCGTTTGGCACCACCTCTCTGGTCAACCATCTTCCAGGGAAACACTTTCATGAGCATGAGGAGTTTGTGAAGTTGAAGGAGACTGGCAGTGGCAGTGGCAGACCCGCCACCACTGCGAAGCCGTCGGCAGCAGCCACCTGCCCTCCTCCACCTCCTCCAGAAGCACCAGCAGGAGTGTGTCAGAAATGCACTGCTCCTCCTCCCTCTGCAAATCCTGCCACTGACACTGAGGCCTGTTCTGGCAGCCAGTCCTCAGTGGCCTCCTCTGCTCCCTCCACTGATTCCTGTGCCAGCAAAAGGCGTCACCAGACCCTGCTCAGCGACACCTTCCAGGGGGTGGTCAGGGTTCTGCCTCCCAGCAGCCGTCGCATGCGTCAGCTGAACGGCTTGCTGGCACGGGCCATGTGCTCCCAACTCCTGCCTTATTCCCTTGTGCAGGAAGAGAGCGACATGCGTGCGCTCCTGATGTGTGCAGCCCCCGATTGGCCAATCCCCAGCAGACCTTTTTTCGCACGCACGGCCATCCCTGCACTTCACCGCTCTGTGATGGCCAATGTCGGGAGAGGGCTGGAGCATGCGGTGGGTCAATGGGTCCACGTCACCATAAACTCGTGGAGCAGCCGGTTTGGGACAGGCCGCTATCTGTCCTTCACCGCACATTGGGTCAGCTTGGTGGAAGGGGGTGAGGATGGGGGAGCAGCATCGGGCACTGTCAGAGCAGCACCAACACCGCAGTGGGTGGTGCCACCATGCAGGGTCAGCGGAATTGCAGCAGGTTCCTCTGATCCACTTCCATCCTCCGGCACTCCAGCCCAAACCCCCCGCCTCAGCAGCAGCGTGAAGCCCCGCCACTGCCAAGCGCTGCTGGAATTGGTCAGCCTGGGGAAGACCAAACTGACAGTGAACCATGTCCTGGCCAAACTCCGAGAGCAGGAGAGGAATTGGCTGACCCCCATAGGCCTCAGAGTCGGAGAGGTGGTGTCCGACAATGGGGCAAACCTGGTTGCTGCAATCAGAAGGGGAGACCTGACCCACATCCCCTGCCTGGCGCACGTCCTGAACCTGGTAGTCCAAAAGTTCCTGCGGACCTACCAGGGGATGGACTGACTCCTTGAGGTGGCAAGGAAGGTTGTGCGTCATTTCCGGCACTCGCCTGCAGCCGTAGTGAGCCTGGAAGAGGTGCAGAAGGAGCTGCACCTGCCATAGCACCGGCTCACTATCGATGTTCCAACTCGCTGGAACTCCACCCTGGCGATGTTGGAGCGTCTGGTTGAACAGAGGCAGGCTGTCAGCCAGTACCTTGCTCGAGCAACAGTTGCCTCCATCACTGCAACTGGGCGTGCCGCCACCAACCTCCCGTCCATCATCTCCACGGAGGACTGGGGGCACATGCAGCAGGTGTGCTCAGTCCTGGCACCCTTCCTGCAGGCCACCAACATGGTAAACAGGGACCATGCAATGGTGTGCGAGTGGGTCCCCTTGGTGTGTGTGCTGGACAGGGCCCTGTATGCACTGCTGGAAGAGGGAGCGGCAGCCTTGGACCAGCAGGAGCTGCAAGCAGCTTCACAGGCCACCTCTGAGGAGGAGGGCTTGGAGTTGGTGGAGGTCCCTGACCTTGCTGCTGATGAGGGGGAGCAGCAGAGCGCAGCTGGACTGGTGCGGGGGTGGAGAGAGGATGAGGTGGAGGAGGCAGAGGATGAGGAGGACAGCACTGTCGGCTCTGGGGCTGCCGATGATGTGCCTGCAGACGTGGCCAGACTCTTCTGAATGGCAGCGCACATGCTGAGGTGCCTGCGCAAGGACCCAAGGGTGATCCAGATGAAGCAGAGGGAGGAAATCTGGATCTGCATGATGCTGGATCCACGTCTGAAGGGGAAGCTCAGCCAGTTCCTACCTGCAGGAGGGGACCGTGCGCAACAAATGAGGGATTTGCAGCTGTCCCTTGTTGAGCGCTTGGAGGAAGCCTTCCCTCAGACATCCACCCCCACTGTTTAGCCAGCACAGAGGCAGCAGCAGGTGTCTGCATCCACCAGCAGCAAGCGCACGCGCACCACAGACCTGCTGTCTCTGACCCAAGAGCTCTACATGAGTGTAGAGCTGCCAAGGACTAGAGAGGAGGTGCCTGCAGCAGCATCCTTCTCCAGTCACAGGCATGCGCTTGACCCGCATGGTGGCTGACTACATGGGGTCCTTCAGCGGGCTTGACAGCGTGGCCCCTGTTAATCCCATGGAGTATTGGGTCAAGCACCTGCCGATCTGGAGCGAGCTTGCGCAGTACACCCTGGAAGTGCTCTCCTGCCCCCCTTCCAGCGTACTGTCAGAGCGTTGCTTCAGTGCAGCCGGTGGACTCGTCACTGAGAAGCGATCTCGTCTGTCTCACAAGTCTGTGGACAGACTGACGTTTCTCAAAATGAACCAGGCTTGGGTGGAAGGCGAAATCATGGCCCTTGTTGTCGGCGAGAGAGGGACATGAAGTGGCGCACACACATTACACCTGCATCTGCTGCTGCTGTATTTCTTCCTGCTGTCTGTGTCTCCACTGCCAGGGAACACATTACAAGGTGCTGCTGCCCATGTGCCACCAGCTATTACGCTCAAAAATAGCTGCCTGCCCTGCATTATTTATTTTGGAAAAAAAAATTGTAATTAATTTAGAGGTGTCCGGGTTGAAAACTGTGCTGTCCCAATTGCGTATTGGACACAATGTGGGCTACAGTGCACGACCGCTGTCTGGAACCTCATGCTGTTTATTTACAGCCCTGGAACCACCGCTAGGAACCAGGGCCTATTATGTCTCGCTGCCTGCCCTCCTGCTGCCTGCTGCCAAATGCCAGTCTGCCACACACACTGATCCTCCTCACGCTGCCTGCTGTTGTATTTCCTCCTGCTGTCTGTGTCTCCACTGCCAGGGAACACAATACAAGGTGCTGCTGCCCATGCGCCACCAGCTATTACGCTCAAAAATGGCTGCATCCATTTGAAAAAAAAATTGTAATTATTTTAGAGGTTTCCGGGTTGAAAACTGAGCTGTCCCAATTGCGTATTGGACACAATGTGGGCTACACGACCGCTGTCTGGAACCTCATGCTGTTTATTTACGGCCCTGGAACCACCGCTAGGAACCAGGGCCTATTATGTCTCGCTGCCTGCCCTCCTGCTGCCTGCTGCCAAATGCCAGTCTGCCACACACACTGATCCTCCTCACGCTGCCTGCTGTTGTATTTCCTCCTGCTGTCTGTGTCTCCACTGCCAGGGAACACATTACAATGTGCTGCTGCCCATGCGCCACCAGCTATTACGCTCAAAAATGGCTGCATCCATTTGAAAAAAAAATTGTAATTATTTTAGAGGTTTCCGGGTTGAAAACTGTGCTGTCCCAATTGCGTATTGGACACAATGTGGGCTACACGACCGCTGTCTGGAACCTCATGCTGTTTATTTACGGCCCTGGAACCACCACTAGGAACCAGGGCCTATTATGTCTCGCTGCCTGCCCTCCTGCTGCCTGCTGCCAAATGCCAGTCTGCCACACACACTGATCCTCCTCACGCTGCCTGCTGTTGTATTTCCTCCTGCTGTCTGTGTCTCCACTGCCAGGGGACACATTACAAGGTGCTGCTGCCCATGCGCCACCAGCTATTATGCTCAAAAATAGCTGCCTGCATTATTTTGGAAAAAAAAAATTGTAATTATTTTAGAGGTGTCCGGGTTGAAAACTGTGCTGTCCCAATTGTGTATTGGACACAATGTGGGCTTCACGACCGCTGTCTGGAACCTCATGGTGTTTATTTACGGCCCTGGAACCACCGCTAGGAACCAGGGCCTATTATGTCTCGCTGCCTGCCCTCATGCCTGCTGCCAGTCTGCCACACACACTGATCCTCCTCATGCTGCCTGCTTTTGTATTTCCTCCTGCTGTCTGTGTCTCCACTGCCAGGGAACACATTACAAGGTGCTGCTGCCCATGTGCCACCAGCTATTATGCTCAAAAATAGCTGCATCCATTTGAAAAAAAAAAATATAATTAATTTAGAGGTGTCCGGGTTGAAAACTGTGCTGTCCCAATTGTGTATTGGACACAATGTGGGCTTCATGACCGCTGTCTGGAACCTCATGCTGTGTATTTACGGCCCTGGAACCACCGCTAGGAACCAGGGCCTATTATGTCTCGCTGCCTGCCCTCCTGCTGCCAACTGCCAGTCTGCCACACACACTCATCCTCCTCACGCTGCCTGCTGTTGTATTTCCTCCTGCTGTCTGTGTCTCCACTGCCAGGGAACACATTACAAGGTGCTGCTGCCCATGCGCCAACAGCTATTACGCTCAAAAATAGCTGCCTGCATTAATTTGGAAAAAAAAAATTGTAGTTATTTTAGAGGTGTCCGGGTTGAAAACTGTGCTGTCCCAATTGTGTATTGGACACAATGTGGACTTCACGACCACTGTCTGGAACCTCATACTGTGTGTTTATGGCCCTGGAACCACCGCTAGGAACCAGGGCCTATTATGTCTCGCTGCCTGCCCTCCTGCCTGCTGCCAGTCTGCTACACACTCAACCTCCTCACGCTGCCTGCTTTTGTATTTCCTCCTGCTGTCTGTGTCTCCACTGCCAGGGAACACATTACAAGGTGCTGCTGCCCATGTGCCAACAGCTATTACGCTAAAAAATAGTTGCCTGCATTAATTTGAATTTTTTTTTTAAATTATTTTAGAGGTGTCCGGGTTGAAAACTGTGCTGTCCCAATTGTGTATTGGACACAATGTGGACTTCACGACCGCTGTCTGGAACCTCATACTGTGTGTTTATGGCCCTGGAACCACCGCTAGGAACCAGGGCCTATTATGTCTCGCTGCCTGCCCTCCTGCCTGCTGCCAGTCTGCTACACACTCAACCTCCTCACGCTGCCTGCTTTTGTATTTCCTCCTGCTGTCTGTGTCTCCACTGCCAGGGAACACATTACAAGGTGCTGCTGCCCATGTGCCAACAGCTATTACGCTAAAAAATAGTTGCCTGCATTAATTTGAATTTTTTTTTTTAATTATTTTAGAGGTGTCCGGGTTGAAAACTGTGCTGTCCCAATTGTGTATTGGACACAATGTGGGCTTCACGACCGCTGTCTGGAACCTAATGCTGTGTATTTACGGCCCTGGAACCACCGCTAGGAACCAGGGCCTATTATGTCTCGCTGTCTGCCTTCCTGCTGCCTGCTGCCAAATGCCAGTCTGCCACACACACTGATCCTCCTCACGCTGCCTGATGTTGTATTTCCTCTTGCTGTCTGTGTCCCCACTGCCAGGGAACACATTAAAAGGTGCTGCTGCCCATTAGTGTTGGGCGAACAGTGTTCGCCACTGTTCGGGTTCTGCAGAACATCACCCTGTTCGGGTGATGTTCGGCCGAACACCTGATGGTGTTCGGCCTTTTAAGTTCGGGTTCGCCCCGAACTTCTAATGGCCGCCGAACAGGGCCGAACAGGGCCCCTGTTCGCCGAACAGGGCCCTGTTCGGCCGAATACTGCCCCCCTATGGGGTCGCAGGCATAAAGGGGGAGCATGCCCCGATCGCGGGGTGGGGCGGAAATTCCCCCCACCCCCTCCGCTAGCGCTCCCCCCTCTGCCCGCTTCCCCATACAAAAGTTTAAGCAAAGTACCTGTAGTGGATGGCCTGGCAGTGGGCGGCACTGTGGAGTGAGGAGGAGGAGTCCGGAGAGTGACGAGTTGAGGGAGGCTGGGCAGCGGGCGTGAGGTCAGAGAAAGGGCGGAAGTACCACAAGGGTACTTCCGCTGAACCGCCCGCTGCCCGTCCTCCCTCAACTCGTCACTCTCCGGACTCCTCCTCCTCACTCCACAGTGCCGCCCACTGCCAGGCCATCCACTACAGGTACTTTGTTTAAACTTTTGTATGGGGAAGCGGGCAGAGGGGGGAGCGCTAGCGGAGGGGGTGGGGGGAATTTCCGACCCCCCCCCGCGGTCGGGGCATGCTCCCCCCTTATGCCTGCGACCCCATATGGCCCCCAAAAGCTGGATGTTCGGAAAGTTCGGGGTTCGGCCCGAACATGCCGAACATCTCGGCCATGTTCGGCGAACTTTCCCAAACCCGAACATCCAGGTGTTCGCCCATCACTAACTGCCCATGCACCAACAGCTATTACGCTCAAAAATAGCTGCCTGCATTAATTTGAAAAAAAAAATTGTAATTATTTAAAAGGTGTCCGGGTTGAAAACTGTGCTGTCCCAATTGTGTATTGGACACAATGTGGGCTTCACGAACGCTGTCTGGAACCTCATGCTGTTTATTTACGGCCCTGGAACCACCGCTAGGATCCAGGGCCTATTATGTCTCACTGCTTGCCCTCCTGCCTGCTGCCAGTCTGCCACACACTCAACCTCCTCACGTTGCCTGCTGTTGTATTTCCTCCTGCTGTCTGCCCATGCGCTGTCGCTGTCTGCCCATGCGCCACCAGCTATTACGCTCAAAAACAGACCAAACAGGCAAGAACATTATTTATTTTGGAAAAAAAGAAAAAATTGTAATTAACTTAGAGGTGTCCGGGTTGAAAACTGTGCTGTCCCAATTGTGTGTTTGACACAATGTGGGCTTCACGACCGTTGTCTGGAACCTCATGCTGTTTATTTACTGCCCTGGTACCACCGCTAGGAACCAGGGCCTATTATATCAGTCACATCACACTGCCTGACACACACTACTCCTCCTCCTGTAGCTGCATTGAGCTTCTGCTGTCTGTGTGCTGCTACCACTGCCAGGGAGAACAGAAGAAGAACTATTTTCTGCTGCCACCTGCCCACCCACTCTCCTACCGGCAGCTATTACCACACTACAATAGCTGCAAGCCTGCAACTACTTCCTCCTCCTGCTGATGTCTGTGTTTTACCACCGCCAGGGTACACAGAAAAAGGCGCTGTGGCTTGCAATGTGCCACTACCTACCTATTATGCCATCAACACAAATATAACTATGGTGTTATTAAAATAACATATTTCCACAAATGAAGTAAAAAAAAATATTACAAAAGAAAGGAAAACCAAGACACATAATATAAAGGAGGAGGAGGAGGAGGAGGAGGAGGAGGAGGAGGAGGAGGAGGAGGAGTTTTTGTATGACTTTTTTTTGTAGTAGTTTTTTTATAACTACTACATCTCCACATAATCACTTGAGGTTTTTCTTCATAAAAAAGGTGGTTTCATGCATCGTTGACCTCCAATACAAGTTTCAAAAGCTATTTAAGGCCAGTTCGAATATTTTACTCGAATACAGGCTCGGATAGTGACGTCGGATATCCGAGGTCGAATCGGATATTCAATTAACTCGAATATTGAACTTCAAGTGAATTCGGATAGTTTACTATCCGAATTCGACCAAACTCGAATAGGATAATGAGGTATCCGAGCAACACTGTTCGCATCTACGCATCGTAGCTCATAGGTGAAGTTTCAAAACTACGCTTACAAATTTATGCGTATCGAAGTACCGATACACGTAGCTTACGCCCACTATGCGCATTGCGTAGTGGACTACGAATGCATTACTCGCGCCTAATTTTCCCACGTGTGATTGTATGCTTACAAATGTATGTATTGGAAAGGGGAATGTACGCATACATTTAAAGTGGAATTAATGCGTAAAATTTTCTGCATAAGGGCATAAACATCAGCATACACTACGCTTCACACTACGCGTAATTGCGTATTATAATGCGTAGTCTACGTAAGGCATCCGAAGCGAATATTTGATTTCAAAGCCATAGTTTGGTGAAGTGTAATTGCGTAAAACTACACGTAGTTCCCGCGCAGCGAAGTTGGCTGACTACGACCATTCCGGGTTCTGTGTAACAATATGGCCTGGAGATGCTCTCAGTGCCACAGAGTCTAGCAAGGACGGAGCTCCTGCAATGACCACCGATTTATATACAGGAGGGGAGGGCAGAGCCTCCTATCCTATGATTGTTTGCTAGGGCCTACGCTGGGGGCCTCTGATTGGCCCAGTGATGTAATTTCCCCCAGTCACAGATCACGAGTCGTGATCACTGCCGTGATCATGGGTAAAATCCAATTAACACTGGCTGTAGCCGTGATTGGAATCCAATCACAATGTTGGATTAGGGAAAATGAGCAACACTAGTTCTGGCCTGCTTGGTCTATTTTCTGTAATTTGGGATCCCAAATAAGTTTTATGTCATGCCTTGAAAAGCTGTGTTCTGTACCTGCTGTTTATAATAATGTAGATGTTTGTTATCAAGGCTTCCTTTAGACATCATATATGTATTGTGAAGAGCCTTAGCCATGGCTTCCACTGCGTAATAAATTAGTGGTGAAACGCGCACCTCTAGATAGGATTCTTCTGGATGAAATTTTTTTTTTATGGATGCATTTACCCTTGCCTCAGCCATGTCATCAAACAAATGCTCTTTATCTGGAATCAATAAAGGGTTTAATTCCACAACCAAATTACCACTCGATTCATAGGTCAAATATTGTGTTTCTGGAGAACAACCAGGGGGGAAAATAAATGTTTTACCGTGCAGAATTGACTCAATACTTCTTAAGAAACTCCAAATAACAACCTCCATTCCACATAAAAGAATAATTTTGCTAAACGTTTGTTCAAATTTATGATCAGATGGTCTGCTGTTGTACAAGCCTATTGTAATTGTTTTTTCAACACAAATTTTATTTTCTTTTAGGTATTTTGTCATTAATTCTTTTTCTTTCTCTCCAGCTTCATTGTCTGGTTTGATTATTATAACCCAGGTCCAGCCAAAATGTTTTAACAACTTTATTACCGGCAAATATAAGGCGTGCTCATTCTCCACCATGCGGAATACATAAGGATAAAGGTGCCTGTTGGTTAGAGAGTAGTCTGTGGCTCCATGGCTGATCTGCAGAAAAGAAAACATAATGGGCTTGATTCGATTAACCGGTTAGTGTGCCTTATCTGAGGTTAGTGTGCCTTATCTGAGGTTAGTGTGCCTTATTTGAGTTAGTGTGCCTTATCTGAGGTTAGTGTGCCTTATCTAAGGTTAATGTGCCTTATCTGAGTTAGTGTGCCGTATCTGAGTTAGTGTGCCTTATCTGAGTTAGGCCTTGATTCACTAACCGGCACTAAGCCGGTTAGTGTGCATTATCACTTAGCACAAACTACAGCGCTAACCTTATCTGAGGTTAGTGTGCCTTATCTGAGTTAGTGTGCCTTATCTGAGGTTAGTGTGCCTTATCTGAGCTAGTGTGCCTTATCTGAGGTTAGTGTGCCTTATCTGAGGTTAGTGTGCCTTATCTGAGGTTAGTGTGCCTTATCTGAAGTTAGTGTTCCTTATCTGAGGTTAGTGTGCCTTATCTGAACTTAGTGCCCCTTAAGTAGCTTTGTGCACACTAAAAGATGCACAAAGCTACATCATGCACTCCACCGCGCACAGCGTAATGCGTCTATCTTTGCACGCGGTATATGATGCAACCATAAGGTCGCATAGGATGCGACGATAACGGTGCACTGATGCACTGTTTAGGTCGCATCATGTACAGTATAGCGGGTGCGATGTTATCGTGCAGTGTGCGATGCAGCTTTGTGCATCTTTTAGTGTGCACAAAGCTACTTAAGGGGCACAAAGTTCAAATAAGGCACACTAACCTCAGATAAGGCACACTAACTTAGATAAGGCACACTAACTCGGATAATGCACACTAACCTCAGATAAGGCACACTAACTCAGATAAGGCACACTAACCTCAGATATGGCACACTAACTCAGATAAGGCACACTAACCTCAGATAAGGCACACTAACTCAGATAAGGCACACTAACCTCAGATAAGGCACACTAACTCAGATAAGGCACACTAACCTCAGATAAGGCACACTAACTCAGATAAGGCACACTAACCTCAGATAAGGCACACTAACCTCAGATAGGGCACACTAACTCAGATAAGGCACACTAACCTCAGATAAGGCACATTAGTGTGCCTTATCTGAGGTTAGTGTGCCCTATATGAGTTAGTACAGGGAGGGTTTTTAATAAACGTAAATATAAGTTTCAGTTTAGAAACAGGGAAGATTAACGTTTTAAGAATTGCCGATCTCATACACATTATTTAATGATTTATAAATTCTTAAAACACTATTTGTAAACGAAATTCTACACAATATTTCTATAAACGATAATACTGCTTATCGTTTACACCACGCGCCCTTTTTTCCCGACCCCCTTTTTTATGTACGCCCTTAGGTGTGGGGTTCTGGCTTTGTGCTTTTTGTGTGTGCTGTGCATGGTAACGTAGGCCCTGGCACCAGAAGGCATAGGGTTGTACGCACTGTGCATGCACTCGCAGACAGGCGTACAGGTGTATGTGTTTTTACATAAACAATTACGCATGTGTGGTTGCGTTACATATGTTATTAAATTGAACCTCCGGACTAAAAATCGACTCAGCAGCACTGAAAAGGCTTTGTGTTTCTTTAACAGTTTCACAGCATCAGAACTTTGTTTCTCTTATACAAGCCTCATTTTTAGCTGCACAGAAGAAAACTGCCCGGGCTTTTTTCCCCTGATGCTGTGCAAAGCATGATGGGATTTCTGATTTTGTTGTTCTCAATCTGCTGTTTTGGTGCAATTTTTTTTTTTTTTTTTTTTTTTTTTTTTTTTTTTTACATTTTGAATTTGACATTTGAAGCCTAGCGTGTGCAGCTGGGAGGGTTAATCAGGACACAGGATAGTTGGAACTGTGTCTCCTGCTCCTTGTCACCTCCTTTCAACCAAAAAGATGGCTGCCCCCATGACAAAGATGGCAGCCCCCATGAATCACAAACATTTGCCTGTTCTTTTAAAACAGGGTGGGTAAAATATTATATTACCTAACTATTCTAATTAACATGAATAATGTAACTTAATGACAGTATGTTTGTTTAGGCTGAAGTTCCCCTTAAAGCATTTTGCCCAAACGGCCGTTATCAGTCTGCAGAGAGCCTTTGCCCAGTGCTGTTGTATTCCAGTTTTGTAATGATTGTTTCCTGTGACTTGATCCAGTATCTGCCTGTTTCCTTGATCTTTGCCTGTATGATTGCCCGCCTGGTTGCCAACTTCTGCTTGTTCCAACTACCCGCCCCATGACTGACCTCTGCCTGTCTGACTTCCCGATATGCTGCTGACTTCCGCTCTGGTACCGACCCTTGTATGAGAATCCGTCTTCTTTCTGATCTTGAACTTCCATGAAGAACACTCTCTTGCAGACGCCCACAGATTTGTTCAGTTTTTGTGCTGCGGTCCTCACTGGTTGTTGCTACACCATACTCAGCCAGTGAAAGTGCTTCAACGCCATCCAGGTCACATGCTTGGTCATCAAATCGGTTGGTCTGCTAGTACTAGTGTTGCTCATCACAAGCTCGTGATCATGGCTATCCAATGATCATGAGCCTTTTTTACAGATCACAAGGCTGAAATCAGCATCCGTGGTCGCTCTTGATCTCTGTTCTTGGATGCCGGTTACAAATGCACCCGTGATTGCATTCAAAATCCCTCTCGTGGCCACGGGTAGCCATGATGACGAGTCAAGAATCTTGATAACCATAACCATGATAACCAGGGAAATGACGTTGTATGACTCTGTTGGGCCAATCAGAATGCCCCCAGTTGAGGCCCTAGCAACAAATCAGAGGTGGGGAGCCTCTACCTTCCCCTCCTCTATAAAAGGCGGCATCCATCTTGAAAATCTCATCCTTGCTTGACTCTGGTAGTACTGTGCTATCTGGCTGTGAGCAAGTGCTTTTTTTACTGTGAAAACTGTGTTGTTTTGCTATTTTACACCAGTACAACACATATATTTTATTGCTGTATAGTTAGATAGTATTTGATTGTGTTAGTCAGTGTAGTGTATATAGCGTGTACAGTGCAAGGCTTGCTTAGCTGAGGTCTGTGTGCTAGCTAGGTAGCTTAGTAGCCTGTAGGTAGGTTATGGCTTATTTCTTGATTGTCTGTGTTACTATTAGTTTATTTAGTGTTACACTAGCATTAGCAGTACTACAGTCAGCAACATCTGGGTCTCACTGTGATTCTGCGGATCCATCTGAAAATGGCGCCTGAGAATAATGGCACATGGTGTTGCCGCTAATCCGTTTGCCGCTTATTGCTATTTAACGTTAAAGCCTTATTGTTATTTAACGTTAACACACAGAACCCTCTCTGTACCTATCCCTAACCCCTAAGACCCCCCTGGTGGTGCCTAACCCTAAGACCCCCCTGGTGGTGCCTAACCCTAAGACCCCCCTGGTGGTGCCTAACCCTTAGATCCCCCGGTTGGTGCCTAACCCTAAGAGCCCTCTGGTGGTGCCTAACCCTAACCACCCCCCTGGTGGTGCCTAACCCTAAGACCCCCTGGTGGTGCCTTATCCTAACCACCCCCCTGGTGGTGCCTAACACTAACCACCCCCCTGGTGGTGCCTAACCCTAAGACCCCCCTGATGGTGCCTAACCCTAAGACCCCCCCAGTGCCTAACCCTAACCTTGACAGTGTTACATTAAATCCATTCACCATTCTGCAGTTAAATAACGTCTGCAGTTTGGCTTATGTAGGGCGCTATTGATAAATAACGTTACTGTGGGTAATAACGTCTGCTGTTGGGCAAATGTACGGCACTATTGATAAATAACGTTAGTGTGTGCCACTATTGATAAATAACGTTACTGTGTGCCACTATTGTTAAATAACGTTACTGTGTGCCATTTTTCTTTTTTTTCCCCTGTGCGCCATTATTATGCAGTACTAACGATAAATAGCGATAAGCATATCTTTTTAATGCGGCGCCATTTTTATGCATAGGCGCTGTGCGCCATTATTCACTGATCCGTGATTCTGCAGGTGCTGCCTGTAGTGTGTGGGTGACAGTCAGACAGTCTTAGTGTCACTCACTGTCACTCTCTTCTATTTGTTTTGTTAATTAGTTACTTCAGTTTAGTTAGTGACTGACTGACTAGACTTACTGCTAGTTATTTACTGTTACCTGTTGTAGTAGACTTGTAGTTCACTCACTGTCACTGACCGTCCATGTAGTGAAGTGAAGTGAGCTACTCAGTACATTAGTGTAGTATATTTGTCCATTTGTCACTAGTCACCACCACACACATATTTAATTAAAAACATGATCATGGTTTCCCACTTCCATTTTTTTTTATTTTACTTGTTGTTCAATAATTGTATTGTGCAATGTCTGCCGGGGCAGAGGCAGCAGGAGAGGCAGCACCATCGTGGCTGCCGCCTGCAGGTCTGTGACTGGTCCACCGCCAGCCACGTGGCACTCAGCTCTGGGGAGGTAGCAGAGAGGTGCAGTGCCAAGGTGCAGCATTTTGCGCTCATCTTTGGCCAGTGTCGATGGGCCATTCAGGAGAGGCAGGCATAGTCTGTTGTGGAGCTGATGGTGGAGCCGCAGGCCACTGGTTCCACGCAGTGCTGCTCAGCAAGATTTCAGATATCCGAACTACCCAGATAATCCAAACTTTTTCCACTATCCGAATCGGTTTCGGATTCCGGATACCTGGGCAAAATCCAAATAACGCCATCCAAGTTATTGCGGATATCTTGCGGAAATCCGGAATCCGTTCGGATACTAGGGTCGGATATCCAAATCCGGGTACTGTAACCATGAAGATGACGTCCATGATGTCATTGAGCCAATCAGAGGGCCCCCTGCCTAAGCCCAAGCAACCAATCACAGAGGGGAACCCTGGCCAGCCCCTCCTGTATATAAAGAGGGGGGCCATGATGAGAAAATCGTCCTTGCTTGTGACTGCACACTGAGAGAGACATCTTCAGTGCTGTTTGCTAAGAAAGTGCATCATCACACTGTTAAACCCATCGTTTTGAGTGGAAACACCTTCACTACACTACTGTTATATTGTGCTATAGTTAACTAGCCTGTGTAATTTGTCAGTGTCAGTCAGTCAGACTTTCAGCTGCAGCATCTGCTAGTTAGGTCATGTGTCTGTATGTGTGCTATGCACACAGTCCAGGACTCCTGTTGCTGGCCTGTTATTAGCCTTAGCTAGCTACAGTACAGGTAGGATTACTGTGTTATTGTGTAGTTACTGCTGTGCTAGTTAGTTGTTAGAGAGAGTAGTACTACTAACTACTACTAGCTACTACATATTACTGCAGTGCTGGTGTGCTGGTGAGCAGTGTCAGTGTCTCTTCTTGTACTCTGCTGTCTGTCACTCTCTGCTGATTTTATCCAAAGTCCAAGCCCGATATTAATAAAGAACAAGTACCCCACAGCATCTGTCAACACATATCTTGTACTATGTCTGGCACTGGCAATCGGGGGAGGGTCAGCAAGGCCAAGAGGAGAGGGAGCAACATTGCGGCCTCCTTCAGCAGTTCTGCCACGTCAGTCTCCATTCCGCAACTAGCCACTGACCGTCCAGCTGTTAGGGGGAGTCACGCTGCAGAGACGCAGCAGAGTGTAGCGGCCATTTTCAAGCAGGGTCGGCATCGCAAATTGGAGGAGAAAGACACCGTGCCTGTGATACAACTGATGGTGGATGACGAGCAGACCACCACCAGCCCTACAAGACATTCTGGACATAATGGGCTTTGTGGAAGAGTCTGAGATGGTGACGGTGGTTATTGGGGGGAGTCCATGCATGATATGTCAGCAGAAGAGGAGTTTGGGTGGGGTCATCATCCCAGCAGTTGTTCGAAGAGGGGGAGTATGATGTTGATGATGAGATGAAGGACCAGAACTACCATCCACAGGATGGGGATGTCAGCTCTGAGGAGGAGGAGGAGGATGTGTCAGTAGGTCTGGCATGAAGGATCAGCATCACTGACAATGGCAGAAGCAGCAATGGGCGTGGAATGCGGGACCTACAGCCTGCTGCTTCATCTGCCACTACTACCACCAGCCGCACCACTGATCCCCAGGCCCCAACTAGTGTTGGGCGAACACCTGGATGTTCGGGATCGCGAACGTTCGCCGAACATGGCCGCGATGTTCGGGTGTTCGCGCCGAACTCCAAACATAATGGAAGTCAATGGGGACCCGAACTTTCGTGCTTTGTAAAGCCTCCTTACATGCTACATACCCCAAATTTACAGGGTATGTGCACCTTGGGAGTGGGTACAAGAGGAAAATATTTTTTAGCAAAAAGAGCTTATAGTTTTTGAGAAAATCGATTTTAAAGTTTCAAAGGGAAAACTGTCTTTTAAATGCGGGAAATGTCTGTTTTCTTTGCACAGGTAACATGCATTTTGCCGCCATGCACAGAGGCGTAGCTAGGGTTTTCAGCGCCCGGGGACAAAGACTGTTAATGCGCCCCCCAAAGTCAAGGTTGCGCCGCGCCAAAAAGGGGCGTGGTCACATAATAAATGTGGGCGTGGTTATGGGTGGAGCCAAATGTATATGGAGGTTAGCAGGCTCACGCTCACCCACCCTCCCTCAGTATGTACCTTCCAGCATGTTCCAAGACAAATTCAGCAATCATGAGCCCCCCCATCAAGACAAATTCAGCAATCATGAGACCCCCAACATAACCAACTCAGCAATCATGAGGCCCCCAACAAGACAAATTTAGCAATCATGAGGCC
This sequence comes from Hyperolius riggenbachi, assembly GCF_040937935.1. Taxonomy (NCBI): domain Eukaryota; kingdom Metazoa; phylum Chordata; class Amphibia; order Anura; family Hyperoliidae; genus Hyperolius; species Hyperolius riggenbachi. The sequence continues at coordinate 39,394,836 of NC_090646.1, read as the reverse complement.
CCCAACAAGACAAATTCAGCAATCATGAGGCCCCCAACAAGACAAATTCAGCGATCTTGAGGCCCCCAACAAATCATGAGGCCCCCAACAAGACAAATTCAGTAACCATGAGGCCCCCAACAAGACAAATTCAGCAGTCATGAGTCACATAAATAGACAGCATTTCACATAAATAGGTAGAATGCCCCCTTAATATGGTAGACACCTCTCACCTGGCAGCAGTTCTCCAAAATACACTCAATCTGACGTGGTTCCCCAAAAATAGGTAGCCCCAGGTCTATAGTTGTCCCCAGAATAGGTGGCCAGCAGTATAGATGTCCCCAGAATAGGTGGCCAGCGGTATAGATGTCCCCAGAATAGGTGGCCAGCGGTATAGATGTCCCCAGAACAGGTAGCCAGGGGTAGAGATGTCCACAGAACAGGTAGCCAGGGGTATATGTGCCCAGTATATGTAGGCAGGGATATGTGTGCCCAGTATATGTAGCCAGAGGTATATGTGCCCAGTATATGTAGCCAGGGGTATATATGCCCAGTATATGTAGCCAGGGGGTATATATGCCCAGTATATGTAGCCAGGGGTATATATGCCCAGTATATGTAGCCAGGGGGTATATATGCCCAGTCCATGTAGCCAGGGGGTATATATGCCCAGTATATGTAGCCAGGGGTATATATGCCCAGTATATGTAGCCAGGGGGTATATATGCCCAGTCCATGTAGCCAGGGGGTATATATGCCCAGTATATGTAGCCAGGGGTATATATGTCCAGTATATGTAGCCAGCGGTATATATGCCCAGAGTAGGTAGCCAGGGGTATATATGCCCAGTATATGTAGCCAGGGGGTATATATGCCCAGTCCATGTAGCCAGGGGGTATATATGCCCAGTCCATGTAGCCAGGGGGTATATATGCCCAGTATATGTAGCCAGGGGTATATATGCCCAGTATATGTAGCCAGGGGTATATATGCCCAGTCCATGTAGCCAGGGGGTATATATGCCCAGTATATGTAGCCAGGGGGTATATATGCCCAGTATATGTAGCCAGGGGGTATATATGCCCAGTATATGTAGCCAGGGGGTATATATGCCCAGTAGATGTAGCCAGGGGGTATATATGCCCAGTAGATGTAGCCAGGGGGTATATATGCCCAGTAGATGTAGCCAGGGGTATATATGCCCAGTAGATGTAGCCAGGGGTATATATGCCCAGTAGATGTAGCCAGGGGGTATATATGCCCAGTATATGTAGCCAGGGGGTATATATGCCCAGTATATGTAGCCAGGGGTATATATGCCCAGTAGATGTAGCCAGGGGGTATATATGCCCAGTAGATGTAGCCAGGGGTATATATGCCCAGTAGATGTAGCCAGGGGTATATATGCCCAGTAGATGTAGCCAGGGGTATATATGCCCAGTAGATGTAGCCAGGGGTATATATGCCCAGTAGATGTAGCCAGGGGTATATATGCCCAGTAGATGTAGCCAGGGGGTATATATGCCCAGTAGATGTAGCCAGGGGTATATATGCCCAGTAGATGTAGCCAGGGGTATATATGCCCAGTAGATGTAGCCAGGGGGTATATATGCCCAGTAGATGTAGCCAGGGGTATATATGCCCAGTAGATGTAGCCAGGGGTATATATGCCCAGTAGATGTAGCCAGGGGGTATATATGCCCAGTATATGTAGCCAGGGGGTATATATGCCCAGTATATGTAGCCAGGGGTATATATGCCCAGTATATGTAGCCAGGGGGTATATATGCCCAGTAGATGTAGCCAGGGGGTATATATGCCCAGTAGATGTAGCCAGGGGTATATATGCCCAGTAGATGTAGCCAGGGGTATATATGCCCAGTAGATGTAGCCAGGGGTATATATGCCCAGTAGATGTAGCCAGGGGTATATATGCCCAGTAGATGTAGCCAGGGGTATATATGCCCAGTAGATGTAGCCAGGGGTATATATGCCCAGTAGATGTAGCCAGGGGTATATATGCCCAGTAGATGTAGCCAGGGGTATATATGCCCAGTAGATGTAGCCAGGGGTATATATGCCCAGTAGATGTAGCCAGGGGGTATATATGCCCAGTATATGTAGCCAGGGGTATATATGCCCAGTAGATGTAGCCAGGGGTATATGTGCCCAGTAGATGTAGCCAGGGGTATATGTGCCCAGTAGATGTAGCCAGGGGTATATGTGCCCAGTAGATGTAGCCAGGGGTATATGTGCCCAGTAGATGTAGCCAGGGGTATATGTGCCCAGTAGATGTAGCCAGGGGTATATATGCCCAGTAGATGTAGCCAGGGGGTATATATGCCCAGTAGATGTAGCCAGGGGTATATATGCCCAGAGTAGGTAGCCAGGTGTCCCCCTCCCTGCCTCCCCAGCAGGAGGGGAGCAGCGCAGAGAAGAGGGAGAGCTGCTCTCTCTCCCTCGCTGTCCCCTCCATTAATGTCCGGGTGCTGGCAGCGGCGGGCGGAACTTACCTCCGTCTCGTCGCAGCGCGGATGGATCTGCCGCTACTCTGGTCTAGTCCAGACCAGAGCAGCGGCTGCGGGATCCGAACTTCCGGCCGGCGCTGGAGCGAGACGGAGGTGAGTCCCGCCCGCTGCGCCAGCACCCGGACAATAACGGAGGGGACAGCGATGGAGGGAGGGAGAGCCCTAAGGTGAGAGAAGGGGGGGAGATGGCCCCCTTCTCCACCGTCCGCATAGCTCTCCCTCTTCTCTTCTCTGCGCTGAAAAAAAAAAAAAATCAGCTCAGCTGGGCGCCCTTAGGGACCCGGCGCCCGGGGGCACTTGACCTACCCCGACCCCCCCTAGCTCCGCGCCTGGCCATGCAGTCAAAAATGTAATAAAGATAAGAGGTTCCATAAACAGGGACCGGCAACGCTAACCCAGCAGCAGCACACGTGATGGAACAGGAGGAGGCGCAGGAGGAAAAGGCCACGCTTTGAGACACAACAACCCAGGCCTTGCATGAGGACAAGAAGCGTGCGGATAACATGCTTTTTGCCGCCATGCAGTCATAAATGTAATAAAGATAAGAGGTTCCATAAACAGGGACCGGCAACGCTAACCCAGCAGCAGCACACGTGATGGAACAGGAGGAGGCGCAGGAGGAGAAGGCCACGCTTTCAGACACAACAACCCAGGCCTTGCATGAGGACAAGAAGCGTGCGGATAGCATGCTTTTTGCCGCCATGCAGTCATAAATGTAATAAAGATAAGAGGTTCCATAAACAGGGACCGGCAACGCTAACCCATCACAGATGGTCATTGTTCATGTTACTTGGTTGGGGTCCAGGAGTGTTGCATAGTCGTTGCCAATCCAGGATTGATTCATTTTAATTTGAGTCAGACGGTCAGCATTTTCTGTGGAGAGGCGGATACGCCGATCTGTGACGATGCCTCCGGCAGCACTGAAACAGCGTTCCGACATAACGCTGGCTGCCGGGCAAGCCAGCACCTCTATTGCGTACATTGCCAGTTCGTGCCAGGTGTCTAGCTTTGATACCCAATAGTTGAAGGGTGCAGATGGATTGTTCAACACAGCTACGCCATCTGACATGTAGTCCTTGACCATCTTCTCCAGGCGATCGGTGTTGGAGGTGGATCTGCACGCTTGCTGTTCTGTGGGCTGCTGCATGGGTGTCAGAAAATTTTCCCACTCCAAGCACACTGCGGATACCATTCCCTTTTGGGCACTAGCTGCGGCTTGTGTTGTTTGCTGCCCTCCTGGTCATCCTGGGTTTGCGGAAGTCAGTCTGTCGACGTACAACTGGCTAGAGGAGGGGGAGGATGTCAATCTCCTCTCTAAAGTCTCCACAAGGGCCTGCTGGTATTCTTCCATTTTGACCTGTCTGACTCTTTCTTTAAGCAGTTTTGGAACATTGTGTTTGTACCGTGGATCCAGAAGGGTATAAACCCAGTAATTGGTGTTGTCCAGAATGCACACAATGCGTGGGTCGCGTTCAATGCAGTCTAGCAGGAATTGAGCCATGTGTGCCAGAGTCCTGCCAGAATCCTCATCATCCTCTTGTGAGCGTTGTGATAGTTGTTGTGATGCATCATAGTCGTCACCTTCTTCCTGGTCTGCTTCTGCTGACCATTCGCGCTGAATTGTGGAAGTCCAACGTGCACCGCTCTGGCCCTCGCCAGTGGTGGCATGAAATTCCTCCTCCAACTCCAGCTGTTCCTCCTCCTCTTCTTCGTCATAGCTGCTGGGGCCAGCAGATGGCCTGATGTTGGTACCATCACGCTGATCGTTTTCTCCTTCCGATTCCCCCAGTTGCATCATGACAGCTGTTTCCTTGACTTTCAACATTGACTTCTTCAGTAAACACTAACTACAATCAGAGAAAGAACATGTGTGCATAAACCAAGTGAACCTGACAAATCTGGCTTTGCAAATTTGGCCTATTGGCTAATCACGAGACATTGCTCATGCAAATAAGCATTTGCTTTCGCATGCCTAAATATGCAGGGTCAAAACCAAAAACCGCAAAACAATCGCCCTTCTTCAGTAAACACAGCAGTGGTATGGTAATGCTGACTGAAGAGTTGTCACTGCTCACAAGCAACGTGGATTGCTCAAAATTTTGGAGGACTTGGCAGAGGTCCAACATGTTGGCCCAATCGGATCCACAGAAGCTTGGCAGCTGTCCGGATGCGCCTCGGTACTGCGCCGTCATGTACTGGACCACTGCACTCTTCTGCTCGCAAAAGCGGGCTAGCATGTGCAGCGTAGAATTCCAGCGCGTAGGGACATCACACAGCAAGCGATGGTGGGGGAGATTGAAGCGTTCCTGCATCTTGGCGAGTGCCCCCAAAGCAGTACTGGAATTTCTACAATGTTTGGCCACTCGTCGCACCTTCAACAGAAGATCGGCCACGCCTGGGTATGTCCTCAGGAACCGCTGAACTACTAGGTTCATCACGTGCGCCAGGCAAGGGATGTGTGTCAGCTTAGCCAACCTTAAAGCGCGAATGAGATTACTCCCATTATCACACACAACCATGCCCGGTTTCAGGTCCAGCGTGCCAGCCACAAATCCGTCTGTTCCATTATTCCCCTCCAAATTTCCTCCCCTGTGTGCTGCTTATCCCCAAGGCAGATCAGCTTCAGCAACACTTGCTGACGCATGCCAACAGCTGTGCTGCACTGCTTCCACGATCCTACTGCTGCTGGGTTAGCGTTTCCGGATGAGGTACAGCTTTGAGATGCGTTGGAGGAGAAGGAGTCAGAGAGGTAGGTGCTGCTGTTGTTATCCAGTGGGAGGGACGGCGGTGCAGCTGTTTGCGGCGTGGGCAACACCCGCGCCGTAGCAGGTGAGGAATCGCTGCCAAGCTCCACAAGGTTCACCCAGTGCGCGGTAAGGGAGATGTATCGACCCTGGCCGAACGCACTCGTCCAGGTGTCAGTGGTGAGGTGAACCTTGCAGACAACGGCATTCTTCAAGCTTCGGGTTATTTTGCTGACCACGTGCTCATGCAACTCAGGCACTGCAGAGCACGCAAAGTGGTAGCGGCTGGGAACCACGTAACGTGGGATGGCCACTGACATGCCCTTGAAGCTGTTTGTCTCCACCACTCGATATGGCAGCATTTCGCAGGCCAGAAGCTTGGCTATGCTGGCTGTTACTGCCACGGCCCGGGGGTCATTTGCTGGCAATTTCCTCTTGCGCTCAAGCATCTCCGAGACAGACAACTGAACCGTAGGGCTGCACACTGAACGGCTGTTGGTTGTTGTGTTTGATGACTGGGAGACCTCAAGAGCACTATACCGGAAAGTGACAGTGTCAGCGTCGTCTGATGTTTGTGAATGTTGTTGTGAACCACGCAATGGCTGGACTACTGCTGCTGCTGAGGAGGGTCTGGTGGTGAGTCTGGTGACCCCAAGGGAGGCAGTGTTGCTGGCACCCTGTCCTGGCGGCCACAGAGTGGGATGTTTGGATACCATGTGGCGGGTCATGCTGGTGGTGGAGAGGTTGTTAATATGTTTCCCCCTGCTCAGGCGGGTCTTGCACACCTTGCAAATCACCATGGTACCATCCTCACTGCAGTCTTCAAAGAAAGGCCAGACTTTGGAGCACCTGCCTTGCTGGGGATTTCTGTTTGCGCCTCTTTTGCATCTCACTTGAACTTCCACGCTTGTGGTGCCTGAAATTTCGCGCCGACTACCTTGTGGCACAAGTCGAACTCGTGCAGCAGTGGGTTCTTCAACAGACTCATCTGTGCTGCTGCTACGACTGCGATGTTCTCCTTCACATACAAAATCTGGGTCTCTGTCAACATTGTCCATACCCTCCTCCTCCTCTTCCATCTCCTCAAACTCGTCATATGTGATTGTGGGCCGCCGCCGTGGAGTAGAGCTCCCCACAACAACCTCTGCGCAGCACACTCCAACGTCGTCTTCAAGATCTTCTCGGCCGACATCCTGCAATTGAAACCCCTCCTGCCCAACTTGCTCTGGGATTTGGGTTTCCGAGTCCTCCTCGGACTCGCCTTGCATTTCAGTGCGCGGTGCATTTCCCACAGTCAATGGTTGTGATTGTGAATCCGGGCACAAAATTTCTGGCAGTTCCATTGACCTTTGAAAGGTGGAAGTTTGTTGGGCTGGGAATAGCTCCTGCGAATACCCCATTGTGTCCTGAGGAAATTCTTCGGACTGGTTACTTGGCAGTTGTGTGCGTGGTGTCGCTGCCGGTTGTGTCTGCTTTGTGCCCACTGGCTCCTTGTAACTGGCTGAGGACTCGGACCTCGTGCGTGATGTGCTGGTGCTGCTTAAACCACTGCTGGACGCTTGAGAGGTCATCCAATTAATTATCTGGTCCTGTTCTTTTGGATTTGTGAGGGTTGATTTCCTGGACAACATGGGCGGTATTGAGTGAGTTTTCTTCGGTGCTCCACTGTGGCCTGTACGTGAACCGTCAGGGGGAACACCTCTTCCCTTGCCCCTCCCTCTTTCACAGGATTTCTTCTTCATTTCACTTATCCATAAAAGTACACGCTGACTGGCAGCAGTACAGTGGCAGTACAGAAATGCTATACAGTGGCGGGTGAGCGGTGTACTACTATTCCCAGCAGCGACACAGAGCACAATGCTATACAGTGGTGGGTGAGCGGTGTACTACTATTCCCAGCAGCGACACAGAGCACAATGCTATACAGTGGTGGGTGAGCGGTGTACTACTGTTCCCAGCAGCGACACAGAGCACAATGCTATACAGTGGTGGGTGAGCGGTGTACTACTATTCCCAGCAGCGACACAGAGCACAATGCTATACAGTGGTGGGTGAGCGATGTACTACTGTTCCCAGCAGCGACACAGAGTGGCAGTAAACACAATGCTATATAGTGTGGGTGAGTGGTGTACTACTATTCCCAGCAGCGACACAGAGCACAATGCTATACAGGGTGAGCGGTGTACTACTGTTCCCAGCAGAGACACAGAGTGGCAGTAAACACAATGCTATATAGTATGGGTGAGCGGTGTACTACTATTCCCAGCAGCGACACAGAGCACAATGCTATACAGGGTGAGCGGTGTACCACTATTCCCAGCAGACACACAGAGTGGCAGTATACACAATGCTATATAGTATGGGTGAGCGGTGTACTACTATTCCCAGCAGCGACACAGAGCACAATGCTATACAGGGTGAGCGGTGCACTACTGTTCCCAGCAGACACACAGAGTGGCAGTAAACACAATGCTATATAGTGTGGGTGAGCGGTGTACTACTATTACCAGCAGCGACACAGAGCACAATGCTATACAGGGTGAGCGGTGCACTACTGTTCCCAGCAGACACACAGAGTGGCAGTAATCACAATGCTATATAGTGTGGGTGAGCGGTGTACTACTATTCCCAGCAGCGACACAGAGCACAATGCTATACAGGGTGAGCGGTGCACTACTGTTCTCAGCAGACACACAGAGTGACAGTAAACGCAATGCTATATAGTGTGGGTGAGCGGTGTACTACTATTCCCAGCAGCGACACAGAGCACAATGCTATACAGGGTGAGCAGTGTACTACTGTTCCCAGCAGACACACAGAGTGGCAGTAAACACAATGCTATATAGTGTGGGTGAGCGGTGTACTACTATTCCCAGCAGCGACACAGAGCACAATGCTATACAGGGTGAGCGGTGTACTACTGTTCCCAGCAGACACACAGAGTGGCAGTAAACACAATGCTATATAGTGTGGGTGAGCGGTGTACTACTATTCCCAGCAGCGACACAATGAACGGGGGACTATGGCTAGCCTGGCTGGAGAGAGAACTACCCTGCCTGCCTACCCAAAGCTAAACCCACAGACAAATGGCGGAGAAATGACGTGGATCGGGTATTTATGTACCCGAACAACGTGACACGTTCGGCCAATCAGAGCGCGTTTGGGTCCGAACCACGTGACCCGTTCGGCCAATCACAGCGCTAGCGAACGTTCGGGTAATGTTCGGCCATGCGCTCTTAGTTCGGCCATATGGCCGAACATTTTGGCCGAACACCATTAGGTGTTTGGCCGAACTCGAACATCACCCAAATAGGGTGATGTTCTGCAGAACCCGAACAGTGGCGAACACTGTTCGCCCAACACTAGCCCCAACCACCACTGGGAGAAAAGCAGCAGCAGAATCCCATTCTGGGCATAAGGGAAAATTGCAATCCCCAATCTGGCAGTTTTTTCATCTGCCCTCACTGGAAAGCAAGTTTGTGACTTGTAATGTGTGCCATGTAAAGCTGAGCAGAGGATCTAACCCCTCCAACTATGGCACCTCCAGCTTCATAAACCATCTGGAAAAAAATCACAAACATGAACACTAGGCATTCAAGAGGCTGAAGGAAGATGGCGCTGGCCCTTGCAGTGGTCAGAGCACCATAACTCTCTTTGCCACTCCTGCCGACACTGAGGCCTATTCAGGCAGCCAGTCCTCCTTAGTGGTCTCCTCTGCTCCCTCCTCGGCAAGCCAAAAACACCACCAGACCCTGCTGAGCGAGTTCTTCATGGTCAGAGCTCAGCCTCCCGGCAGCCATCGCATACGCCAGCTGAATGGCCTGCTTGCACGGGCCATGTCCTCCCAGCTCCTCCCGTACTCATTTGTGCAGGAGGAGAGCCAGATGCGTGCACTCCTGCAGTGTGCAACTCTGGATTGGCCAATCCCCAGCACTACTTCGCACGGACAGCCATCCAAGCGCTGCAGCAGTTTGTAAAGGCCAAAGTGGAACGTGGGCTTGACCATGCGGTGGTTGAGCAGGTCCATGTGACAATGGACTCATGGAGCAGCCAATTCGGGACAGGCCGCTATCTGTCCTTTACCGCACACTGGGTCAGTTTGGTGGAAGTAGGTGAGGAGAGGACAGCAGCATCGGGCACAGTAGCAGCAACATCATCACCCAAGTGGGTGTTGCCACCCCGCAGCAGGGTCAGGGGAAGTGCAGAAAGTTCCAGCTCTGATCCGGTTCCATGCCCTGAAAACCCGCCGCCAAACACCCCCGCCTCAGCAGCAGTGTGAAGGCCCACCACTGCCAAGCGCTGCTGGAGATGGTCAACCTGGGGAAGAACAGACTGATGGCGTCCTGGCCAAACTCTGAGAGCAGGAGAGACCTGAAAGTCGGAGAGGTGGTGTCCAACAATAGGGCCAACCTGGTTGCCGCCACATCCCCTGTCTGGCCCACGTCCTGAACCTGGTGGTTCAGAAATTCCTGCACACCTACCAGGGAATGGACACTCTTTTGAGAGTGGCAAGGAAAAACGTGGGTCAGTTTCGCTGCTCGGGTGGTGCCACAGCATCCCTGGAAGCCATGCAGCTGGAGCTGAACCTCCCCCGGCATCGGCTCATCATACACATTCCAACACACTGGAATTCCACCCTGGCAATGTTGGAACGTATGGTTGAACAGAAGCGGGCTGTCAACCAGTTCCTGGCCAAAGCCACCATGGATGCCACCTTGTCTGGGACCGGCACCACCCACCTCCCGGACATCATCCTCAGTGGTAAGTGGGGGAAAATGCAGCTGGTGTGCTTGGTGCTGGCACCCTTCCTGGAGACCCCAACATGGTCAGCCGGGACCGTGCGTCACTGTGTGAGTGGGTGACCATTGAGTGCACACTGGACAAGGCCCTTTATGCTCTGCTGGAAGTGGGAGAGGCAGCATTAATCCAGCAGGAGCAGCCACCACCTGCACAGTCCACCTCTGTGTGGCAGGAGGAGGAGGTTGAGGAGAACTTGCAGTTTGAGGAGTTGGAGGTCCCTGACCATTAAGAAGAGAGGGCACAGTGGAGTGCAGCTGCATTGGTGCTGGGGTGGAGAGAGCAGGAGGAGGCTCAGGAGTCAGAGGTGGAGGAGGACAGCACTGTTATCTCAGGGGGTGCCGAAGATGATGTGTCAGCAGAGATGGCGTCCCTGCTCCCCATGGCAGCACACATGCTGGAGTGCCTGCGCAGTGACCCAAGGGTGAAGCAAATGCGTGCTCGGGAGGACATCTGGATCACCCTGATGCTAGACCCACGGCTAAAGGGGAAGCTGGCTCATTTCCTGCCTGTAGGAAGAGACCCTGTGCGCCAAATGAGGGAATTGCAGAGGGAATTGCAGCGGATTCTGGTTCAGCGCTTGGAGGAAGCCTTCCCCCAGCCTCCCACCCCCTGTGCTGTCACAGTCCAGCCAGCACAGCAGCAGGTGCATGCATCCAGCAGCAGCAGGCACCCAACAAACCTGCTGTCTCTGACAAAGGCGCTCTATGCCACGCCAGTACCGCTGCCTACAGAGGAGGTGCCTGCAGCAGCATCCGGCTCTCAAAGCCAGAACCAGCACCTGACCCGGATGGTGGCCCACTACATGGGGTCCTACAGCGGGCTTGACACCGCCACCCCTGTGGACCCCTTGGATTACTGGGTCAAGCACCTTGACATCTGGAGCAAGCTGGCGCCGTACACCCTGGAAGTGCTGTCCTGCCCGCCTTCCAGCATGCTGTCAGAAAGGTGCTTCAGATGGTCAGCCTGGGGAAGAACAGACTGATGGCGTCCTGGCCAAACTCTGAGAGCAGGAGAGGCCTGAAAGTCGGAGAGGTGGTGTCCGACAATAGGGCCAACCTGGTTGCCGCCACATCCCCTGTCTGGCCCACGTCCTGAACCTGGTGGTTCAGAAATTCCTGCACACCTACCAGGGAATGGACACTCTTTTGAGAGTGGCAAGGAAAAACGTGGGTCAGTTTCGCTGCTCAGGTGGTGCCACAGCATCCCTGGAAGCCATGCAGCTGGAGCTGAACCTCCCCCGGCATCGGCTCATCATACACATTCCACAATTGCTGTGTAATTTTTTGGAGGTGTCTGGGCTGATAACTGTGCTGTCCCAGTTGTGCGGTTGGACTTTGGACACAATGTGGGCTGCATGATCGCTGTCTGGAACCAAGTCCTGATGTTAATTTACAGCAATTTTTTTTTTTGGGGGGGGGGGGGATTTAAGTCCCCACATAATCAATTAGTGTTTCCCTTTAAAAAAAAAACATGATGCTACATGCCTCATTTACCCTAAAAAAAAAGTTTTAGAAGCTATTTAAAGGCCACTTCCGATTTTCTACTCAGATATCCGAATCCGGGTGGATATCTCCGATTCTGGTTCGGACGTCTGAATCGGATTTGGGTACCAAAAAGTTTGAATTCGGACATCCGATTCGGATCGGATTTCTAGGTATCCGGATCCAAATTCTATTCAGATTTTGAAAAGGGGTATCCGAGCAGCACTGGTTCCACGCAGGCTTCCACCGTGACCAACACTCATGTGAGCAGCAGCAGACATCCCCTGCTGGAGGTCATGTCTACCCCAGTGGCCAGCCAGCCCTCACTGGAAGTAAGCTTGCTGCTCTTAAGTCCAGCATCCATGAGCACTTTGAGGGCTGTTGTGCAGCAAATGGAGGCGATTGCGGGGCCCGTTAGCCAGGAGGAGGCTCTGGAAGTGGAGGAGCCAGATTCAGGGTATGTTAGGGCTGAAGAGGTGTTTGAGGGGTCAGAGGAGATGTTTGGGGTGGAGGAGTTTGAGGAGGAGGATGATGAGCTACTAGACCGTCCCTATGTGCCACCACAGTTCTCCCCCAAGTCAGCTCGGATGAGGAGGCTGTGGCAGAGAGGCGCAGCATGGCAGCCAGGGGCAGGGCTAGAAGTGGGCATGGAAGAGAGGAGCCTGCCACCACCAGGCAACCCCAAGCAAGAGGAAGACTTGCAGCCACTTCCAGCCATAGGGGGTTGTTCACGTCCCCAGCATTAATTTTTTTTCCATATCTCCACACTGGATTTGAGCTTTGCAGTTTGCAATATCTGTTAAGCTCCTTCGAGCAGAGGTCAGAATCCATCCAAAATGTGGTCAGAGCAGGAGACCGACTGCACGCATATGAGAGGAATCAGCTTGGGAGACTTGGGCGCAGGATACAGCCGGTATGGCTGATCCAGCTGCTGCACAAGTTCCCGGCCACGTTAAATACTATTACCCCTCCAGGCCACCATGAATAGTGGGGAATGAAATAATGTGGCTTCCAGCAATTGCTGGAGACGGAATTATAGTGTTTTAAAAGTAACTTCAGCTCCGTCTTCTGACAGCGCCGAAGTTACTCCCTGTGCGACGCTATAGCCTTAATTCCTATTACGGCCTATGGTGGCGCCGGCTGTTCCCAAGTCTCCTGCGCTGGATTTCGTGGGTTTGCCTCTGCTGAGCCTTCAGCCGCAGCATCCCGCCTTCCTGCTCATGCAGCAGCAGAAATAGGTAAACGCACTGCTCCCTCCAGTGTGCCCTCCAGAACTCCTGCCGTCATTGAGACTGGTGAAGGCAGCCAGTCCTTAATGGCCTCCTCTGCTCCCTCCACAGCTCCCTCCTCAGCTTCCTGTGCAAGCAAGTGGCAGACCCTGCTCAGTGACACCTTTCCGTGTGTGACCAAGGTTCCGCCTCGCGGCCACAGGCGCATCTGGATGCTGAAAGTGTTGCTCCCAGCTCCTGCCATATTTCCTTGTGCAGGAGGGAAGGAATATGTGTGCTCTCCTGCAGTATGGGATCCCGGAGTGGCATATTAGCAGCTGCCACTAATTTTCCCACACAGCAATTCCAGCACTGCACGATTTTGTGGTGGAGTGAAAACCCAGAGAGTCGAACAAGGGAGTTGCAGGTGGCCCTTGTTCACAGACTGAAGGAAGCCTTTCCCCAGCCTTCCATTCATCCTGCTAATTAGGACGGGTTCATCTTATTTTTGCTGTGGTACCACCGCTAGGTGCCATGGCCTACTGCTGTAATACTACTGCTGATGCCGCATGCTACTCCTCCTGCTGCTGCTGCATGTACCTTCTGCTGACTGTTATTCCACTGCTAGGGTCCACAGTCTAATGTGCTGCTGACATGCGCCACCAGCTATTACGCCAACAAAATAGCTATGCTGTTGTAAAAAAAAAATGTTTAATTTTCTTAAAAGTATTTGGGATGCAAACTGAGCTTTCCAAGTTTTGGGGATGCCACAACTGCAGCTGAACCTCACGATGTATTTGGTTTAATTGAGCTGTGGTACCACAGCTGGGTGCCGTGCCCTGCTGCTGTAATACTGCTGCTGCCACACGTTACTTTCCCTGATGCTGCTGCATTGCCCAGTTCCTACTGTCTGTGCTCCCACTGTTGATAGCTATTAAAAAAAAATGTTAGTTTTTATCAGCGTTCTAGTGGGAACCATGCCAAAAGCCCAGGGGTCTACTAAATGTGAGAAATGAAATTAAAAACACCTCACCTTCTACTAGCTACTAACTGAACTATGAGCTCCGCTCATTTTTGGCATGGTTCCCACTAGAACGCTGATAAAAAACTAGCAGTTGGTGAGCTTAAACTCGTTAAAGCGTAACCAAGAGCCCCTGTCACTGTTTTCCTGTTGTGTGCTGCAGCCCCTCTGTATTTATTTATTTGTTATGGAGATTGGGGTTCTCCAGTGCTGCGTGCATGCTTTGCATAGTATTGCATAAAATGTGGTTTGTGCTGCTCATCCCCTGATATATATATATATATATATATATATATACTAGCTAGACGCCCGGCGTTGCCCAGGTATGTATTTGGCTGGTGTTGGCCCCGCCCCCCTTTTCCTAACCCTAATACACAATTACTTAATTACTTAATGACCAAGTTTTTGAGCTTTGTGGTCTTTGGCATCAATAATTTGCATTGAAAAAAAAATAAATCTGATTCGCTGTGGCTCCACCCCTTTTCTGAATTTGAACCCAAATCACCCAATGGCCAAATGTACCAGCTACAGGTGATTAACAGTGCAAGAGGCTTGTGCCATTAACAGTGCAAGAATGGCAGCAATTCAATATTCCCCTTAAAAATCAATAGATGGATTTTGATTGGCTTTTGTACACTCCACCCACTTTTCTGAATATTAATCCCAGTCACCCAGTGACCAACTGTGCAAAGTTTGAGAACCCTACCATTAACAGTGGGATCCAAAAAATGTGGTTGGGACAGCACCCATGTAAAGGAGATAGTGTGCCCAGGCAGTCGGCTTTCAGCAACATCAGGCAGTCGGCAGTCAGCAACATCATCACCCAAGTGGGTGTTGCCACCCCGCAGCAGGGTCAGGGGAAGTGCAGAAAGTTCCAGCTCTGATCCGGTTCCATGCCCTGAAAACCCGCCGCCAAACACCCCCGCCTCAGCAGCAGTGTGAAGGCCCACCACTGCCAAGCGCTGCTGGAGATGGTCAGCCTGGGGAAGAACAGACTGATGGCGTCCTGGCCAAACTCTGAGAGCAGGAGAGGCCTGAAAGTCGGAGAGGTGGTGTCCGACAATAGGGCCAACCTGGTTGCCGCCACATCCCCTGTCTGGCCCACGTCCTGAACCTGGTGGTTCAGAAATTCCTGCACACCTACCAGGGAATGGACACTCTTTTGAGAGTGGCAAGGAAAAAACGTGGGTCAGTTTCGCTGCTCGGGTGGTGCCACAGCATCCCTAGAAGCCATGCAGCTGGAGCTGAACCTCCCCCGGCATCGGCTCATCATACACATTCCAACACACTGGAATTCCACCCTGGCAATGTTGGAACGTATGGTTGAACAGAAGCGGGCTGTCAACCAGTTCCTGGCCAAAGCCACCATGGATGCCACCTTGTCTGGGACCGGCACCACCCACCTCCCGGACATCATCCTCAGTGGTAAGTGGGGGAAAATGCAGCTGGTGTGCTTGGTGCTGGCACCCTTCCTGGAGACCCCAACATGGTCAGCCGGGACCGTGCGTCGCTGTGTGAGTGGGTGACCATTGAGTGCACACTGGACAAGGCCCTTTATGCTCTGCTGGAAGTGGGAGAGGCAGCATTAATCCAGCAGGAGCAGCCACCACCTGCACAGTCCACCTCTGTGTGGCAGGAGGAGGAGGTTGAGGAGAACTTGCAGTTTGAGGAGTTGGAGGTCCCTGACCATTAAGAAGAGAGGGCACAGTGGAGTGCAGCTGCATTGGTGCTGGGGTGGAGAGAGCAGGAGGAGGCTCAGGAGTCAGAGGTGGAGGAGGACAGCACTGTTATCTCAGGGGGTGCCGAAGATGATGTGTCAGCAGAGATGGCGTCCCTGCTCCCCATGGCAGCACACATGCTGGAGTGCCTGCGCAGTGACCCAAGGGTGAAGCAAATGCGTGCTCGGGAGGACATCTGGATCACCCTGATGCTAGACCCACGGCTAAAGGGGAAGCTGGCTCATTTCCTGCCTGTAGGAAGAGACCCTGTGCGCCAAATGAGGGAATTGCAGAGGGCATTGCAGCGGATTCTGGTTCAGCGCTTGGAGGAAGCCTTCCCCCAGCCTCCCACCCCCTGTGCTGTCACAGTCCAGCCAGCACAGCAGCAGGTGCCTGCATCCAGCAGCAGCAGGCGCCCAACAAACCTGCTTTCTCTGACAAAGGCGCTCTATGCCACGCCAGTACCGCTGCCTACAGAGGAGGTGCCTGCAGCAGCATCCGGCTCTCAAAGCCAGAACCAGCACCTGACCCGGATGGTGGCCCACTACATGGGGTCCTACAGCGGGCTTGACACCGCCACCCCTGTGGACCCCTTGGATTACTGGGTCAAGCACCTTGACATCTGGAGCAAGCTGGCGCCGTACACCCTGGAAGTGCTGTCCTGCCCGCCTTCCAGCATGCTGTCAGAAAGGTGCTTCAGAAGCGCTCTTGTCTGTCCACCCAGTCTGTGGACAGACTGACGTTTCTGAAAATGAACCAGGCTTGGGTGGTTGGTGAGTTCCTGGCCCCTGTTGTTGGCAAGAGGGGGAAATTAAGTGGCTGAGTGGGTTTTCACTATGCCTGCCTTACCACAACCCTTTACCACCACAACCTCCTGGCTCTGTCTTCAGTAATAAGCCTGGTTCAAAAATTTTTGTTATTTTTTTGGAGGTGTCTGGGCTGATAACTGTGCTGTCCCAGCTGTGGGGAGGCCCCAACTGTGGCAGTATGACCACTTCCTGGAACCTCTCCTTTTTAATGTTTTACCTGTGCCGTGGTACCAACACTAGGTGCCATGGTAATTATCTTAACACAATTGCTGTGTAATTTTTTGGAGGTGTCTGGGCTGATAACTGTGCTGTCCCAGTTGTGCGGTTGGACTTTGGACACAATGTGGGCTGCATGATCGCTGTCTGGAACCAAGTCCTGATGTTAATTTACAGCCATTTTTTTTTGTGGGGGGGGGGGGGATTTAAGTCCCCACATAATCAATTAGTGTTTCCCAAAAAAAAAAAAAAAACATGATGCTACATGCCTCATTTACCCTAAAAAAAAAAGTTTTAGAAGCTATTTAAAGGCCACTTCCGATTTTCTACTCAGATATCCGAATCCGGGTGGATATCTCCGATTCTGGTTCGGACGTCTGAATCGGATTTGGGTACCAAAAAGTTTGAATTCGGACATCCGATTCGGATCGGATTTCTAGGTATCCGGATCCAAATTCTATTCAGATTTTGAAAAGGGGTATCCGAGCAGCACTGGTTCCACGCAGGCTTCCACCGTGACCAACACTCATGTGAGCAGCAGCAGACATCCCCTGCTGGAGGTCATGTCTACCCCAGTGGCCAGCCAGCCCTCACTGGAAGTAAGCTTGCTGCTCTTAAGTCCAGCATCCATGAGCACTTTGAGGGCTGTTGTGCAGCAAATGGAGGCGATTGCGGGGCCCGTTAGCCAGGAGGAGGCTCTGGAAGTGGAGGAGCCAGATTCAGGGGATGTTAGGGCTGAAGAGGTGTTTGAGGGGTCAGAGGAGATGTTTGGGGTGGAGGAGTTTGAGGAGGAGGATGATGAGCTACTAGACCGTCCCTATGTGCCACCACAGTTCTCCCCCAAGTCAGCTCGGATGAGGAGGCTGTGGCAGAGAGGCGCAGCATGGCAGCCAGGGGCAGGGCTAGAAGTGGGCATGGAAGAGAGGAGCCTGCCACCACCAGGCAACCCCAAGCAAGAGGAAGACTTGCAGCCACTTCCAGCCATAGGGGGTTGTTCACGTCCCCAGCATTAATTTTTTTTCCATATCTCCACACTGGATTTGAGCTGTGCAGTTTGCAATATCTGTTAAGCTCCTTCGAGCAGAGGTCAGAATCCATCCAAAATGTGGTCAGAGCAGGAGACCGACTGCACGCATATGAGAGGAATCAGCTTGGGAGACTTGGGCGCAGGATACAGCCGGTATGGCTGATCCAGCTGCTGCACAAGTTCCCGACCACGTTAAATACTATTACCCCTCCAGGCCACCATGAATAGTGGGGAATGAAATAATGTGGCTTCCAGCAATTGCTGGAGACGGAATTATAGTGTTTTAAAAGTAACTTCAGCTCCGTCTTCTGACAGCGCCGAAGTTACTCCCTGTGCGACGCTATAGCCTTAATTCCTATTACGGCCTATGGTGGCGCCGGCTGTTCCCAAGTCTCCTGCGCTGGATTTCGTGGGTTTGCCTCTGCTGAGCCTTCAGCCGCAGCATCCCACCTTCCTGCTCATGCAGCAGCAGAAATAGGTAAACGCACTGCTCCCTCCAGTGTGCCCTCCAGAACTCCTGCCGTCATTGAGACTGGTGAAGGCAGCCAGTCCTTAATGGCCTCCTCTGCTCCCTCCACAGCTCCCTCCTCAGCTTCCTGTGCAAGCAAGTGGCAGACCCTGCTCAGTGACACCTTTCCGTGTGTGACCAAGGTTCCGCCTCGCGGCCACAGGCGCATCTGGATGCTGAAAGTGTTGCTCCCAGCTCCTGCCATATTTCCTTGTGCAGGAGGGAAGGAATATGTGTGCTCTCCTGCAGTATGGGATCCCGGAGTGGCATATTAGCAGCTGCCACTAATTTTCCCACACAGCAATTCCAGCACTGCACGATTTTGTGGTGGAGTGAAAACCCAGAGAGTCGAACAAGGGAGTTGCAGGTGGCCCTTGTTCACAGACTGAAGGAAGCCTTTCCCCAGCCTTCCATTCATCCTGCTAATTAGGACGGGTTCATCTTATTTTTGCTGTGGTACCACCGCTAGGTGCCATGGCCTACTGCTGTAATACTACTGCTGATGCCGCATGCTACTCCTCCTGCTGCTGCTGCATGTACCTTCTGCTGACTGTTATTCCACTGCTAGGGTCCACAGTCTAATGTGCTGCTGACATGCGCCACCAGCTATTACGCCAACAAAATAGCTATGCTGTTGTAAAAAAAAAATGTTTAATTTTCTTAAAAGTATTTGGGATGCAAACTGAGCTTTCCAAGTTTTGGGGATGCCACAACTGCAGCTGAACCTCACGATGTATTTGGTTTAATTGAGCTGTGGTACCACAGCTGGGTGCCGTGCCCTGCTGCTGTAATACTGCTGCTGCCACACGTTACTCCCCCTGATGCTGCTGCATTGCCCAGTTCCTACTGTCTGTGCTCCCACTGCCAGGGTGCCACACACCCCCACTGTTGATAGCTATTAAAAAAAATGTTAGTTTTGATCAGCGTTCTAGTGGGAACCATGCCAAAAGCCCAGGGGTCTACTAAATGTGAGAAATGAAATTAAAAACACCTCACCTTCTACTAGCTACTAACTGAACTATGAGCTCCGCTCATTTTTGGCATGGTTCCCACTAGAACGCTGATAAAAAACTAGCAGTTGGTGAGCTTAAACTCGTTAAAGCGTAACCAAGAGCCCCTGTCACTGTTTTCCTGTTGTGTGCTGCAGCCCCTCTGTATTTATTTATTTGTTATGGAGATTGGGGTTCTCCAGTGCTGCGTGCATGCTTTGCATAGTATTGCATAAAATGTGGTTTGTGCTGCTCATCCCCTGATATATATATATATATATATATATATATATATATATATATATATATATATATACTAGCTAGACGCCCGGCGTTGCCCAGGTATGTATTTGGCTGGTGTTGGCCCCGCCCCCCTTTTCCTAACCCTAATACACAATTACTTAATTACTTAATGACCAAGTTTTTGAGCTTTGTGGTCTTTGGCATCAATAATTTGCATTGAAAAAAAAATAAATCTGATTCGCTGTGGCTCCACCCCTTTTCTGAATTTGAACCCAAATCACCCAATGGCCAAATGTACCAGCTACAGGTGATTAACAGTGCAAGAGGCTTGTGCCATTAACAGTGCAAGAATGGCAGCAATTCAATATTCCCCTTAAAAATCAATAGATGGATTTTGATTGGCTTTTGTACACTCCACCCACTTTTCTGAATATTAATCCCAGTCACCCAGTGACCAACTGTGCAAAGTTTGAGAACCCTACCATTAACAGTGGGATCCAAAAAATGTGGTTGGGACAGCACCCATGTAAAGGAGATAGTGTGCCCAGGCAGTCGGCTTTCAGCAACATCAGGCAGTCGGCAGTCAGCAACATCATCACCCAAGTGGGTGTTGCCACCCCGCAGCAGGGTCAGGGGAAGTGCAGAAAGTTCCAGCTCTGATCCGGTTCCATGCCCTGAAAACCCGCCGCCAAACACCCCCGCCTCAGCAGCAGTGTGAAGGCCCACCACTGCCAAGCGCTGCTGGAGATGGTCAGCCTGGGGAAGAACAGACTGATGGCGTCCTGGCCAAACTCTGAGAGCAGGAGAGGCCTGAAAGTCGGAGAGGTGGTGTCCGACAATAGGGCCAACCTGGTTGCCGCCACATCCCCTGTCTGGCCCACGTCCTGAACCTGGTGGTTCAGAAATTCCTGCACACCTACCAGGGAATGGACACTCTTTTGAGAGTGGCAAGGAAAAACGTGGGTCAGTTTCGCTGCTCGGGTGGTGCCACAGCATCCCTAGAAGCCATGCAGCTGGAGCTGAACCTCCCCCGGCATCGGCTCATCATACACATTCCAACACACTGGAATTCCACCCTGGCAATGTTGGAACGTATGGTTGAACAGAAGCGGGCTGTCAACCAGTTCCTGGCCAAAGCCACCATGGATGCCACCTTGTCTGGGACCGGCACCACCCACCTCCCGGACATCATCCTCAGTGCTAAGTGGGGGAAAATGCAGCTGGTGTGCTTGGTGCTGGCACCCTTCCTGGAGACCCCAACATGGTCAGCCGGGACCGTGCGTCGCTGTGTGAGTGGGTGACCATTGAGTGCACACTGGACAAGGCCCTTTATGCTCTGCTGGAAGTGGGAGAGGCAGCATTAATCCAGCAGGAGCAGCCACCACCTGCACAGTCCACCTCTGTGTGGCAGGAGGAGGAGGTTGAGGAGAACTTGCAGTTTGAGGAGTTGGAGGTCCCTGACCATTAAGAAGAGAGGGCACAGTGGAGTGCAGCTGCATTGGTGCTGGGGTGGAGAGAGCAGGAGGAGGCTCAGGAGTCAGAGGTGGAGGAGGACAGCACTGTTATCTCAGGGGGTGCCGAAGATGATGTGTCAGCAGAGATGGCGTCCCTGCTCCCCATGGCAGCACACATGCTGGAGTGCCTGCGCAGTGACCCAAGGGTGAAGCAAATGCGTGCTCGGGAGGACATCTAAATCACCCTGATGCTAGACCCACGGCTAAAGGGGAAGCTGGCTCATTTCCTGCCTGTAGGAAGAGACCCTGTGCGCCAAATGAGGGAATTGCAGAGGGCATTGCAGCGGATTCTGGTTCAGCGCTTGGAGGAAGCCTTCCCCCAGCCTCCCACCCCCTGTGCTGTCACAGTCCAGCCAGCACAGCAGCAGGTGCCTGCATCCAGCAGCAGCAGGCGCCCAACAAACCTGCTTTCTCTGACAAAGGCGCTCTATGCCACGCCAGTACCGCTGCCTACAGAGGAGGTGCCTGCAGCAGCATCCGGCTCTCAAAGCCAGAACCAGCACCTGACCCGGATGGTGGCCCACTACATGGGGTCCTACAGCGGGCTTGACACCGCCACCCCTGTGGACCCCTTGGATTACTGGGTCAAGCACCTTGACATCTGGAGCAAGCTGGCGCCGTACACCCTGGAAGTGCTGTCCTGCCCGCCTTCCAGCATGCTGTCAGAAAGGTGCTTCAGAAGCGCTCTTGTCTGTCCACCCAGTCTGTGGACAGACTGACGTTTCTGAAAATGAACCAGGCTTGGGTGGTTGGTGAGTTCCTGGCCCCTGTTGTTGGCAAGAGGGGGAAATTAAGTGGCTGAGTGGGTTTTCACTATGCCTGCCTTACCACAACCCTTTACCACCACAACCTCCTGGCTCTGTCTTCAGTAATAAGCCTGGTTCAAAAATTTTTGTTATTTTTTTGGAGGTGTCTGGGCTGATAACTGTGCTGTCCTAGCTGTGGGGAGGCCCCAACTGTGGCAGTATGACCACTTCCTGGAACCTCTCCTTTTTAATGTTTTACCTGTGCCGTGGTACCAACACTAGGTGCCATGGTAATTATCTTAACA
Organism: Hyperolius riggenbachi; assembly: GCF_040937935.1. Classification (NCBI taxonomy): domain Eukaryota; kingdom Metazoa; phylum Chordata; class Amphibia; order Anura; family Hyperoliidae; genus Hyperolius; species Hyperolius riggenbachi. Next base: position 39,373,000 of record NC_090646.1, on the reverse strand, counting down.
CAATTGCTGTGTAATTTTTTGGAGGTGTCTGGGCTGATAACTGTGCTGTCCCAGTTGTGCGGTTGGACTTTGGACACAATGTGGGCTGCATGATCGCTGTCTGGAACCAAGTCCTGATGTTAATTTACAGCCATTTTTTTTTTGGGGGGGGGGATTTAAGTCCCCACATAATCAATTAGTGTTTCCCAAAAAAAAAAAAAAAAACATGATGCTACATGCCTCATTTACCCTAAAAAAAAAAGTTTTAGAAGCTATTTAAAGGCCACTTCCGATTTTCTACTCAGATATCCGAATCCGGGTGGATATCTCCGATTCTGGTTCGGACGTCTGAATCGGATTTGGGTACAAAAAAGTTTGAATTCGGACATCCGATTCGGATCGGATTTCTAGGTATCCGGATCCAAATTCTATTCAGATTTTGAAAAGGGGTATCCGAGCAGCACTGGTTCCACGCAGGCTTCCACCGTGACCAACACTCATGTGAGCAGCAGCAGACATCCCCTGCTGGAGGTCATGTCTACCCCAGTGGCCAGCCAGCCCTCACTGGAAGTAAGCTTGCTGCTCTTAAGTCCAGCATCCATGAGCACTTTGAGGGCTGTTGTGCAGCAAATGGAGGCGATTGCGGGGCCCGTTAGCCAGGAGGAGGCTCTGGAAGTGGAGGAGCCAGATTCAGGGGATGTTAGGGCTGAAGAGGTGTTTGAGGGGTCAGAGGAGATGTTTGGGGTGGAGGAGTTTGAGGAGGAGGATGATGAGCTACTAGACCGTCCCTATGTGCCACCACAGTTCTCCCCCAAGTCAGCTCGGATGAGGTGGCTGTGGCAGAGAGGCGCAGCATGGCAGCCAGGGGCAGGGCTAGAAGTGGGCATGGAAGAGAGGAGCCTGCCACCACCAGGCAACCCCAAGCAAGAGGAAGACTTGCAGCCACTTCCAGCCATAGGGGGTTGTTCACGTCCCCAGCATTAATTTTTTTTCCATATCTCCACACTGGATTTGAGCTTTGCAGTTTGCAATATCCGTTAAGCTCCTTCGAGCAGAGGTCAGAATCCATCCAAAATGTGGTCAGAGCAGGAGACCGACTGCACGCATATGAGAGGAATCAGCTTGGGAGACTTGGGCGCAGGATACAGCCGGTATGGCTGATCCAGCTGCTGCACAAGTTCCCGGCCACGTTAAATACTATTACCCCTCCAGGCCGCCATGAATAGTGGGGAATGAAATAATGTGGCTTCCAGCAATTGCTGGAGACGGAATTATAGTGTTTTAAAAGTAACTTCAGCTCCGTCTTCTGACAGCGCCGAAGTTACTCCCTGTGCGACGCTATAGCCTTAATTCCTATTACGGCCTATGGTGGCGCCGGCTGTTCCCAAGTCTCCTGCACTGGATTTCGTGGGTTTGCCTCTGCTGAGCCTTCAGCCGCAGCATCCCGCCTTCCTGCTCATGCAGCAGCAGAAATAGGTAAACGCACTGCTCCCTCCAGTGTGCCCTCCAGAACTCCTGCCGTCATTGAGACTGGTGAGGGCAGCCAGTCCTTAATGGCCTCCTCTGCTCCCTCCACAGCTCCCTCCTCAGCTACCTGTGCAAACAAGTGGCAGACCCTGCTCAGTGACACCTTTCCGTGTGTGACCAAGGTTCCGCCTCGCGGCCACAGGCGCATCTGGATGCTGAAAGTGTTGCTCCCAGCTCCTGCCATATTTCCTTGTGCAGGAGGGAAGGAATATGTGTGCTCTCCTGCAGTATGGGATCCCGGAGTGGCATATTAGCAGCTGCCACTAATTTTCCCACACAGCAATTCCAGCACTGCACGATTTTGTGGTGGAGTGAAAACCCAGAGAGTCGAACAAGGGAGTTGCAGGTGGCCCTTGTTCACAGACTGAAGGAAGCCTTTCCCCAGCCTTCCATTCATCCTGCTAATTAGGACGGGTTCATCTTATTTTTGCTGTGGTACCACCGCTAGGTGCCATGGCCTACTGCTGTAATACTACTGCTGATGCCGCATGCTACTCCTCCTGCTGCTGCTGCATGTACCTTCTGCTGACTGTTATTCCACTGCTAGGGTCCACAGTCTAATGTGCTGCTGACATGCGCCACCAGCTATTACGCCAACAAAATAGCTATGCTGTTGTAAAAAAAAAATGTTTAATTTTCTTAAAAGTATTTGGGATGCAAACTGAGCTTTCCAAGTTTTGGGGATGCCACAACTGCAGCTGAACCTCACAATGTATTTGGTTTAATTGAGCTGTGGTACCACAGCTGGGTGCCGTGCCCTGCTGCTTTAATACTGCTGCTGCCACACGTTACTCCCCCTGATGCTGCTGCATTGCCCAGTTCCTACTGTCTGTGCTCCCACTGCCAGGGTGCCACACACCCCCACTGTTGATAGCTATTAAAAAAAATGTTAGTTTTTATCAGCGTTCTAGTGGGAACCATGCCAAAAGCCCAGGGGTCTACTAAATGGGAGAAATGAAATTAAAAACACCTCACCTTCTACTAGCTACTAACTGAACTATGAGCTCCGCTCATTTTTGGCATGGTTCCCACTAGAACGCTGATAAAAAACTAGCAGTTGGTGAGCTTAAACTCGTTAAAGCGTAACCAAGAGCCCCTGTCACTGTTTTCCTGTTGTGTGCTGCAGCCCCTCTGTATTTATTTATTTGTTATGGAGATTGGGGTTCTCCAGTGCTGCGTGCATGCTTTGCATAGTATTGCATAAAATGTGGTTTGTGCTGCTCATCCCCTGATATATATATATATATATATATATATACTAGCTAGACGCCCGGCGTTGCCCAGGTATGTATTTGGCTGGTGTTGGCCCCGCCCCCCTTTTCCTAACCCTAATACACAATTACTTAATTACTTAATGACCAAGTTTTTGAGCTTTGTGGTCTTTGGCATCAATAATTTGCATTGAAAAAAAAATAAATCTGATTCGCTGTGGCTCCACCCCTTTTCTGAATTTGAACCCAAATCACCCAATGGCCAAATGTACCAGCTACAGGTGATTAACAGTGCAAGAGGCTTGTGCCATTAACAGTGCAAGAATGGCAGCAATTCAATATTCCCCTTAAAAATCAATAGATGGATTTTGATTGGCTTTTGTACACTCCACCCACTTTTCTGAATATTAATCCCAGTCACCCAGTGACCAACTGTGCAAAGTTTGAGAACCCTACCATTAACAGTGGGATCCAAAAAATGTGGTTGGGACAGCACCCATGTAAAGGAGATAGTGTGCCCAGGCAGTCGGCTTTCAGCAACATCAGGCAGTCGGCAGTCAGCAACATCATCACCCAAGTGGGTGTTGCCACCCCGCAGCAGGGTCAGGGGAAGTGCAGAAAGTTCCAGCTCTGATTCGGTTCCATGCCCTGAAAACCCGCCGCCAAACACCCCCGCCTCAGCAGCAGTGTGAAGGCCCACCACTGCCAAGCGCTGCTGGAGATGGTCAGCCTGGGGAAGAACAGACTGATGGCGTCCTGGCCAAACTCTGAGAGCAGGAGAGGCCTGAAAGTCGGAGAGGTGGTGTCCGACAATAGGGCCAACCTGGTTGCCGCCACATCCCCTGTCTGGCCCACGTCCTGAACCTGGTGGTTCAGAAATTCCTGCACACCTACCAGGGAATGGACACTCTTTTGAGAGTGGCAAGGAAAAACGTGGGTCAGTTTCGCTGCTCGGGTGGTGCCACAGCATCCCTGGAAGCCATGCAGCTGGAGCTGAACCTCCCCCGGCATCGGCTCATCATACACATTCCAACACACTGGAATTCCACCCTGGCAATGTTGGAACGTATGGTTGAACAGAAGCGGGCTGTCAACCAGTTCCTGGCCAAAGCCACCATGGATGCTACCTTGTCTGGGACCGGCACCACCCACCTCCCGGACATCATCCTCAGTGGTAAGTGGAGGAAAATGCAGCTGGTGTGCTTGGTGCTGGCACCCTTCCTGGAGACCCCAACATGGTCAGCCGGGACCGTGCGTCGCTGTGTGAGTGGGTGACCATTGAGTGCACACTGGACAAGGCCCTTTATGCTCTGCTGGAAGTGGGAGAGGCAGCATTAATCCAGCAGGAGCAGCCACCACCTGCACAGTCCACCTCTGTGTGGCAGGAGGAGGAGGTTGAGGAGAACTTGCAGTTTGAGGAGTTGGAGGTCCCTGACCATTAAGAAGAGAGGGCACAGTGGAGTGCAGCTGCATTGGTGCTGGGGTGGAGAGAGCAGGAGGAGGCTCAGGAGTCAGAGGTGGAGGAGGACAGCACTGTTATCTCAGGGGGTGGCGAAGATGATGTGTCAGCAGAGATGGCGTCCCTGCTCCCCATGGCAGTACACATGCTGGAGTGCCTGCGCAGTGACCCAAGGGTGAAGCAAATGCGTGCTCGGGAGGACATCTGGATCACCCTGATGCTAGACCCACGGCTAAAGGGGAAGCTGGCTCATTTCCTGCCTGTAGGAAGAGACCCTGTGCGCCAAATGAGGGAATTGCAGAGGGAATTGCAGCGGATTCTGGTTCAGCGCTTGGAGGAAGCCTTCCCCCAGCCTCCCACCCCCCGTGCTGTCACAGTCCAGCCAGCACAGCAGCAGGTGCCTGCATCCAGCAGCAGCAGGCACCCAACAAACCTGCTGTCTCTGACAAAGGCGCTCTATGCCACGCCAGTACCGCTGCCTACAGAGGAGGTGCCTGCAGCAGCATCCGGCTCTCAAAGCCAGAACCAGCACCTGACCCGGATGGTGGCCCACTACATGGGGTCCTACAGCGGGCTTGACACCGCCACCCCTGTGGACCCCTTGGATTACTGGGTCAAGCACCTTGACATCTGGAGCAAGCTGGCGCCGTACACCCTGGAAGTGCTGTCCTGCCCGCCTTCCAGCATGCTGTCAGAAAGGTGCTTCAGAAGCGCTCTTGTCTGTCCACCCAGTCTGTGGACAGACTGACGTTTCTGAAAATGAACCAGGCTTGGGTGGTTGGTGAGTTCCTGGCCCCTGTTGTTGGCAAGAGGGGGAAATTAAGTGGCTGAGTGGGTTTTCACTATGCCTGCCTTACCACAACCCTTTACCACCACAACCTCCTGGCTCTGTCTTCAGTAATAAGCCTGGTTCAAAATTTTTTGTTATTTTTTGGAGGTGTCTGGGCTGATAACTGTGCTGTCCCAGCTGTGGGGAGGCCCCAACTGTGGCAGTATGACCACTTCCTGGAACCTCTCCTTTTTAATGTTTTACCTGTGCCGTGGTACCAACACTAGGTGCCATGGTAATTATCTTAACACAATTGCTGTGTAATTTTTTGGAGGTGTCTGGGCTGATAACTGTGCTGTCCCAGTTGTGCGGTTGGACTTTGGACACAATGTGGGCTGCATGATCGCTGTCTGGAACCAAGTCCTGATGTTAATTTACAGCAATTTTTTTTTTTGGGGGGGGGGATTTAAGTCCCCACATAATCAATTAGTGTTTCCCTTTAAAAAAAAAACATGATGCTACATGCCTCATTTACCCTAAAAAAAAAGTTTTAGAAGCTATTTAAAGGCCACTTCCGATTTTCTACTCAGATATCCGAATCCGGGTGGATATCTCCGATTCTGGTTCGGACGTCTGAATCGGATTTGGGTACCAAAAAGTTTGAATTCGGACATCCGATTCGGATCGGATTTCTAGGTATCCGGATCCAAATTCTATTCAGATTTTGAAAAGGGGTATCCGAGCAGCACTGGTTCCACGCAGGCTTCCACCGTGACCAACACTCATGTGAGCAGCAGCAGACATCCCCTGCTGGAGGTCATGTCTACCCCAGTGGCCAGCCAGCCCTCACTGGAAGTAAGCTTGCTGCTCTTAAGTCCAGCATCCATGAGCACTTTGAGGGCTGTTGTGCAGCAAATGGAGGCGATTGCGGGGCCCGTTAGCCAGGAGGAGGCTCTGGAAGTGGAGGAGCCAGATTCAGGGGATGTTAGGGCTGAAGAGGTGTTTGAGGGGTCAGAGGAGATGTTTGGGGTGGAGGAGTTTGAGGAGGAGGATGATGAGCTACTAGACCGTCCCTATGTGCCACCACAGTTCTCCCCCAAGTCAGCTCGGATGAGGTGGCTGTGGCAGAGAGGCGCAGCATGGCAGCCAGGGGCAGGGCTAGAAGTGGGCATGGAAGAGAGGAGCCTGCCACCACCAGGCAACCCCAAGCAAGAGGAAGACTTGCAGCCACTTCCAGCCATAGGGGGTTGTTCACGTCCCCAGCATTAATTTTTTTTCCATATCTCCACACTGGATTTGAGCTTTGCAGTTTGCAATATCCGTTAAGCTCCTTCGAGCAGAGGTCAGAATCCATCCAAAATGTGGTCAGAGCAGGAGACCGACTGCACGCATATGAGAGGAATCAGCTTGGGAGACTTGGGCGCAGGATACAGCCGGTATGGCTGATCCAGCTGCTGCACAAGTTCCCGGCCACGTTAAATACTATTACCCCTCCAGGCCGCCATGAATAGTGGGGAATGAAATAATGTGGCTTCCAGCAATTGCTGGAGACGGAATTATAGTGTTTTAAAAGTAACTTCAGCTCCGTCTTCTGACAGCGCCGAAGTTACTCCCTGTGCGACGCTATAGCCTTAATTCCTATTACGGCCTATGGTGGCGCCGGCTGTTCCCAAGTCTCCTGCACTGGATTTCGTGGGTTTGCCTCTGCTGAGCCTTCAGCCGCAGCATCCCGCCTTCCTGCTCATGCAGCAGCAGAAATAGGTAAACGCACTGCTCCCTCCAGTGTGCCCTCCAGAACTCCTGCCGTCATTGAGACTGGTGAGGGCAGCCAGTCCTTAATGGCCTCCTCTGCTCCCTCCACAGCTCCCTCCTCAGCTACCTGTGCAAACAAGTGGCAGACCCTGCTCAGTGACACCTTTCCGTGTGTGACCAAGGTTCCGCCTCGCGGCCACAGGCGCATCTGGATGCTGAAAGTGTTGCTCCCAGCTCCTGCCATATTTCCTTGTGCAGGAGGGAAGGAATATGTGTGCTCTCCTGCAGTATGGGATCCCGGAGTGGCATATTAGCAGCTGCCACTAATTTTCCCACACAGCAATTCCAGCACTGCACGATTTTGTGGTGGAGTGAAAACCCAGAGAGTCGAACAAGGGAGTTGCAGGTGGCCCTTGTTCACAGACTGAAGGAAGCCTTTCCCCAGCCTTCCATTCATCCTGCTAATTAGGACGGGTTCATCTTATTTTTGCTGTGGTACCACCGCTAGGTGCCATGGCCTACTGCTGTAATACTACTGCTGATGCCGCATGCTACTCCTCCTGCTGCTGCTGCATGTACCTTCTGCTGACTGTTATTCCACTGCTAGGGTCCACAGTCTAATGTGCTGCTGACATGCGCCACCAGCTATTACGCCAACAAAATAGCTATGCTGTTGTAAAAAAAAAATGTTTAATTTTCTTAAAAGTATTTGGGATGCAAACTGAGCTTTCCAAGTTTTGGGGATGCCACAACTGCAGCTGAACCTCACGATGTATTTGGTTTAATTGAGCTGTGGTACCACAGCTGGGTGCCGTGCCCTGCTGCTTTAATACTGCTGCTGCCACACGTTACTCCCCCTGATGCTGCTGCATTGCCCAGTTCCTACTGTCTGTGCTCCCACTGCCAGGGTGCCACACACCCCCACTGTTGATAGCTATTAAAAAAAATGTTAGTTTTTATCAGCGTTCTAGTGGGAACCATGCCAAAAGCCCAGGGGTCTACTAAATGGGAGAAATGAAATTAAAAACACCTCACCTTCTACTAGCTACTAACTGAACTATGAGCTCCGCTCATTTTTGGCATGGTTCCCACTAGAACGCTGATAAAAAACTAGCAGTTGGTGAGCTTAAACTCGTTAAAGCGTAACCAAGAGCCCCTGTCACTGTTTTCCTGTTGTGTGCTGCAGCCCCTCTGTATTTATTTATTTGTTATGGAGATTGGGGTTCTCCAGTGCTGCGTGCATGCTTTGCATAGTATTGCATAAAATGTGGTTTGTGCTGCTCATCCCCTGATATATATATATATATATATATATATATACTAGCTAGACGCCCGGCGTTGCCCAGGTATGTATTTGGCTGGTGTTGGCCCCGCCCCCCTTTTCCTAACCCTAATACACAATTACTTAATTACTTAATGACCAAGTTTTTGAGCTTTGTGGTCTTTGGCATCAATAATTTGCATTGAAAAAAAAATAAATCTGATTCGCTGTGGCTCCACCCCTTTTCTGAATTTGAACCCAAATCACCCAATGGCCAAATGTACCAGCTACAGGTGATTAACAGTGCAAGAGGCTTGTGCCATTAACAGTGCAAGAATGGCAGCAATTCAATATTCCCCTTAAAAATCAATAGATGGATTTTGATTGGCTTTTGTACACTCCACCCACTTTTCTGAATATTAATCCCAGTCACCCAGTGACCAACTGTGCAAAGTTTGAGAACCCTACCATTAACAGTGGGATCCAAAAAATGTGGTTGGGACAGCACCCATGTAAAGGAGATAGTGTGCCCAGGCAGTCGGCTTTCAGCAACATCAGGCAGTCGGCAGTCAGCAACATCATCACCCAAGTGGGTGTTGCCACCCCGCAGCAGGGTCAGGGGAAGTGCAGAAAGTTCCAGCTCTGATTCGGTTCCATGCCCTGAAAACCCGCCGCCAAACACCCCCGCCTCAGCAGCAGTGTGAAGGCCCACCACTGCCAAGCGCTGCTGGAGATGGTCAGCCTGGGGAAGAACAGACTGATGGCGTCCTGGCCAAACTCTGAGAGCAGGAGAGGCCTGAAAGTCGGAGAGGTGGTGTCCGACAATAGGGCCAACCTGGTTGCCGCCACATCCCCTGTCTGGCCCACGTCCTGAACCTGGTGGTTCAGAAATTCCTGCACACCTACCAGGGAATGGACACTCTTTTGAGAGTGGCAAGGAAAAACGTGGGTCAGTTTCGCTGCTCGGGTGGTGCCACAGCATCCCTGGAAGCCATGCAGCTGGAGCTGAACCTCCCCCGGCATCGGCTCATCATACACATTCCAACACACTGGAATTCCACCCTGGCAATGTTGGAACGTATGGTTGAACAGAAGCGGGCTGTCAACCAGTTCCTGGCCAAAGCCACCATGGATGCTACCTTGTCTGGGACCGGCACCACCCACCTCCCGGACATCATCCTCAGTGGTAAGTGGGGGAAAATGCAGCTGGTGTGCTTGGTGCTGGCACCCTTCCTGGAGACCCCAACATGGTCAGCCGGGACCGTGCGTCGCTGTGTGAGTGGGTGACCATTGAGTGCACACTGGACAAGGCCCTTTATGCTCTGCTGGAAGTGGGAGAGGCAGCATTAATCCAGCAGGAGCAGCCACCACCTGCACAGTCCACCTCTGTGTGGCAGGAGGAGGAGGTTGAGGAGAACTTGCAGTTTGAGGAGTTGGAGGTCCCTGACCATTAAGAAGAGAGGGCACAGTGGAGTGCAGCTGCATTGGTGCTGGGGTGGAGAGAGCAGGAGGAGGCTCAGGAGTCAGAGGTGGAGGAGGACAGCACTGTTATCTCAGGGGGTGGCGAAGATGATGTGTCAGCAGAGATGGCGTCCCTGCTCCCCATGGCAGTACACATGCTGGAGTGCCTGCGCAGTGACCCAAGGGTGAAGCAAATGCGTGCTCGGGAGGACATCTGGATCACCCTGATGCTAGACCCACGGCTAAAGGGGAAGCTGGCTCATTTCCTGCCTGTAGGAAGAGACCCTGTGCGCCAAATGAGGGAATTGCAGAGGGAATTGCAGCGGATTCTGGTTCAGCGCTTGGAGGAAGCCTTCCCCCAGCCTCCCACCCCCCGTGCTGTCACAGTCCAGCCAGCACAGCAGCAGGTGCCTGCATCCAGCAGCAGCAGGCACCCAACAAACCTGCTGTCTCTGACAAAGGCGCTCTATGCCACGCCAGTACCGCTGCCTACAGAGGAGGTGCCTGCAGCAGCATCCGGCTCTCAAAGCCAGAACCAGCACCTGACCCGGATGGTGGCCCACTACATGGGGTCCTACAGCGGGCTTGACACCGCCACCCCTGTGGACCCCTTGGATTACTGGGTCAAGCACCTTGACATCTGGAGCAAGCTGGCGCCGTACACCCTGGAAGTGCTGTCCTGCCCGCCTTCCAGCATGCTGTCAGAAAGGTGCTTCAGAAGCGCTCTTGTCTGTCCACCCAGTCTGTGGACAGACTGACGTTTCTGAAAATGAACCAGGCTTGGGTGGTTGGTGAGTTCCTGGCCCCTGTTGTTGGCAAGAGGGGGAAATTAAGTGGCTGAGTGGGTTTTCACTATGCCTGCCTTACCACAACCCTTTACCACCACAACCTCCTGGCTCTGTCTTCAGTAATAAGCCTGGTTCAAAATTTTTTGTTATTTTTTGGAGGTGTCTGGGCTGATAACTGTGCTGTCCCAGCTGTGGGGAGGCCCCAACTGTGGCAGTATGACCACTTCCTGGAACCTCTCCTTTTTAATGTTTTACCTGTGCCGTGGTACCAACACTAGGTGCCATGGTAATTATCTTAACACAATTGCTGTGTAATTTTTTGGAGGTGTCTGGGCTGATAACTGTGCTGTCCCAGTTGTGCGGTTGGACTTTGGACACAATGTGGGCTGCATGATCGCTGTCTGGAACCAAGTCCTGATGTTAATTTACAGCAATTTTTTTTTTTTTGGGGGGGGGATTTAAGTCCCCACATAATCAATTAGTGTTTCCCTTTAAAAAAAAAACATGATGCTACATGCCTCATTTACCCTAAAAAAAAAGTTTTAGAAGCTATTTAAAGGCCACTTCCGATTTTCTACTCAGATATCCGAATCCGGGTGGATATCTCCGATTCTGGTTCGGACGTCTGAATCGGATTTGGGTACCAAAAAGTTTGAATTCGGACATCCGATTCGGATCGGATTTCTAGGTATCCGGATCCAAATTCTATTCAGATTTTGAAAAGGGGTATCCGAGCAGCACTGGTTCCACGCAGGCTTCCACCGTGACCAACACTCATGTGAGCAGCAGCAGACATCCCCTGCTGGAGGTCATGTCTACCCCAGTGGCCAGCCAGCCCTCACTGGACGTAAGCTTGCTGCTCTTAAGTCCAGCATCCATGAGCACTTTGAGGGCTGTTGTGCAGCAAATGGAGGCGATTGCGGGGCCCGTTAGCCAGGAGGAGGCTCTGGAAGTGGAGGAGCCAGATTCAGGGGATGTTAGGGCTGAAGAGGTGTTTGAGGGGTCAGAGGAGATGTTTGGGGTGGAGGAGTTTGAGGAGGAGGATGATGAGCTACTAGACCATCCCTATGTGCCACCACAGTTCTCCCCCAAGTCAGCTCGGATGAGGAGGCTGTGGCAGAGAGGCGCAGCATGGCAGCCAGGGGCAGGGCCAGAAGTGGGCATGGAAGAGAGGAGCCACAGCTCGCTGGTTCTGCCACCACCAGGCAACCCCAAACAAGAGGAAGACTTGCAGCCACTTCCAGCCATAGGGGGTTGTTCACGTCCCCAGCATTAATTTTTTTTCCATATCTCCACACTGGATTTGAGCTTTGCAGTTTGCAATATCTGTTAAGCTCCTTCGAGCAGAGGTCAGAATCCATCCAAAATGTGGTCAGAGCAGGAGACCGACTGCACGCATATGAGAGGAATCAGCTTGGGAGACTTGGGCGCAGGATACAGCCGGTATGGCTGATCCAGCTGCTGCACAAGTTCCCGGCCACGTTAAATACTATTACCCCTCCAGGCCACCATGAATAGTGGGGAATGAAATAATGTGGCTTCCAGCAATTGCTGGAGACGGAATTATAGTGTTTTAAAAGTAACTTCAGCTCCGTCTTCTGACAGCGCCGAAGTTACTCCCTGTGCGACGCTATAGCCTTAATTCCTATTACGGCCTATGGTGGCGCCGGCTGTTCCCAAGTCTCCTGCTCTGGATTTCGTGGGTTTGCCTCTGCTGAGCCTTCAGCCGCAGCATCCCGCCTTCCTGCTCATGCAGCAGCAGAAATAGGTAAACGCACTGCTCCCTCCAGTGTGCCCTCCAGAACTCCTGCCGTCATTGAGACTGGTGAAGGCAGCCAGTCCTTAATGGCCTCCTCTGCTCCCTCCACAGCTCCCTCCTCAGCTTCCTGTGCAAGCAAGTGGCAGACCCTGCTCAGTGACACCTTTCCGTGTGTGACCAAGGTTCCGCCTCGCGGCCACAGGCGCATCTGGATGCTGAAAGTGTTGCTCCCAGCTCCTGCCATATTTCCTTGTGCAGGAGGGAAGGAATATGTGTGCTCTCCTGCAGTATGGGATCCCGGAGTGGCATATTAGCAGCTGCCACTAATTTTCCCACACTGCAATTCCAGCACTGCACGATTTTGTGGTGGAGTGAAAACCCAGAGAGTCGAACAAGGGAGTTGCAGGTGGCCCTTGTTCACAGACTGAAGGAAGCCTTTCCCCAGCCTTCCATTCATCCTGCTAATTAGGACGGGTTCATCTTATTTTTGCTGTGGTACCACCGCTAGGTGCCATGGCCTACTGCTGTAATACTACTGCTGATGCCGCATGCTACTCCTCCTGCTGCTGCTGCATGTACCTTCTGCTGACTGTTATTCCACTGCTAGGGTCCACAGTCTAATGTGCTGCTGACATGCGCCACCAGCTATTACGCCAACAAAATAGCTATGCTGTTGTAAAAAAAAAATGTTTAATTTTCTTAAAAGTATTTGGGATGCAAACTGAGCTTTCCAAGTTTTGGGGATGCCACAACTGCAGCTGAACCTCACGATGTATTTGGTTTAATTGAGCTGTGGTACCACAGCTGGGTGCCGTGCCCTGCTGCTGTAATACTGCTGCTGCCACACGTTACTCCCCCTGATGCTGCTGCATTGCCCAGTTCCTACTGTCTGTGCTCCCACTGTTGATAGCTATTAAAAAAAAATGTTAGTTTTTATCAGCGTTCTAGTGGGAACCATGCCAAAAGCCCAGGGGTCTACTAAATGTGAGAAATGAAATTAAAAACACCTCACCTTCTACTAGCTACTAACTGAACTATGAGCTCCGCTCATTTTTGGCATGGTTCCCACTAGAACGCTGATAAAAAACTAGCAGTTGGTGAGCTTAAACTCGTTAAAGCGTAACCAAGAGCCCCTGTCACTGTTTTCCTGTTGTGTGCTGCAGCCCCTCTGTATTTATTTATTTGTTATGGAGATTGGGGTTCTCCAGTGCTGCGTGCATGCTTTGCATAGTATTGCATAAAATGTGGTTTGTGCTGCTCATCCCCTGATATATATATATATATATATATATATACTAGCTAGACGCCCGGCGTTGCCCAGGTATGTATTTGGCTGGTGTTGGCCCCGCCCCCCTTTTCCTAACCCTAATACACAATTACTTAATTACTTAATGACCAAGTTTTTGAGCTTTGTGGTCTTTGGCATCAATAATTTGCATTGAAAAAAAAATAAATCTGATTCGCTGTGGCTCCACCCCTTTTCTGAATTTGAACCCAAATCACCCAATGGCCAAATGTACCAGCTACAGGTGATTAACAGTGCAAGAGGCTTGTGCCATTAACAGTGCAAGAATGGCAGCAATTCAATATTCCCCTTAAAAATCAATAGATGGATTTTGATTGGCTTTTGTACACTCCACCCACTTTTCTGAATATTAATCCCAGTCACCCAGTGACCAACTGTGCAAAGTTTGAGAACCCTACCATTAACAGTGGGATCCAAAAAATGTGGTTGGGACAGCACCCATGTAAAGGAGATAGTGTGCCCAGGCAGTCGGCTTTCAGCAACATCAGGCAGTCGGCAGTCAGCAACATCATCACCCAAGTGGGTGTTGCCACCCCGCAGCAGGGTCAGGGGAAGTGCAGAAAGTTCCAGCTCTGATCCGGTTCCATGCCCTGAAAACCCGCCGCCAAACACCCCCGCCTCAGCAGCAGTGTGAAGGCCCACCACTGCCAAGCGCTGCTGGAGATGGTCAGCCTGGGGAAGAACAGACTGATGGCGTCCTGGCCAAACTCTGAGAGCAGGAGAGGCCTGAAAGTCGGAGAGGTGGTGTCCGACAATAGGGCCAACCTGGTTGCCGCCACATCCCCTGTCTGGCCCACGTCCTGAACCTGGTGGTTCAGAAATTCCTGCACACCTACCAGGGAATGGACACTCTTTTGAGAGTGGAAAGGAAAAACGTGGGTCAGTTTCGCTGCTCGGGTGGTGCCACAGCATCCCTAGAAGCCATGCAGCTGGAGCTGAACCTCCCCCGGCATCGGCTCATCATACACATTCCAACACACTGGAATTCCACCCTGGCAATGTTGGAACGTATGGTTGAACAGAAGCGGGCTGTCAACCAGTTCCTGGCCAAAGCCACCATGGATGCCACCTTGTCTGGGACCGGCACCACCCACCTCCCGGACATCATCCTCAGTGCTAAGTGGGGGAAAATGCAGCTGGTGTGCTTGGTGCTGGCACCCTTCCTGGAGACCCCAACATGGTCAGCCGGGACCGTGCGTCGCTGTGTGAGTGGGTGACCATTGAGTGCACACTGGACAAGGCCCTTTATGCTCTGCTGGAAGTGGGAGAGGCAGCATTAATCCAGCAGGAGCAGCCACCACCTGCACAGTCCACCTCTGTGTGGCAGGAGGAGGAGGTTGAGGAGAACTTGCAGTTTGAGGAGTTGGAGGTCCCTGACCATTAAGAAGAGAGGGCACAGTGGAGTGCAGCTGCATTGGTGCTGGGGTGGAGAGAGCAGGAGGAGGCTCAGGAGTCAGAGGTGGAGGAGGACAGCACTGTTATCTCAGGGGGTGCCGAAGATGATGTGTCAGCAGAGATGGCGTCCCTGCTCCCCATGGCAGCACACATGCTGGAGTGCCTGCGCAGTGACCCAAGGGTGAAGCAAATGCGTGCTCGGGAGGACATCTGGATCACCCTGATGCTAGACCCACGGCTAAAGGGGAAGCTGGCTCATTTCCTGCCTGTAGGAAGAGACCCTGTGTGCCAAATGAGGGAATTGCAGAGGGCATTGCAGCGGATTCTGGTTCAGCGCTTGGAGGAAGCCTTCCCCCAGCCTCCCACCCCCTGTGCTGTCACAGTCCAGCCAGCACAGCAGCAGGTGCCTGCATCCAGCAGCAGCAGGCGCCCAACAAACCTGCTTTCTCTGACAAAGGTGCTCTATGCCACGCCAGTACCGCTGCCTACAGAGGAGGTGCCTGCAACAGCATCCGGCTCTCAAAGCCAGAACCAGCACCTGACCCGGATGGTGGCCCACTACATGGGGTCCTACAGCGGGCTTGACACCGCCACCCCTGTGGACCCCTTGGATTACTGGGTCAAGCACCTTGACATCTGGAGCAAGCTGGCGCCGTACACCCTGGAAGTGCTGTCCTGCCCGCCTTCCAGCATGCTGTCAGAAAGGTGCTTCAGAAGCGCTCTTGTCTGTCCACCCAGTCTGTGGACAGACTGACGTTTCTGAAAATGAACCAGGCTTGGGTGGTTGGTGAGTTCCTGGCCCCTGTTGTTGGCAAGAGGGGGAAATTAAGTGGCTGAGTGGGTTTTCACTATGCCTGCCTTACCACAACCCTTTACCACCACAACCTCCTGGCTCTGTCTTCAGTAATAAGCCTGGTTCAAAAATTTTTGTTATTTTTTTGGAGGTGTCTGGGCTGATAACTGTGCTGTCCCAGCTGTGGGGAGGCCCCAACTGTGGCAGTATGACCACTTCCTGGAACCTCTCCTTTTTAATGTTTTACCTGTGCCGTGGTACCAACACTAGGTGCCATGGTAATTATCTTAACACAATTGCTGTGTAATTTTTTGGAGGTGTCTGGGCTGATAACTGTGCTGTCCCAGTTGTGCGGTTGGACTTTGGACACAATGTGGGCTGCATGATCGCTGTCTGGAACCAAGTCCTGATGTTAATTTACAGCCATTTTTTTTTGGGGGGGGGGGGATTTAAGTCCCCACATAATCAATTAGTGTTTCCCCCAAAAAAAAAAAAAACATGATGCTACATGCCTCATTTACCCTAAAAAAAAAAAAAGGTTTAGAAGCTATTTAAAGGCCACTTCCGATTTTCTACTCAGATATCCGAATCCGGGTGGATATCTCCGATTCTGGTTCGGACGTCTGAATCGGATTTGGGTACCAAAAAGTTTGAATTCGGACATCCGATTCGGATCGGATTTCTAGGTATCCGGATCCAAATTCTATTCAGATTTTGAAAAGGGGTATCCGAGCAGCACTGGTTCCACGCAGACTTCCACCGTGACCAACACTCATGTGAGCAGCAGCAGACATCCCCTGCTGGAGGTCATGTCTACCCCAGTGGCCAGCCAGCCCTCACTGGAAGTAAGCTTGCTGCTCTTAAGTCCAGCATCCATGAGCACTTTGAGGGCTGTTGTGCAGCAAATGGAGGCGATTGCGGGGCCCGTTAGCCAGGAGGAGGCTCTGGAAGTGGAGGAGCCAGATTCAGGGGATGTTAGGGCTGAAGAGGTGTTTGAGGGGTCAGAGGAGATGTTTGGGGTGGAGGAGTTTGAGGAGGAGGATGATGAGCTACTAGACCGTCCCTATGTGCCACCACAGTTCTCCCCCAAGTCAGCTCGGATGAGGAGGCTGTGGCAGAGAGGCGCAGCATGGCAGCCAGGGGCAGGGCTAGAAGTGGGCATGGAAGAGAGGAGCCTGCCACCACCAGGCAACCCCAAGCAAGAGGAAGACTTGCAGCCACTTCCAGCCATAGGGGGTTGTTCACGTCCCCAGCATTAATTTTTTTTCCATATCTCCACACTGGATTTGAGCTTTGCAGTTTGCAATATCTGTTAAGCTCCTTCGAGCAGAGGTCAGAATCCATTCAAAATGTGGTCAGAGCAGGAGACCGACTGCACGCATATGAGAGGAATCAGCTTGGGAGACTTGGGCGCAGGATACAGCCGGTATGGCTGATCCAGCTGCTGCACAAGTTCCCGGTCACGTTAAATACTATTACCCCTCCAGGCCACCATGAATAGTGGGGAATGAAATAATGTGGCTTCCAGCAATTGCTGGAGACGGAATTATAGTGTTTTAAAAGTAACTTCAGCTCCGTCTTCTGACAGCGCCGAAGTTACTCCCTGTGCGACGCTATAGCCTTAATTCCTATTACGGCCTATGGTGGCGCCGGCTGTTCCCAAGTCTCCTGCGCTGGATTTCGTGGGTTTGCCTCTGCTGAGCCTTCAGCCGCAGCATCCCGCCTTCCTGCTCATGCAGCAGCAGAAATAGGTAAACGCACTGCTCCCTCCAGTGTGCCCTCCAGAACTCCTGCCGTCATTGAGACTGGTGAAGGCAGCCAGTCCTTAATGGCCTCCTCTGCTCCCTCCACAGCTCCCTCCTCAGCTTCCTGTGCAAGCAAGTGGCAGACCCTGCTCAGTGACACCTTTCCGTGTGTGACCAAGGTTCCGCCTCGCGGCCACAGGCGCATCTGGATGCTGAAAGTGTTGCTCCCAGCTCCTGCCATATTTCCTTGTGCAGGAGGGAAGGAATATGTGTGCTCTCCTGCAGTATGGGATCCCGGATTGGCATATTAGCAGCTGCCACTAATTTTCCCACACAGCAATTCCAGCACTGCACGATTTTGTGGTGGAGTGAAAACCCAGAGAGTCGAACAAGGGAGTTGCAGGTGGCCCTTGTTCACAGACTGAAGGAAGCCTTTCCCCAGCCTTCCATTCATCCTGCTAATTAGGACGGGTTCATCTTATTTTTGCTGTGGTACCACCGCTAGGTGCCATGGCCTACTGCTGTAATACTACTGCTGATGCCGCATGCTACTCCTCCTGCTGCTGCTGCATGTACCTTCTGCTGACTGTTATTCCACTGCTAGGGTCCACAGTCTAATGTGCTGCTGACATGCGCCACCAGCTATTACGCCAACAAAATAGCTATGCTGTTGTAAAAAAAAATGTTTAATTTTCTTAAAAGTATTTGGGATGCAAACTGAGCTTTCCAAGTTTTGGGGATGCCACAACTGCAGCTGAACCTCACGATGTATTTGGTTTAATTGAGCTGTGGTACCATAGCTGTGTGCCGTGCCCTGCTGCTTTAATACTGCTGCTGCCACACGTTACTCCCCCTGATGCTGCTGCATTGCCCAGTTCCTACTGTCTGTGCTCCCACTGCCAGGGTGCCACACACCCCCACTGTTGATAGCTATTAAAAAAAAATGTTAGTTTTTATCAGCGTTCTAGTGGGAACCATGCCAAAAGCCCAGGGGTCTACTAAATGTGAGAAATGAAATTAAAAACACCTCACCTTCTACTAGCTACTAACTGAACTATGAGCTCCGCTCATTTTTGGCATGGTTCCCACTAGAACGCTGATAAAAAACTAGCAGTTGGTGAGCTTAAACTCGTTAAAGCGTAACCAAGAGCCCCTGTCACTGTTTTCCTGTTGTGTGCTGCAGCCCCTCTGTATTTATTTATTTGTTATGGAGATTGGGGTTCTCCAGTGCTGCGTGCATGCTTTGCATAGTATTGCATAGAATGTGGTTTGTGCTGCTCATCCCCTGATATATATATATATATATATATATATATATATATATATATATATATATATATATATATATACTAGCTAGACGCCCGGCGTTGCCCAGGTATGTATTTGGCTGGTGTTGGCCCCGCCCCCCTTTTCCTAACCCTAATACACAATTACTTAATTACTTAATGACCAAGTTTTTGAGCTTTGTGGTCTTTGGCATCAATAATTTGCATTGAAAAAAAAATAAATCTGATTCGCTGTGGCTCCACCCCTTTTCTGAATTTGAACCCAAATCACCCAATGGCCAAATGTACCAGCTACAGGTGATTAACAGTGCAAGAGGCTTGTGCCATTAACAGTGCAAGAATGGCAGCAATTCAATATTCCCCTTAAAAATCAATAGATGGATTTTGATGACTTTTGTACACTCCACCCACTTTTCTGAATATTAATCCCAGTCACCCAGTGACCAACTGTGCAAAGTTTGAGAACCCTACCATTAACAGTGGGATCCAAAAAATGTGGTTGGGACAGCACCCATGTAAAGGAGATAGTGTGCCCAGGCAGTCGGCTTTCAGCAACATCAGGCAGTCGGCAGTCAGCAACATCATCACCCAAGTGGGTGTTGCCACCCCGCAGCAGGGTCAGGGGAAGTGCAGAAAGTTCCAGCTCTGATCCGGTTCCATGCCCTGAAAACCCGCCGCCAAACACCCCCGCCTCAGCAGCAGTGTGAAGGCCCACCACTGCCAAGCGCTGCTGGAGATGGTCAGCCTGGGGAAGAACAGACTGATCGCGTCCTGGCCAAACTCTAAGAGCAGGAGAGGCCTGAAAGTCGGAGAGGTGGTGTCCGACAATAGGGCCAACCTGGTTGCCGCCACATCCCCTGTCTGGCCCACGTCCTGAACCTGGTGGTTCAGAAATTCCTGCACACCTACCAGGGAATGGACACTCTTTTGAGAGTGGCAAGGAAAAACGTGGGTCAGTTTCGCTGCTCGGGTGGTGCCACAGCATCCCTAGAAGCCATGCAGCTGGAGCTGAACCTCCCCCGCCATCGGCTCATCATACACATTCCAACACACTGGAATTCCACCCTGGCAATGTTGGAACGTATGGTTGAACAGAAGCGGGCTGTCAACCAGTTCCTGGCCAAAGCCACCATGGATGCCACCTTGTCTGGGACTGGCACCACCCACCTCCCGGACATCATCCTCAGTGCTAAGTGGGGGAAAATGCAGCTGGTGTGCTTGGTGCTGGCACCCTTCCTGGAGACCCCAACATGGTCAGCCGGGACCGTGCGTCGCTGTGTGAGTGGGTGACCATTGAGTGCACACTGGACAAGGCCCTTTATGCTCTGCTGGAAGTGGGAGAGGCAGCATTAATCCAGCAGGAGCAGCCACCACCTGCACAGTCCACCTCTGTGTGGCAGGAGGAGGAGGTTGAGGAGAACTTGCAGTTTGAGGAGTTGGAGGTCCCTGACCATTAAGAAGAGAGGGCACAGTGGAGTGCAGCTGCATTGGTGCTGGGGTGGAGAGAGCAGGAGGAGGCTCAGGAGTCAGAGGTGGAGGAGGACAGCACTGTTATCTCAGGGGGTGCCGAAGATGATGTGTCAGCAGAGATGGCGTCCCTGCTCCCCATGGCAGCACACATGCTGGAGTGCCTGCGCAGTGACCCAAGGGTGAAGCAAATGCGTGCTCGGGAGGACATCTGGATCACCCTGATGCTAGACCCACGGCTAAAGGGGAAGCTGGCTCATTTCCTGCCTGTAGGAAGAGACCCTGTGCGCCAAATGAGGGAATTGCAGAGGGCATTGCAGCGGATTCTGGTTCAGCGCTTGGAGGAAGCCTTCCCCCAGCCTCCCACCCCCTGTGCTGTCACAGTCCAGCCAGCACAGCAGCAGGTGCCTGCATCCAGCAGCAGCAGGCGCCCAACAAACCTGCTTTCTCTGACAAAGGCGCTCTATGCCACGCCAGTACCGCTGCCTACAGAGGAGGTGCCTGCAGCAGCATCCGGCTCTCAAAGCCAGAACCAGCACCTGACCCGGATGGTGGCCCACTACATGGGGTCCTACAGCGGGCTTGACACCGCCACCCCTGTGGACCCCTTGGATTACTGGGTCAAGCACCTTGACATCTGGAGCAAGCTGGCGCCGTACACCCTGGAAGTGCTGTCCTGCCCGCCTTCCAGCATGCTGTCAGAAAGGTGCTTCAGAAGCGCTCTTGTCTGTCCACCCAGTCTGTGGGCAGACTGACGTTTCTGAAAATGAACCAGGCTTGGGTGGTTGGTGAGTTCCTGGCCCCTGTTGTTGGCAAGAGGGGGAAATTAAGTGGCTGAGTGGGTTTTCACTATGCCTGCCTTACCACAACCCTTTACCACCACAACCTCCTGGCTCTGTCTTCAGTAATAAGCCTGGTTCAAAAATTTTTGTTATTTTTTTGGAGGTGTCTGGGCTGATAACTGTGCTGTCCCAGCTGTGGGGAGGCCCCAACTGTGGCAGTATGACCACTTCCTGGAACCTCTCCTTTTTAATGTTTTACCTGTGCCGTGGTACCAACACTAGGTGCCATGGTAATTATCTTAACACAATTGCTGTGTAATTTTTTGGAGGTGTCTGGGCTGATAACTGTGCTGTCCCAGTTGTGCGGTTGGACTTTGGACACAATGTGGGCTGCATGATCGCTGTCTGGAACCAAGTCCTGATGTTAATTTACAGCCATTTTTTTTTTTGGGGGGGGGGGGATTTAAGTCCCCACATAATCAATTAGTGTTTCCCAAAAAAAAAAAAAAAACATGATGCTACATGCCTCATTTACCCTAAAAAAAAAGTTTTAGAAGCTATTTAAAGGCCACTTCCGATTTTCTACTCAGATATCCGAATCCGGGTGGATATCTCCGATTCTGGTTCGGACGTCTGAATCGGATTTGGGTACCAAAAAGTTTGAATTCGGACATCCGATTCAGATCAGATTTCTAGGTATCCGGATCCAAATTCTATTCAGATTTTGAAAAGGGGTATCCGAGCAGCACTGGTTCCACGCAGACTTCCACCGTGACCAACACTCATGTGAGCAGCAGCAGACATCCCCTGCTGGAGGTCATGTCTACCCCAGTGGCCAGCCAGCCCTCACTGGACGTAAGCTTGCTGCTCTTAAGTCCAGCATCCATGAGCACTTTGAGGGCTGTTGTGCAGCAAATGGAGGCGATTGCGGGGCCCGTTAGCCAGGAGGAGGCTCTGGAAGTGGAGGATCCAGATTCAGGGGATGTTAGGGCTGAAGAGGTGTTTGAGGGGTCAGAGGAGATGTTTGGGGTGGAGGAGTTTGAGGAGGAGGATGATGAGCTACTAGACCATCCCTATGTGCCACCACAGTTCTCCCCCAAGTCAGCTCGGATGAGGAGGCTGTGGCAGAGAGGCGCAGCATGGCAGCCAGGGGCAGGGCCAGAAGTGGGCATGGAAGAGAGGAGCCACAGCTCGCTGGTTCTGCCACCACCAGGCAACCCCAAACAAGAGGAAGACTTGCAGCCCCTTCCAGCCATAGGGGGTTGTTCACGTCCCCAGCATTAATTTTTTTTCCATATCTCCACACTGGATTTGAGCTTTGCAGTTTGCAATATCTGTTAAGCTCCTTCGAGCAGAGGTCAGAATCCATCCAAAATGTGGTCAGAGCAGGAGACCGACTGCACGCATATGAGAGGAATCAGCTTGGGAGACTTGGGCGCAGGATACAGCCGGTATGGCTGATCCAGCTGCTGCACAAGTTCCCGGCCACGTTAAATACTATTTCCCCTCCAGGCCGCCATGAATAGTGGGGAATGAAATAATGTGGCTTCCAGCAATTGCTGGAGACGGAATTATAGTGTTTTAAAAGTAACTTCAGCTCCATCTTCTGACAGCGCCGAAGTTACTCCCTGTGCGCCGCTATAGTCTTAAATCCTATTACGGCCTATGGTGGCGCCGGCTGTTCCCAAGTCTCCTGCGCTGGATTTCGTGGGTTTGCCTCTGCTGAGCCTTCAGCAGCAGCATCCCGCCTTCCTGCTCATGCAGCAGCAGAAATAGGTAAACGCACTGCTCCCTCCAGTGTGCCCTCCAGAACTCCTGCCGTCATTGAGACTGGTGAGGGCAGCCAGTCCTTAATGGCCTCCTCTGCTCCCTCCACAGCTCCCTCCCAGCTGTGCAAGCAAGTGGCAGACCCTGCTCAGTGACACCTTTCCGTGTGTGACCAAGGTTCCGCCTCGCGGCCACAGGCGCATCTGGATGCTGAAAGTGTTGCTCCCAGCTCCTGCCATATTTCCTTGTGCAGGAGGGAAGGAATATGTGTGCTCTCCTGCAGTATGGGATCCCAGAGTGGCATATTAGCAGTTGCCACTAATTTTCCCACACAGCAATTCCAGCACTGCACGATTTTGTGGTGGAGTGAAAACCCAGAGAGTCGAACAAGGGAGTTGCAGGTGGCCCTTGTTCACAGACTGAAGGAAGCCTTTCCCCAGCCTTCCATTCATCCTGCTAATTAGGACGGGTTCATCTTATTTTTGCTGTGGTACCACCGCTAGGTGCCATGGCCTACTGCTGTAATACTACTGCTGATGCCGCATGCTACTCCTCCTGCTGCTGCTGCATGTACCTTCTGCTGACTGTTATTCCACTGCTAGGGTCCACAGTCTAATGTGCTGCTGACATGCGCCACCAGCTATTACGCCAACAAAATAGCTATGCTGTTGTAAAAAAAATGTTTAATTTTCTTAAAAGTATTTGGGATGCAAACTGAGCTTTCCAAGTTTTGGGGATGCCACAACTGCAGCTGTACAACCACTTCCTGGAACCTCACGATGTATTTGGTTTAATTGAGCTGTGGTACCATAGCTGGGTGCCGTGCCCTGCTGCTTTAATACTGCTGCTGCCACACGTTACTCCCCCTGATGCTGCTGCATTGCCCAGTTCCTACTGTCTGTGCTCCCACTGCCAGGGTGCCACACACCCCCACTGTTGATAGCTATTAAAAAAAAATGTTAGTTTTTATCAGCGTTCTAGTGGGAACCATGCCAAAAGCCCAGGGGTCTACTAAATGGGAGAAATGAAATTAAAAACACCTCACCTTCTACTAGCTACTAACTGAACTATGAGCTCCGCTCATTTTTGGCATGGTTCCCACTAGAACGCTGATAAAAAACTAGCAGTTGGTGAGCTTAAACTCGTTAAAGCGTAACCAAGAGCCCCTGTCACTGTTTTCCTGTTGTGTGCTGCAGCCCCTCTGTATTTATTTATTTGTTATGGAGATTGGGGTTCTCCAGTGCTGCGTGCATGCTTTGCATAGTATTGCATAAAATGTGGTTTGTGCTGCTCATCCCCTGATATATATATATATATATACTAGCTGGACGCCCGGCGTTGCCCAGGTATGTATTTGGCTGGTGTTGGCCCCGCCCCCCTTTTCCTAACCCTAATACACAATTACTTAATTACTTAATGACCAAGTTTGTGAGCTTTGTGGTCTTTGGCATCAATAATTTGCATTGAAAAAAAAATAAATCTGATTCGCTGTGGCTCCACCCCTTTTCTGAATTTGAACCCAAATCACCCAATGGCCAAATGTACCAGCTACAGGTGATTAACAGTGCAAGAGGCTTGTGCCATTAACAGTGCAAGAATGGCAGCAATTAAATATTCCCCTTAAAAATCAATAGATGGATTTTGATTGGCTTTTGTACACTCCACCCACTTTTCTGAATATTAATCCCAGTCACCCAGTGACCAACTGTGCAAAGTTTGAGAACCCTACCATTAACAGTGGGATCCAAAAAATGTGGTTGGGACAGCACCCATGTAAAGGAGATAGTGTGCCCAGGCAGTCGGCTTTCCACACCACTGGAACCGTAAAGTACAGGAACACAGGTTTTGCAGGCACCACTGTTGTAAATTATAGCTTCTTTATTGGTCACATCAGACATAGATGTGTATAGACGTACAACAGACCGCTGTTTTGAGCAACCTAGCTCTTTATCAAGTTGTTCAACACTGCATAAAATCCACATACAAATCATGTGCTTATATGGGGTCTAAAAACCAATCAGAATGCAGCACCTGTACCATCCAATCACTAGACGTTTTGTCACCAGAGGACCTGATGGAGAACTTAAATGTATGAAGGAAAACCTCCCCCTTTGTCAGAAAACATCCTACCACACAGTGTATATATAGAGCGCTCATATCAAAGTATATACACCATACAGCGCTAACAATGCCTTACCACATAGTCGGATCTCCATCAGGTTCAGTCCAGCTGTAAGGCAAAAAAAGAACAAAACTAAATTCAGCCAATCGGTGAGAGGCACCCTAAAAGGAACCTCCCACACATGGCTTGCAGTATGGACAGGTTTAGCCACACCTTCCTGGAGGGCCGCTGGCCAATCCGACGCTCACAAATCCATGACACGCTTTCATGATGTATGCGGAACCAAGCAAGCGTAAAAGCGTCATGACATATGCGGAAAAATAGACGCATGGTGGACGCTTATAAACAAACATGCGACGTCAGCGGCGGGCATCCCTGTGATCTACGTGGGCGTGCCCTGTGCTGAATGACCACACCAGGAACCACGTCCACAATACGAAGACTCTGCCCATCAGGTCGCCATAGTAACACTCTGTGCTTGTCAACAAAACCGCGCCATTCAATACACGTCAATGTAAAAATATTTAAACATAAACCTGACGGCAATCAGAACCAGTGTGAGGTGGATGTCAACCACAAGGAGGATAAAAATTACAAAAATTACAAAAATACAAAAATTATCTTATTAGAAATACTTTATTAGAAAAAAATATTATTATTACCTTAGTCCATGATTGGATGAAAACCCGTGCCGCACCCATATCTAAAAATAATAAAAACAGTGAGTATCACCACAAAAAGACTCACAATCAGCCTAAGGAGAATGATAAGTCATAGTCTAAATTGAGACCCCCAATACCCAACGCCCCCAATTTGCGAATCCAGAAAGCCTCACGTCTAGAGAGTTCCTTTTCTCTATCACGTCCCGCCCCCCACCCTATAGGTACCCATGCTATCACTTGTACTTTAAGTTGTGACAAACCATGACCAGCCTCAGTAAAGTGCCTTGCCACACATGTGAAGTGTCCCGGGTCCTTATAGTGGATTTGAGTCCCGAAAGGCACACTTTAAGGGGTTTAGTGGTCTTAACCACATACACCAGACCACACGGGCACTTCAACATGTAGATGACAAAGCTAGAATTGCAATCAAAATGTTCCTTAATATGGAAAACAGTTCCCTTAGATGGATGTCTAAAAATATCTCCCCTAGTAATAAAATTGCAAAGATGACAGCTAAGACATGGGTATGTTCCTTTTCTGCCATCCCTGGGCCTACCCATGGGGGGCTTAGTATGGGCCAACTTATCCCTAATAGTGGGAGCTTTCTTAAACGATAGAAGAGGGGGGGGTAACGAAATTCTGGGACATGTGGAAATGCTTTCTTCAACAAGTGCCAGTGTTTCTGCATACTCTTACCTGTCTGTGGGCTACATGTGTTGAAAGTAGATACAAAAGGAAGCCGGGAACCCCCACTTTTGGTTCTCCCCGACCTATACTTGTCACATAAAGTATATGCTGGATAACCTCTAGATACAAATTTACTCTTCATGTTGTTTAATTGGTGATGTTGTTGTTCATCTGAAACAATTCTGGTAATTCTTTTGAATTGACTATTAGGTATGACATTTTTAGTCTGCAATGGATGGAAACTTGAATAATGTAAAATGGAGTTTCTGTTAGTAGATTTTACAAGAAGATCTGTCCCCAAACGTTTACCCCTGTCTGAACACAACAGTGTCCAGAAAGGAGACCCTTTTACAGTCTATATGAGCTGTTAATCTTATAGTGGGGAATCGCTCCATTACACCAGAGAGGAACTGGTCAAGGGTCGAAAGCGGCCAAACAAAAAATATCTTCAATATAACGCCTCCAGCACTTGGCGTGCTGGCGGAAAAGATCATCTAAATAAATAAAAGTTTCCTCAAACAAACCCATAAAAAGGTTTGCATAGGACGGAGCTACGTTCAAACCCCATCGCAGTCCCCCTCTGCTGCATGTAGAAACTCTCCTCAAATTTAAAGTAGTTACAACGCAATACAATCCTCAGCAGGTTAATCAAAAACCCACGCTGTTCTTTCGTAAAATCAAGATGCGTCATCACATACCAATCTACTGCCTCTACACCTCCATCATGTGGGATGGAGGTGTAGAGGCTCTCAACATCCAAAGTGACCAGTAGGGTCTCCTCACCAAGGTCATCAATAGTAGATAGTTTCTCCAAAAAATTGGACGTGTCCTTTATATATGAATCTAATTGGACTACTAAGGACTGCAATATTTTGTCAAGGAATTGTGCCAAGGGGACAAAACTTGAGTCCACGCCGGACACTATTGGTCTACCCGGCGGGAACTCAAGATTTTTATGTATCTTGGGCAGTGTATAAAAACTTGGGGTAACAGGGTGTTCCTTAATCAAAAATTTCAATAACTTTTTATCAATAATACCACTTTCAAATGCTGCTTGAACCAGTGTTTTAATACGAGCCTGTATATCACAAAGTGGATCACCCTCCGGTATACATCATTTTGCCCCAATTGTCCAAGAATCTCATCCCGATAATAGCCCGTATCTAGAACCACTACTGCCCCGCTTTTATCTGCAGGGCAGATTACAATATCAGTTCTAGATTGAAGATCATGCAAAGCTCTCAGTTCCCCTTTAGTGAGATTACATTTGACACTATCCTGTGTAAACTCCTTTTCAATAGCCTTGATGTCCCTATCAACATTAGAGATGAACAAGTCCACCAATGCATTATTAGGGGGCGTAAAAGTACTTTTTAAACATAAACTTGTAGAGGATAAAGTTAGTTTGTCCACATTATCCAGCTGTTCATCCTGTATGGACAAGTGTAGAGTACTGAAAAAAACTTTCAATTTGATGTTTCTATAGAACCTAAAGAGTTCCTGTTCAAGTAGAAAAAAGTTTGGACAATTTGTTGGGCTAAAAGATAGTCCATAATTCAATACCTTTTCTTCAAGTTTCAAGAGGTTATAGCCAGAGATGTTCACAACTAAATTTTTGGTAGTGTGTCAAATTGCGATGGCCTCTTTTGTTGGACCTCTGTTGTTGACGGCAATATCGTTTTCCGCCTCTACGCCTCCATTTTCTGATGGGGAGGGATCCCTCGACCCCGGTAAAAAATCACTCTCAGAGGAATTAGAGCCCGAATTTCCTGAACCAGGTCTACCACCTCTCGGCCCTCTCGGCCGCCCCTTGGGTTGTCTAGAATTGACTGGAACCATCCTCTGCCATGAATAAACGTAGCCAGTCTGATAGTCAGAAACATCACGGTTGTATTTGGATGTCTTAATTTCCTCCACCAATTTCGTGTACAGTTCCAACTTATTCTCCAAAGTTTCAGTATAGGTTTTATATTCATCCTCAGGTAAAAGAGGTCTCAATTTACCTAACGTCTCAAAGATCTTGACATCTAGGGCTGGAAGTTCATGATGGATCTTATTAATCGTATGCAGCATAGCATCAAAGGAGGCTTTGTTGAAGATGCGCTCCCATATGGAGCAGAAGCTTACATCCCTTGTAATCAATTGTGGGGCCACTTGGGCCCTAATGGAACGGGGAATCCTTCTTTTCCGACAATATTCAGTCAAAGTGCGAGCATGAAGATCCAAATCTATCCTTTGTCTTTTAAGACTTTCCAGTTCCCTTTTCAATGGTTTAACGTCAGGAGCCTGTAAAAATACCTTTTCTCCATCGGTAAGTGCAAGTATCCTTGTAGCTTGCTCATCTGTGAACGAGAAGACATCAGAAACCATGTCTGATCTATTTTCTCCCATGGTGCTTCAGTCCCTTTGTGGTGTACATCAATGGGATCCAAAAATTGTGGTTGGGACAGCACCCATGTATAGGAGATAGTGTGCCCAGGCAGTCGGCTTTCCACACCACTGGAACCGTAAAGTACAGGAACACAGGTTTCGCAGGCACCACTGTTGTAAATTATAGCTTCTTTATTGGTCACATCAGACAAGGCAGAGGGTACAACGACAGACCGCTGTTTCGAGCAACCTAGCTCTTTATCAAGTTGTTCAACACTGCATAAAATCCACACACAAATCATGTGCTTATATGGGGTCTAAAAACCAATCAGAATGCAGCACCAGTACCATCCAATCACTAGACGTTTTGTCACCAGAGGACCTGATGGAGAACTTAAATGTATGAAGGAAAACTTCCCCCTTTGTCAGAAAACATCCTACCACACAGTGTATATATAGAGCGCTCATATCAAAGTATATACACCATACAGCGCTAACAATACCTTACCACATAGTCGGATCTCCATCAGGTTCAGTCCAGCTGTAAGGCAAAAAAAGAACAAAACTAAATACCTCCAATCGGTGAGAGGCACCCTAAAAGGAACCTCCCACACATGGCTTGCAGTATGGACAGGTTTAGCGACACCTTCCTGGAGGGCCGCCGGCCAATCTGACGCTCACAAATCCATGACACGCTGTCATGACGTATGCGGAACCAAGCACGCGTAAAAGCGTCATGACATATGCGGAAAAATAGACGCATGGTGGACGCTTATAAACAAACATGCGACATCAGCGGCGGCCATCCCTGTGATCTACGTGGGCGTGCCCTGTGCTGAATGACCACACCAGGAACCACGCCCACAATACGAAGACTCTGCCCATCAGGTCGCCATAGTAACACTCTGGGCTTGGCAACAAAACCGCGCCATTCAATACACGTCAATGTAAAAATATTTAAACATAAACCTGGCGGCAATCAGAACCAGTGTGAGGTGGATGTCAACCACAAGGAGGATAAAAATTACAAAAATTACAAAAATACAAAAAATGTCTTATCAGAAATACTGTATTAGAAATAATAATTATCATTACCTTAGTCCATGATTGGATGAAAACCCGTGCCGCACCCATATCTAAAAATAATAAAAACAGTGATACTCACTGTTGGTCAGTTGGTCATTGGGTGACTGGGGTTCAAATTTAGACAAAGGGGTGGAGCCACAAATAGCCAATCAGATTTGTTTAATCTCAATGCAAATTATTGATGCCAAAGACCGCCAAGCGCACAGACTTGGTCATTGAGTAATTGTGTGTTAGGGTTAAAAAAAGTAGGCAGAGCCAACACCAGCCAAATACATACCAATGTCAGGACATCAGTGGGTGGAGAAAAATACAAATGTCATTAGGAAAAAGTAAACTGCAGCCATTCTTACAGTGTTAGTGGTAGGGTTCTCAAACTTTGCATAGTTGGTCACTGGGTGAATGGGATTAATATTCAGAAAGGTGGGTGAAGCCTACAAAAGCCAATTAAAATCCACCTATTGATTTTTAAGGGGAATATTTAATTGCTGCCATTCTTGCACTGTTAATGGCACAAGCTACTTGCACTGTTAATAATCACCTGTACCTGGTACACTTGGCCATTGGGTGATTGGGGTTCAAATTCAGAAAAGTGGTGGAGCCACAGCCAATCAGATTTATTTTATTTCAATGCAAATTATTGGTGCCAAAGATTGCAAAGCTCACAAACTTGATCATTAAGTAATTAAGTAATTGTGTGTTAGGGTTAGGAAAAGTCGGCGGGGCCAACACCAGCCAAATACATTCCAGGGCAATGCCGGGTGTCCAGCTAGTAAAGAATAAAGGCCATGCTGAGAATCCCCTAGGGAGAGACTACCTACTGTAAGTCACAGCAACATAGGAGAGAAATAATTTATGGCTCATTTTACTCTGGGAGAAATGTACTACTTATTTGTATGTGTTTTAAATTTTAACATTTTCACGACAGTTCCTCTTTATGTGTAAATTTTGTCAGGCAGCATATTACATCACGCGCAGGGTCCTTTTCCCTGCCTTTAAGCCTATGGGCCTGATGTGCCCATTCTATCTCAATAACAGTGTCCTTGGGTCATTCTAAAGCTGATTGAAAATGACCATTACAGCTGGTCTTATCTGATCAGCCACAACTGATTCTGGTAGTCCTCAAACCCTTATATTGTTCCAGCCTATATTGAAAGTTGATCAATTTGGAGTCATAATATGCTGACTGACGTTGTGGGGAGCTGACTTGTCTTCTTGTCTCCTGCCTTTCCTGTTCTAGGACATTGATTTGGCTTGTGATGCGTGTGACATCTTCTCTCAGGTTTGTTGTGGCCGCTCTGAGGGTTTTCTTAATGTCTGCATCTCTTTCCCTCATCATTTCCATCATAGGCATCATATTCAGTCCGTCTGGTACTCCCATCTAAGTTTTTGCAGTGTTGCTGCTTCAATTCCCATTGGAGAAGACCCTCATGTTGGTAGTAGCAAGCACCATATCAGGATCTATATGGCCTCTCTGCCCCGACCTTTGCATCCGGAATATCTCCAGGATCTGTTTGGAGAGCTGGGAGATTGGTTCTCCCTGAGTCTTGGGGTTCTCAGCATTCTTCCTGCTTGACCTCATGGTGCTTTGCAGTGCTGGAGACTTGGTATCGGGTAAGGTCAGAGCAGAGCTTCTCTAACATTCTGCCATTCCTCAGCTGCTCCAAACCATGCCCCTCTACTTTTTTTTTACTTCTCATTTTGCAATGTCATGATTTTTCCCCCACTACCCACTTAGAAATATAATGAATTGATTTCCACCTACTTTTGATCATAGCAAACATTTCCACAATATTTCATTTGGTATTTGATCTAATACCTCTCTCCCAGCTGCTGCTGCCTGCAATACAAAGCTTTGGAGCCTCCATCTAGTGCCACTCCTGCCCACAACCCACCGAGGTCCATTCCACTCAGTATCTTTACCAATCACTGAGATCTGAGCATTGATTGTAGGGGTCCTTCTATTAAGATAAAATTTTGTCACACTTGCTTTTTATATCAATTGTATGATTGTACTTTATAGTATACCCATGAATAGTGATGTCGGCAGCAAATAGCTTGCACTGTACTACTTCCGGTTCGCAATGTCCTGGAGTAGTATGCACTACGGCACTCCAGGATTCCAGGAAGTAGTACATGGCCAGACTGCCCATAGTGATTCGCTGGTGAGCTGTTCGCCAACTCTCTACCCGTAAAGAAATAAAAATAAATAAAAAATGTATACTAACCTCAGTAGAGGGAAACCTCGGGAATCATAGTCCATCCTCCTCAACCCCACTTAACTAGTGTTGGGACTCTCTAAGCATATTTGACAAGTGCTTGTCAGTTATATTCCTGTGGCCCCACTCCCATCCATTTACCAGCATAGCCATACTGTGCATGAGTGAGTACAGTCCGTGCCTGGGCAGTAGCATGAAGCCACTTGTGCTCAGCTTTTTCCTCCATCCTACTGCACAGGCACAGTGCAGCTGCATGCATACACAGATAGAAGTGTAAGGATGAGGAAGGTCACGGCCAGCAGTGGTTGGCACGAAGAGAACATTAGAACTGGAGCCTGTGGACCATAGATACGTATTTAATGGTGCCCATTTTTTCATTTTTTTCGATTAGATAAATTTGTTCGATTATCCCGTTACATCGAAAAAAATCACATAGCAGTTTTCGAGGTGCCATACATGAACGTTCGATTAGGTTAAAATCCGGGAAATTTATCAAATATGTTAAAAAAATCAAACTGAGAAAAAAGATCGAGAGAGAAAAATAACGTATTTGATCTAATGGTTTATCAGATCGGAAGTGACTTTTTTTTCAACCGAAAATTCTTTTTTTTCAGCTTGAGCTGTATTTTACCTCAGATAGTTAACACAGACGGCAGTAAGCCAGCTCAAAGCATCTATTGAGCTGTATTTTTCCTCTGAGTGGTTCAATTCATTTATTGTGAAGTTAATATTACCTCAGCGCAACTATATGGGTGTGTTTTACCTCACAGTGTTGTTTTTGTTTTTTGTGCTGAGGGAATTTTTACCACAGAGTGATTACAAATGGCTCTATTAAAGGGACTTCTAGCAGTGCAGAAACTATGGAAAGATGCATATCATTTTGAAGCTCTCTTTCTCCTCTTTCCAATGATATATAAGCCACTGCCCTACACCTTTTAGTTTTATTCTTCGCTATTTTTGTGACTGTGGCAATTTCGATTGCAAAAATAGCGAAAACTAAAAGGCTCAGGGTGGTGGTTTATATATCATTGGAAAGGGGAGAAAGAGAGCTTCAAAATGATATGCATCTTTCCATAGTTTCTGCACTTTTTGGACTCCCTTCAAGAAGGAGAAAAAGGTGTGTGTATGGCACATCCCATCAATTGAAAACCTCAAAGAGCAACAAAGTGTAATCACATAGCAAAACAATCTTTCCAGCGTCCTCAGTTATATGCTTGCTGTTAGATTGCCAAATTCTGCCACTCAGACGTGTGCACGGCTCATCAAAGAAGAAACTCACATCAATATCTGATTCCAAGAAGAAAGCAAAGAGCATGCACCTTCCGTCTAAATAGTGCTGTTTAATGGCAGTGAAGACAACCTGTAAATTCGTGCAGGCATTTCATATCGATACAGTATGGCATAAAGTATGCTTGTCAGACATCTCTTACGTGACCGGCAAAGAAACCTTCGGTGGCTGGTGCTGGAGGTGGGTGCCCGGCTAAGAGTGGGGAGGCGACGGCCGTTTCGCGTCTATGCGACGCTTGGTCACGCGTTCCACTGTGGAACGCGTGACCAAGCGTCGCATAGACAGTCACGGTCACGTAAGAGATGTCTGACAAGCATACTTTATGCCATACTGTATCGATATGAAATGCCTGCACGAATTTACAGGTTGTCTTCACTGCCATTAAACAGCACTATTTAGACGGAAGGTGCATGCTCTTTGCTTTCTTCTTGGAATCAGACTTTTTGGACTCCAGCATTGTATTACACAGGACGACTTTTCCCCAAAGTCGGCAGCTCCATTCAGCACAACGCAATGAAATACAAGGAACCCAGGGGGATATAATTACATACATCATGCTGGTAGGTGTGAGGATAAAATCAATTAGTTGTAGGTATGCTTAAAGGCATACCCACAGACACTGCTCGGAGTCCCTTTAACTAACAGGAAGAAGGCCAAAATTGCATTTGCATTGTAACTATGGACTTTCCTTGATGAGGACAAACTTACTTTACTTTAGTAAAAAAATATATAATTATAATAAAATGATAATAATCATACACATATTTTAATATTTAATATGTAATCTTGTTATGAAGACAATGCAAATAAAGTTTACAATCTTTGAAACAATTCTTACAATTAGGATCTAAAAGATCTTTTCATACAATTTAACATACATGATACAATTACAACACACAATCATCAACATTTTTCCAGCATGTCCGATCAGATTTAACCGGGATAATCGTCCGAATTTCTTGATTGAAAAAAAAAAGATTCTTTTTGACTTCCATTCGATTCGATCATTTATATCGAATAAATGGGTAAATCGAACGTTTGTATTGTACTGTGTCTGGGCACCATAAGTCTTTTTGTGTTAAGGCTAGTGTTGGGCGAACATCTAGATGTACGGGTTCGGGCCGAACAGGCCGAACATGGCCGCGATGTTCGGGTGTTCGACCCGAACTCCGAACATAATGGAAGTCAATGGGGACCCGAACTTTTGTGCTTTGTAAAGCCTCCTTACATGCTACATACCCCAAATTTACAGGGTATGTGCACCTTGGGAGTGGGTACAAGAGGAAAAAAAATTAGCAAAAAGAGCTTATAGTTTTTGAGAAAATCGATTTTAAAGTTTCAAAGGGAAAACTGTCTTTTAAATGCGGGAAATGTCTGTTTTCTTTGCACAGGTAACATGCTTTTTGTCGGCATGCAGTCATAAATGTAATACATATAAGAGGTTCCAGGAAAAGGGACCGGTAACGCTAACCCAGCAGCAGCACACGTGATGGAACAGGAGGAGGGTGGTGCAGGAGGAGAAGGCCACGCTTTGAGACACAACAACCCAGGCCTTGCATGAGGACAAGAAGCGTGCGGATAGCATGCTTTGTACCGCCATGCAGTCATAAATGTAATAAAGATAAGTGGTTCAATAAACAGGGACCACGCGGCAACGCTAACCCAGCAGCAGCAGACGTGATGGAACAGGAGGAGGCGCAGGAGGAGAAGGCCACGCTTTGTGAGACACAACAACCCAGGCCTTGCATGAGGACAAGAAGCGTGCGGATAGCATGTTTGTACCGCCATGCAGTCATAAATGTAATAAAGATAAGAGGTTCCATAAACAGGGACCGGCAACGCTAACCCAGCAGCAGCAGCAGCAGCAGCAGCACACGTGATGGAACAGGAGGAGGCGCAGGAGGAGAAGGCCACGCTTTGTGAGACACAACAACCCAGGCCTTGCATGAGGACAAAAAGCGTGCGGATAGCATGCTTTGTACCGCCATGCAGTCATAAATGTAATAAAGATAAGAGGTTCCATAAACAGGGACCGGCAACGCTAACCCAGCAGCAGCAGCACACGTGATGGAACAGGAGGAGGCGCAGGAGGAGAAGGCCACGCTTTGTGAGACACAACAACCCAGGCCTTGCATGAGGACAAAAAGCGTGCGGATAGCATGCTTTGTACCGCCATGCAGTCATAAATGTAATAAAGATAAGAGGTTCCATAAACAGGGACCGGCAACGCTAACCCAGCAGCAGCAGCAGCAGCACACGTGATGGAACAGGAGGAGGCGCAGGAGGAGAAGGCCACGCTTTGTGAGACACAACAACCCAGGCCTTGCATGAGGACAACAAGCGTGCGGATAGCATGCTTTTTACCGCCATGCATGCAGTCATAAATGTAATAAAGATAAGAGGTTCAATAAACAGGGACCGGGCGGCAACGCTAACCCAGCAGCAGCAGCACACGTGATGGAACAGGAGCAGGCGCAGGAGGAGAAGAAGGCCATGCTTTTTGAGACACAACAACCCAGGCCTTGCATGAGGACAAAAAGCGTGCGGATATAGCAGCAATGCTTTTTGCCGCCATGCAGTCATAAATGTAATACAGATGAGAGGTTCAATAAACAGGGACCGGAAACGCTAAACCATCCCAGATGTTCATTGGTCATGTTACTTGGTTGGGGTCCTGGAGTGTTGCGTAGTCGTTTCCAATCCAGGATTGATTCATTTTAATTTGAGTCAGACGGTCTGCATTTTCTGTGGAGAGGCGGATACGCCGATCTGTGACGATGCCTCCGGCAGCACTGAAACAGCGTTCCGACATAACGCTGGCTGCCGGGCAAGCCAGCACCTCTATTGCGTACATTGCCAGTTCGTGCCAGGTGTCTAGCTTCATGCCCGGTTTCAGGTCCAGCGGTGCCAGCCACAAATCCGTCTGTTCCTTTATTCCCCTCCAAATTTCCTCCCCTGTGTGCTGCTTATCCCCAAGGCAGATCAGCTTCAGCAACGCTTGCTGACGCATGCCAACAGCTGTGCTGCACTGCTTCCACGATCCTACTGCTGCTGGTGCTGGGTTAGCGTTTCCGGATGAGGTACAGCTTTGAGATGCGTTGGAGGAGAAGGAGTCAGAGAGGTAGGTGCTGCTGTTGTTATCCAGTGGGAGGGACGGCGGTGCAGCTGTTTGCTGCGTGGGCAACACCCGCGCCGTAGCAGGTGAGGAATCACTGCCAGGCTCCACAAGGTTCACCCAGTGCGCGGTAAGGGAGATGTATCGACCCTGGCCGAATGCACTCGTCCAGGTGTCAGTGGTGAGGTGAACCTTGCAGGCAACGGCATTCTTCAAGCTTCGGGTTATTTAGCTGACCACGTGCTCATGCAACTCAGGCACTGCAGAGCGCGCAAAGTGGTAGCGGCTGGGAACCACGTAACGTGGGATGGCCACTAACATCATGCCCTTGAAGCTGTTTGTCTCCACCACTCGATATGGTAGCATTTCGCAGGCCAGAACCTTGGCTATGCTGGCTGGCTGTTACTGCCATGGCCCGGGGGTCATTTGCTGGCAATTTCCTCTTGCGCTCAAACATCTCAGAGACAGACAACTCAACCATAGGGCTGCACACCGAAGGGCTGTTGGTTGTTGTGTTTGATGAACACTGGGAGACCTCAAGAGCACTAGTCCGGAAAGTGACAGTGTCAGCATCGTCTGATGTTTGTGAATGTTTTGAACCACGCAATGGCTGGGCTACTGCTGCTGCTGAGGCGGGTCTGGTGGTGAGTCTGGTGAACCCAAGGGAGGCAGTGTTGCTGGTGGTACCCTGTCCTGCCGCGTTTGCCCACAGAGTGGGATGTTTGGATAGAATGTGGTGGCTCATGCTGGTGGTGGAGAGGTTGTTAATACTTTTCCCCCTGCTCTGGCAGGTCTTGCACACCTTGCAAATCGCCATGGTAACATCCTCAGTGCAGTCTTCAAAGAAAGCCCAGACTTTGGAGCACCTGCCTTGCTGGCGATTTCTGTTTGCGCCTCTTTTGCCTCTCACTTGAACTTCCATGCTTGCGGTGCCTGAAATTGCGCGCCGCCTACCTTGTGGCACAAGGTGAACTCGTGCAGCAGTGGGTTCCTCAACAGACTCATCTGTGCTGCTGCTACGACGGCGATGTTCTCGTTCACAAACAAAATCTGAGTCTATGTCCACATTGTCCATACCCTCCTCTTCCATCTCCTCAAACTCGTCATATGTCATTGTGGGGGGCCGCCGCCATGGAGTAGAGCTCCCCAGAACAACCTCTGCGCAGCTCACTCCAACGTCGTCTGGTTATCTGGCAGTTGTGTGCGTGGTGTCGCTGCCGGTTGTGTCAGCTTTGTGCCCACTGGCTCCTTGTAACTGGCTGAGGACTCGGACTTTGTGCGTGATGTGCTGGTGCTGCTTAACCCACTGCTGGACGCTTGAGAGGTCATCCAAGTAATTATCTGGTCCTGTTCTTTTGGATCTGTGAGGGTTGTTGTCCTGGACAACATGGGCGGTATTGAGTGGGTTTTCTTGGGTGCTCCCCTGTGGCCTGTACGTGAACCGTCAGGGGAAACACCTCTTCCCTTGCCCCTCCCTCTTTCACCGGATTTCTTCCTCATTTCACTTATCCTTAAAGTACACGCTGACTGGCAGCAGTACAGTGGCAGTACAGAAATGCTATACAGTGGTGGGTGAGCGGTGTACCACTATTGTCAGCAGCGACACAGAGCACAATGCTATACAGTGGCGGGTGAGCGGTGTACTACTGTTCCCAGCAGACACAGAGTGGAAGTAAACACAATGCTATATAGTGTGGCTGAGCCGTGTACACAGAGTGGCATTAAACACAATGCTATATAGTCTGCTATATAGTCACCCCGAACAGGGTGATGTTCTGCAGAACCCGAACAGTGGCAAACACTGTTCGCCCAACACTACTGGGAGGGAACGCAGATTTTAGTACCTAAACACACGATACAACATGTTTTCCGGGGTCGGACTCTGAGGCACATACAGATGGTCCCGATCATCATCCTCATCATACAACTTTTCTCCTGAGTCTGACCCACCCACCACCTCTGCCACCCCAACATCCCCAGACACAGACCCCTCATCGTCCTCAACATTAACTTGGGATGCTGGCCTGAGCCAGACCTCCTCCTCCACATCAGGCCCCATCATCTCCTCAATGGCAGCCCTCATTAATCGCTCTGGCGACGGACCGATGGACACAACGTTCTCCTCCGGGGAGGGCTGCTGCTGACCACTGGCTGCTGGGGTGGATGTTATAGCTTGCGTGGGGCGTTGGCTGTTGCTGTTGTTGGGAGTGCTGCTCACAGCGGAGGTCTCTGGGGAACTCATGTTGAGCTCATATAGTGGTTGACGGTGAGTGGAGTATTACTGATCCCAGCAATATACACACTGACTGGCAGAGTACGCAATGCTATATAGTGTGGCTGAGCGGTGTACACAGAGTGGCAGTAAACACAATGCTATATAGTCTGGCTGAGCGAGCGGTGTACTACTGTTCCCAGCAGAATCAGAGTGGCAGTAAACAATGGTATATAGTCTGGCTGAGCAGTGTACACAGAGTGTCAGTAAACAATGGTATATAGTCTGGCTGAGCGGTGTACACAGAGTGTCAGTAAACAATGGTATATAGTCTGGCTGAGCGGTGTACACAGAGTGTCAGTAAACAATGGTATATAGTCTGGCTGAGCAGTGTACACAGAGTGTCAGTAAACAATGCAATATAGTCTGTCTGAGCGGTGTACACAGAGTGTCAGTAAACAATGCTATATAATCTGGCTGAGCGGTGTACACAGAGTGGCAGTAAACAATGGTATATAGTCTGGCTGAGCGGTGTACACAGAGTGTCAGTAAACAATGGTATATAGTCTGGCTGAGCGGTGTACACAGAGTGTCAGTAAACAATGGTATATAGTCTGGCTGAGCGGTGTACACAGAGTGTCAGTAAACAATGGTATATAGTCTGGCTGAGCGGTGTACACAGAGTGTCAGTAAACAATGGTATATAGTCTGGCTGAGCGGTGTACACAGAGTGTCAGTAATCAATGGTATATAGTCTGGCTGAGCGGTGTACACAGAGTGGCAGTAAACACAATGCTATATATAGCATGGCTGAGCGAGGTACACAGTGGCAGTACACACAATGCTATATAGTCAGGCTAAGCCGTGTACACAGAGTGTCAGAAAACACAATGCTATATATAGCATGGCTGAGCGAGGTGCACAGTGGCAGTACACACAATGCTATATAGCCAGGCTAAGCCGTGTACACAGAGTGTCAGAAAACACAATGCTATATATAGCGTGGCTGAGCGAGGTACACAGTGGCAGTAAACAATGCTATATATATAGTGTGGCTGAGCGAGCGGTGTACTACTGTTCCCAGCAGCGACACACAATGACTGGGGGGGACCCTGGCTAGCGTGGCTGGAGAGTGAACTACCCTGCCTGCCTACCCAAAGCTAAACCCACAGAGAAATGGCGGAGATATGACGTGGTTCGGGTATTTATTTACCCGAAACAACGTGACCGTTCGGCCAATCAGAGCGCGTTCGGGCCCGAACCACGTGACCCGTTCGGCCAATCACAGCGCTAGCCGAACGTTCGGGGAACGTTCGGCCATGCGCTCTTAGTTCGGCCATGAGGCCGAACGGTTTGGCCGAGCACCGTCAGGTGTTCGGCCGAACTCGAACATCACCCGAACAGGGTGATGTTCTGCAGAACCCGAACAGTGGCGAACACTGTTCGCCCAACACTAGTTAAGGCTTTACAGTGACACTTACCTGTGGATAGCCATAGATCCCAAGTATTTCCGCCATTGGAATTGTTGTCACTGAATGGCTATCTCCAATAAAACCCACCAGTCTTCCTTTTCTGGAACACGAGTAATTTGGGATTATTGTTTGTGGCCCAGACACAAGATGTAGAGTGGACATAACAGCTGCATAAGGATGATTGCATGAATCTCTCACATGGTATCCCAGTGTAATGTTAGGTAATAGATCAGGATTTTCATTAATTCTGTTTATAGCCAAACGAAAAGGCAAAAAATTGAAAAAAAATCCTTCAAGCAGCCAACTGTGAAATCAAAAATATATTTAGTGTGTGAAGAAAATTTGCTTCAAAAGAAAATTTGACTAAAAAGAGTGTCATTTATTTATGTACTTGCTGATGGTCCAGCGTTGCCCGGGTATGTATTTGGCTGGTGTTGGCCCAGCTCACTTTTTCTAACCCTAACACACAATTACTCAACTACTCATAGACCAGCTTTGTGGTCTTTGGCATCAATAATTTGAATTGAAATGAAACAAATCTGATTGGCTGTGGCTCCACCCCCTTTACTGAATTTGAACCCCAGTCACCCAATAATCAACTGTACCGGGTTTGAGGCTTGTGCTGTTAACAGTGCAAGAATGGCAGCAATTAAATATTTCCCTGAAAAAATCAATAGGTGAATTTTGATTGGCTTTTGTAGGCTCCACCCACTTTTATGAATATTAATCCCAGTCACCCAGTGACCTACCGTGCAAAGTTTGAGAACCTTACCATTAACAGTGTGAGAATGGCTGCAGTTTACATTTTCCCAGTAAAATCTGTTGTTTTCTCTGCCCACTGATGACCCGGCGTTGTCCCAGTATGTATTTGGCTGGTGTTGCCTGTGCCCACTTTTTCTAACCCTAGCGCACAATTACTCAGTTACTCAATGGCCAAGTGTGTGAGCTTTGCGGGGTTTGGCATCAATAATTTGGATTAAAATGAAAGAAATCGAATTGGCTGTTTTCGGCTCCACCCCCTTTTCTGAATTTTAACCCGAGTCCCCCAATGACCAACTGTACCAGGTTTGAATCTCATGCCATTAAAGAGAGTCTGAAGCCTCAGAAAAAAAATGTTTTTACTTCATAGTCCTCTTAAGAATTAATGCCATACCTGAAACACCACATCCCCTGAGGCTGAACGTTCATTTCATACCACCAAAATTCTGGGGCAAAATTCCACTACTTTCAAAATAATGGATTTTGCTGCCCGGGGGACGCAGAGCTTTGGGCTGTTGCTCTGCCTCCATTCATGTCAATCTGCACTCCCCGCACCTCTCAGTGAAAGAAGACTGAGAGAGAGAGGGGAAGAGGCGGCGATCAGTGCAGATTGACGCGAGTAGAGGCAGAGCTACTGACCAAAGCTTTGCCTCTACCCGGAAGGAGCCACAAATCTTCCCCCAGGGATTTTGGGGGTATTAAGAGAGTGTTCAGCCTCAGGGGATGCAGTGTTTCAGGTATGGCATTAATTCTTAAGAGGACTATGAAGTAAAAACTGTTTTTTTTTTAGGCTTCAGACTCTCTTTAACAGTGCAATGGCAGCAATTAAATATTCCCCTTGAAAATCAATAGGTCAATTTTGATTGGCTTTTTTAGGCCCCAGCTACTTTTCTGAATATTAATCCCAGTCACCCAGTGACCAACTGCA
The DNA here is from genome assembly GCF_040937935.1 of Hyperolius riggenbachi. Classification (NCBI taxonomy): domain Eukaryota; kingdom Metazoa; phylum Chordata; class Amphibia; order Anura; family Hyperoliidae; genus Hyperolius; species Hyperolius riggenbachi. Next base: position 39,331,576 of record NC_090646.1, on the reverse strand, counting down.
AAGTTTGAGGACCCTACCATTAGCAGTGTAGGAATGGCTGCCGTTTACATTATCCCAGTGAAATGTGTATTTGTCTCCACCCACTTTTTGGTTATGGGGATAAAAAGTATCCTACACTTTATTCCAGGTAATGTACTATGTGTGTGCCAAATTTCATTCAAATCCGTTCAGCCGTTTTTGCATGATCGAGTAACAAACATCCAAACATCCGAACTTTCCCATTTATTATATTAGTAGGATTACCCTTGCTGGAGTGTTTAGACAATCTGAGCTAGCTAAGAGCGGAGCCTTGCTGCCATTTTTCAAGCTTCAATGCTGCATTTAGCAGCCAGCATGGTTTATCATTGTGTATTCTCAGGGTCCCTGTAAGTGAAACACTTAAAGCCCTTTAAGTTTAAAGTTAACTTAGCACCCTCTGAGCTGTTTTTTTAACCCCTTCACCACCGCCGGATCATGTATGTTACCACTTGGAAAACTAATCCAAAAACATGGCCTGACATATCACTGCTATGCGGACGACACCCAACTATATCTTTCCTTCAAGCCTGGTGTGACAGACTCAATTCTAACTATAAACGCCTGCTTACGTGAACTACAGCAATGGATGATTGACAACTGGCTGAAACTAAATGCAGACAAAACTGAAGTCCTTCTGATAGGAGGGAAGCGCATGACAACAAAACAACTTAACTTGCAGTCTTCACCACTGGGAATAGGAGGCACGGATCTACGCAGCTCTGATTATGTGCGTAGCCTGGGAGTTCTAATTGATAGGGATTTAAACTTCAGAACTCAAATCTCTGCTGGGGTGAAATCATCCTATTTTCACCTGAAGAACATTGCAAAAATCAAGCACCTCATTCCCCCAGAAGATCTGCCAACCTTAGTCCATGCTTTCATCACATCCCGACTGGACTACTGTAATGCTCTCTACACTGGCCTTCCAAAAAAGGTCTTGTACCGCCTACAGCTGATACAGAATACTGCTGCCAGACTGCTAACCAACCAACCCCGTCACTGCCACATAACGCCAGTCCTGCACTCCCTTCACTGGCTACCTATAGAATGGATGGTCCTATTCAAGATCGGCCTACTGAGATTTAAATCCCTGAATAATCTAGGCCCTGGATACATGAAAGATATGTTGCAGCTGCGTAGCAATCCCCGCATTCTCAGATCCACAGGTTCTAATAATGTAGTCATACCCAGAGTCCACTTGGAAACTTTTGGTCCCAGAGCCTTCTGTCATGCTGCCCCTACGTTTTGGAACTCCTTACCTCAACAGATCAGGACAGCTCCATCCCTGGCTGTGTTTAAACCCAGACTGAAAACCCACCTGTTCAGTTTGGCATTTGCAGAAATATAACTTTTGTTGTGTGAATACTTCATCCTACTACTAACTACTGAATCTGAGAGAGCCTAAGTGCTTTGAGTCCTATGGGAGAAAAGCGCTATAAAAATGTTATTGTATCGTATATTATGTATTTACGCCCCCTGCACGCTGCTTCACAACCAGGAGCGTAAATACAAGTACCCGCGTTGTTTACCTCGCCACTCAGAATCGCCACACTGCCACTGCTCACTTCTGCTGCAGTTTTGTCGCTAAGTTGATTAGGGACTGGGAACATCTTGTTCCCATCCCGATCGTTGTCCCTGCGATGAATGAAAAGCCGGCATCACTCTGACGCTGGCATTTCATTCACGTAAACAGATACACTAACTACTGCCGAGTACTGTTTACGTACTCTGAAGTTAAGTGCAGTGCCATCTTGTGGCCAAAAAGTAAAATGCACTCAAACATACACACACAATTACACCCACATACACTTTATAAATAGTTATGCATACTTTTTATTACATTTTAACTCATTACATTCCTACCCTATAGTTACCCAAATAAAACACTTATAAAAAAAAAATAAAAAGACAATTTAAAAATCATAACAATAAAAAACAATTGTTAACTTATAGACTTTAACATGTTCATGTCAGGAAGGCATATTACTGTTAATTTTGCAAATAAAGGATTTTAATTAGATATATATAATTAGAAATTACTAAACTGAAAAAATGCACCTTTATTTCCAGATAAAATATTGGTGCCATACATTGACCTAGGGAAATATTTTAAATGTTGCAATAACCGGGACTAATGGACAAATAAAATGTGTGGGTTTTAGTTACAGCAGCATGTTTTATTTTAAAACTATAATGGCCGAAAACTGAGAAATATAGAATTTTTTCATTTTTTTTCTTATTCCCTTAAAGAGACTCCGTAACAAAAATTTCATCCTGTTTTTTATCATCCTACAAGTTTCAAAAGCTATTCTAATGTGTTCTGGCTTACTGCAGCACATTTTGCTATCACCATCTCTGTAATAAATCAACTTATCTCTCTCTTGTCAGACTTGTCAGCCTGTGTCTGGAAGGCTGCCAAGTTCTTCAGTGTTGTGGTTCTGTGATGCATCTCCCCCCTCCAGGCCCCTCTCTGCACAGTGCCTGTGTACTATTTAGATTAGGACAGCTTCTCTCTTCTTTCTTATCTTTTACAAGCTGGATAAATCCTCCTCTGAGCTGGCTGGGCTTTCACATACTAAGGAGTTACATACAGGCAGAGCTGTCTGCACTCTGCAGGAAGAAACAGCCTGACACTTCAGTGGAAGATAGCTGCAGGGGGAAGAAACACACAAATGATCTCTTGAGATTAAAAAGGAAGGCTGTATACAGCCTGCTTGTGTATGGATGTATTTTCTATGTGTGGACATACTGTACATCAACCTACTTCCTGTTTTGGTGGCCATTTTGTTTGTTTATAAACAAACTTTTTAAAACAGTTTTTAACCACTTTTAATGCGGCGGGGAGCGGCGAAATTGTGACAGAGGGTAATAGATGTCCCCTAACACACTGGTATGTTTACTTTTGTGCGATTTTAACAATACAGATTCTCTTTAAAAATGTATGTAACATAAAATAATTCTTAGCAAAAAGTACCACCCAAAGAAAGCCTTATTGGTGGCGAGAAAAAAAAAAACAATATATAGATCATTTCTATGTGATTAAAAACGATAATGTTATTAGCGAATTAATGGAAGGAACGTGATATGAAAATTGCTCTGGTTTTTAAGGTGAAAAAACTGTGGTTGGGAAGTGGTTAAATATGTCTCCCTCTAAGGGGTGTTTATAGATGGCGCGGGCTGTTGCAGGGGTAACAAGCATTTGACTACTTTCAGGGGCTGGTCCCTAGCCCCAGATCTGTATAGGTGCCTCCATCTTCTCTCTCCCGGCCATAGATGCTGGAGATCCATGTGCACCCTGTGACATCTCACGACCCCGGTGGCCACAATGCATGCTGGGAGATGTAGTCCATCTTGTAACTACATTATTAGGCCAGGAGATGTAGCCACATTAATGGACTATATCTCCAAGCATGCATTGCGGTGGCTGGGGCCATGCAATATCACCAGGGGCACATTATTCTGCAGCATCTGGAACTGGGAGAGATAACATGGAAGAGTTCTGTGTAGATTTGCAATGGGGCATGCACAATATCACTAATGCATTTAGTACCGGTGGTGACATTTACCATCTCACATTCTGTGCTTGGTCAACGCAAACCTTGAAGTCGATGCTTCTGCGCCATTTTTTTCCAGCTTAAAGTGGAGGGTTACACCAGAAACCTATAGCCTCTGAAAAAGTCGGAGTTCCCATGTTACATGTTAAGCAGATGGCATTGTTGGCTTACGCACTTTGGCACCCGTATTTCAAGCACTTGCACTGGCATTTGGTGAATGTGTATTTATTACTTAAAGAGAACCTGTACTGAGTAAAATTATTTAAAATAAACACATGAGGTAACTTCAATTGAACATTACATAGTTATCTTGCCATCAGTTCCTCTCAGAAGCTCACCATTTTCTTCTGACACCATTTTGTCAGAACTGAAATATATCAGTTGCTGTCAGTTACAGCTGAGAGGAGAGCTGATGTGTCCATGTTTCCCTATGGCTCAAATTGGCGATATTACAATTTAACTGTGTGCTGACCAGAAAGCTGTTATGGGCAATGGCCATTTTTGAAAATGGAGGACAGAAAATTCCCTTGATCACAGTTCTTGATCACAGTTCTGACAACAATTTGTCAGAACTGAAATATATCAGTTGCTGTCAGTTACAGCTGAGAGGAGAGCTGATGTGTCCATGTTTCCCTATGGTTCAAGTGGGCGATATAACAATGTAACTGTGTGCTGACCAGAAAGCTGTTATGGGTAATGGCCATTTTAAAAATGGAGGATAGAAAATTCCCTTGATCACAGTGGACAAACAGGACACAGGAGAGGAGAAAGAGATTGAGGAGTAGACTACATGGGAGGTACGTATGACCTGTGTATGTTGTTTTTCACTTTTAATTTTCAGTTCAGGTTTTCTTTAAATCAACATTAGAACAGTCTACAGTAGAGTTAGGCCGAACGGTTCGCCTGCGAACGGTTCCATGCGAACTTCAGTAATTTGCGTTCGGGTCCCGCAGGCGAACTTTTGCGGAAGTTCGGTTCACCCCATAATGCACCATGAGGGTCAACTTTGACCCTCTACATCACAGTCAGCAGGCCCAGTGTAGCCAATTAGGCTACACTAGCCCCTGGAGCCACTTCCCCCCACTAATAAAAGGCAGGCAGCGGCGGCCATTACGCTCACTCGTGTGCCTGCGTTAGTGAGAGTAGGGCGAGCTGCTGCAGACTGTCTCTCATAGGGAAAGATTAGTTAGGCTTAGCTTGTTTCTGGCTGCATACCTGTTCTGTTCAGTGAGCCCACCGGATACCTGCATACCTGTTCAGTGAACCTGCCACTGCATACCTGTTCTGTGAACCCACCACTGCATACCTGTACTGTGAACCCACCACTGCATACCTGTTCAGTGAATCCACCACTGCATACCTGTTCAGTGAACCCACCACTGCATACCTGTTCAGTTAACCTGCCACTGCATACCTGTTCTGTGAACCCACCACTGCATACCTGTTGTGTTCAGTGAACCCGCCACTGTATACCTGTTCAGTGAACCCACCACTGCATACCTGTTCAGTGAACCCACCACTGCATACCTGTTCAGTTAACCTGCCACTGCATACCTGTTCTGTGAACCCACCACTGCATACCTGTACTGTGAACCCACCACTGCATACCTGTTCAGTGAACCCACCACTGCATACCTGTTCAGTGAACCTGCCACTGCATACCTGTTCTGTGAACCCACCACTGCATACCTGTTGTGTTCAGTGAACCCGCCACTGTATACCTGTTCTGTTCAGTGAACCCGCCACTGCATACCTGTTCTGTTCAGTGAACCCGCCACTGTATACCTGTTCAGTTAACCCGCCACTGCATACCTGTTGTGTTCAGTGAACCCGCCACTGTATACCTGTGCTGTTCAGTGAACCTGCCACTGCATACCTGTTCTGTTCAGTGAACCTGCCACTGCATACCTGTTCTGTTCAGTGAACCTGCCACTGCATACCTGTTCTGTGAACCCACCACTGCATACCTGTTCTTTTCAGTGAACCCGCCACTGCATACCTGTTCTGTTCAGTGAACCTGCCACTGTATACCTGTTCTGTTCAGTGAACCCACCACTGCATACCTGTTCAATGAACCTGCCACTGCATACCTGTACTGTTCAGTGAACCCGCCACTGCATACCTGTTCTGTTCAGTGAACCCGCCACTATATTCCTGTTCAGTGAACCCGCCACTGCACTCTCGCCATGGTGCGCACCAGTCCAGCACGGCCGTCACTACACAAACAGCTGTTTGCGGTGCGTTACACGGTGAGTTTGGTGTGTCAGTGTGAAGCAGTACACTAATTACACTATCTGATTGATGTATACACATGCAAGATGTTTTAAAGCACTTTAGGCCGGTCATTTAGCATTCAATGTGATTTCTGCCCTTAAAACGCTGCTTTGCGTCAAATCCAGATTTTTCCCGGGGACTTTTGGCGTGTATTCCACCCCACCACCTGAGGGTCCAGGTGTTAGACCCCTTGAAACATCTTTTCCATCACTTTTGTGGCCAGCATAATTTTTTTTTTCAAAGTTCGCATCCCCATTGAAGTCTATTGCGGTTCGCGAACTTTTACGCGAACCGAACCTTACGCGGAAGTTCGTGAACCCGGTTCGCGAACCTAAAATCGGAGATTCGGCCCCACTCTAGTCTACAGTTCCTACAGCTTACAACTGTCACATCTGGTAAGTATGTGTACATTGCATAATACAAGAAGTACCGTATATACTCGAGTATAAGCCGACCCCCCAACTTTTACCTAAAAAACAGGGGGAAATGATAAACAGGGGCAAATGATAAAGCCGAGGGTAGGGAGTGCAGCACCCACTGAGGACCTCCCAGGGATCATCCACCAGGCAACCTGGGGCCTAGTGGGTGTCAAGGGGTTCCATCAGCCACCTTCTCTGACCTCTCTCCACATCAGCCTACCAAAAAGACTACAAGAGGGTCCTACATCAGCTACCTTGCCTAATACCCCATTACATCTTAATCCATCTCTGGTCATTACTTGTGTCCCAATAGGTGACAGGTCTGCAGGAGGTCTAGCATTGTTCAGAAAATCTAAGATGCAAAGAGCAGTCTTAGGGACTTTTTTCAGTAAAGTTTGTTGATTGTTTTACATGTGCAGCTGTGCCCCCTCCCTCTCTGCTGGAGCTGCGTGCATTGTATTTTAGAGTGGGCTGTTGTTCCCCCCTCCCCCAGCTGCATGCAGTTTCATCAGCAGAAAAATCCTTCCCCCCGTCTGTACCGGCCCCCCCTGGAGTGCGTGCAGTGTGTTACCTTGTGCGCTGTTAACACCGCCCCTCCCACTGGAACTGGGCTGTCCCAGGATGTGCTATCTCCCCCCCCCCCCAGCTGCATGTGGTGCTGTCTGTGCCAGCGTAATGACAGATAGTGCAGCCCTGCACCGGCATGTGATTTCCTCCCCTCAGCCACGTGTTCAGCTGCCCCCCGTCAGAGCACAGTATTCGCCTCGGCACTGCTGCTGGCATGTAAACCCCCCACCGGGCCGGAGCGGTGTGAAATTGTATTACCCGCCATTTGCAGAGTCCTCATTCCAGGATTCATCTTCGCTTCATCTTTCCGTCTTATCTGTATGACGCCCTCTAGTGGCACCATCACATTTTATGCGCCACTGCAGGGAATCAGACCCCGGATGGACATATGAGGCGAAGATGAATCCTGTAACGAGGACTCTGCAAATGCAGGGTAATACAATTTCACACCGCTCCAGCCCAGAGGGTTTACATGCCAGCAGCAGCGCCGAGGTGAATACTGCGCTGCGACTGGGGGACAGCTGAACACGTGGCTGGGGGAGGAAATCACATGCTGGCACAGACAGCACCACATGCAGCTCAGGGGGGGACAGCACAGCCTAGGACAGCACAGTTCCAGCGGGAGGGGGGACGGGGGGCGTTAAGAGCGCAGACGGTAACACACAGCACGAAGCTCAAGGCGGGGGAGGGCACAGCCAGCACTACTCAAGTTAGAGACTCGAGTATAGGCCGAGACCCGCACTTTTGGGACACTTTTTTGTCTCCAAAACTTGGCTTATACTCGAGTATATATGGTATATAATTGTTTGTTCCCATACAGAGATCATATGTGAGGAACACTGTAATGTTTCTGGACTTGTTGTGGAAATACACTTTGCCAGCAGAAAACTTTCTGTTGGTGACAATGGAAATTGAAAGTCTAAACACCTCCATTGCACACTTAGAGATGTCTTGAACATCAGATTTTGGGTTCACGAACGTCAAATCCGAACATCCGGGAAAAGTTTGGATTCATGCAAACTGGGCGAATGCCTTAGACTTCAATGGGATGGTGAATTTAGACACCTACAAAGACTGTTTCTGGCCACAAAAGTGATGGAAAACTAGTTTCACCTGGACAGGGGCATGGCAGAGGGGGATCCTTGCCAAAAGTTCCACCAAAAATTACACAGAGTCTGGTTTTAATCCCTAAAGGGCATAAATCACTGTACATTCCCACATTTGAGAAGAAGAACTGTTTTAAAATGTCCAGAGTGGTAATGTAAGAGTTATGCCCGCTTCACACTGACTGACCAAATGCCGCGTTTACCAAAATTGAGCACTAACAGCTCTGTTTTTATTTTTTTCTTGGGCCTATTTGTGAAAGTTATTGATAAAAAAAATGAATAGATGAGGTAAGAGGCGCCCTTAGGGTACTCGAATATTGGTTGGTATACCAATTGGAGAAGACTCAGTTAGGACTCAGGAGAATCCGATCGCTCATTCAACATGTATCCTACTAATATTATAAATGGGAAAGTTCGGATGTTTGAATCTTTTGTATGTTTGTTACTCGATCACGCAAAAATGGCTAAACGGATTTGAATGAATTTTGAAAATTACCTGGAATAAAGTATAGGATACTTTTTATTCCCATAACCAAAAAGTGGGCAGAGACAAATACAAATTTCACTGGGAAAATGTAAACTGCAGCCATTCTTACACTGTTAATGGTAGGGTTCTCAAACTTTGCACAGTTGGTCACTGGGTGACTGGGATTAATATTCAGAAAAGTGGGTGGAGCCTATAAAAGCCAATCAAAATTCACCTATTGATTTTCAAGCGGAATATTTACATTACTGCCATTCTTGCATTGTTAATGGCACAAGTCTCAAACCTGATACAGTTGATCATTGGCTGACTAAGGTTCAATTTGAGAAAGGGGTGGAGCCACAAAGAGCCAATAAGATTTGTTTCATTCCAATGCAAAGTTTTGATGCCAAACACTGCAAAGCTCACAAACTTGGTAAATGAGTAATTGATCAATTGTGTGTTAAGGTTAGGAAAAGTGGGCACAGCCAACACCAGCCAAATACATAATCGGACAATGCCGGGTCATCAGTGGGTGGAGACAAATACACATTTCACTGAAAAAATTTAAACTGCATCCATTCTTACACTGTTAATGGTAGGGTTCTCAAACTTTCCACAATTGGTCACTAGGTGACTGGGATGAATATTCAGAAAAGTGGGTGGAGCCTACAAAGCCAATCAAAATTCATCTATTGATTTTCAATGGGAATATGTAATTGCTGCCATTCTTGCACTGTTAATGGCACAAGCCTTAAACCTGGTACTGTTGGTCATTGGGTGACTGGGGTTCAAATTCACAGCCACAAACAGCCAATCAGATTTGTTTCATTTCAATGAAAATTAGTGATGTCAAAGACTGCAAAGCTCACAAAGTTGGTCATTGAGTAATTGTGTGTTAGAGTTAGAGAAAGTGGGCGGCACCAACACCAGCCAAATACATACCCGAGCAATGTCGGGACATCAGTGGGCTGAGAAAAATACAAATTTCATTGGGAAAATGTAAACTGCAGCCATTCTTACACTGTTATTGGCAGGGTTCTCAAACTTTACACAGTTGGTCACTGGGTGACTGGGATTAATATTCAGAAAGTGGGTGGAGCCTACAAAAGCCAATCCAAATTCACCTATTAATTTTTAATTTAATTGCTGCCATTTTTGCACTGTTAAAGGCACAAGCCTCTTGCACTGTTAATCACCTGTACCTGGTACAGTTGGCCACTCGGTGATTGAGGTTCAAATTCAGAAAATGGGTGGAGCCACAGCCAATCAGATTTATTTTATTGCAAATTATTGATGCCAAAGGCCGCAAAGCTCACAATCTTGGTCATTGAGTAATTGTGTGTTAGGATTAGAAAAAGTGGACGGAGCCAACACTGGCCAAATACATACCCGGGCAATGCCGGACCACCAGCTAGTATATGCATAAACAACAGAAGGTAGGGAAGGATCCTACCTTAAAGAGTAGTCACAACCGCTTCATCAGGTTGAGTGTTGTGCCAACAAAGACGATTCCCCAGTCTTAGGCACCTGTCTGGGAACTCATATTTTTTGGCACAACACTCGACCTGATGAAGTGGTTTACACCGTGAAACGCGTTGTCATTTTAAAAGTGCCCTATTAAAGTATCTATTTTATGATACCCTGAGTGACTACTCTTTAATTATTATTATTATTTTTTAGTATTTATATAGCGCCGACATCTTCTGCAGCGCTGTACAGAGTATATATTGTCTTGTCACAAACTGTCCCTCTGAGGGTCTCACAATCTAGGATCCTTCCTTACCTTCTGTTGTTTATCTATATATACATGTTGTATGAGCGATTCTCCTACCTGAGTCTTCTCCAATTGGTATACCAACCAATATTCGAGTACCCCAAGGGCGTCTCCTACCTCATCTATTAATTTCCTCTCCCCTCGGATCAGGGGTCACCACCCAGGCAGGTGGTATTTTTCTGAGGAGCTGCGACCTTCTAAGAGACGATACAAGGCCGAGTGGGGATGGTACTTCCCCACATGTGATTCCTAATTGGTTGCCTTTAGTGCAACCAGGCTTTGTGAGTATATACGATTTCTAATATATTCCTCCATCAGATAAGATAATACATCAGATCGGGCTCTATCCTCCCAGCATCCACACTGATAAAAAAAAATATTTTGAAAGTTATTTATGTATAGATATTTGTGATTTCTAACAAATTACAAAATCCAAATTTATTTAAAAAAATACACAATTTCAAGGTAATATTTATATAATTTCAATGATAATTAAAAAAAAAAATGTTAAGTCAAACTCAGCAGGTGTCAGACTGGCAGCAGGCCTGCCTGCCATTCGTAGTGGGGGTGATGTGGTGGTGTCACCAACTCCAATGCAGAGTCACGCAGTGGAGGCTTGCCTCCAGTTGCCATTGGTGGTCAGTGGGTGGCAGGCCGGCAGCAGGTCTGTCTGCCATTCATTCTGGGGGTGATGTGGTGGTGTCACCAACTCCAAAGCAGACACATCCAAAGTTAATCTTTATTGGTTCCATGTAAAAAATATGGCCAATGTTTTGGAGCCATGTAGGACCCCTTTTTTAAGGCAATGTTTGCTCAGAAGATCTACAGAAACAAAAAGATAATAAAAGAAATATAAACAAAAAACAAAAACAACTGTTTGTACTACCTCAACCAGATAGTAAAGTGTATGTGCTATTTAAAAATATACAGAAAAAAGTTGTGCGCTCCAACCATAAGTGATAATAGTAGTATTGGTGTTGTTAATCAGTCTCACCAGGAGACACTCCTTGTTTGTGAACCTGGATCGCTAAATACAAAAAGGAGCTTTGTGCGGCTCCCCAGATGAAGGTATAGTATATAAGTCAGTATAGCGCACAACAGATATAGTCACATATAGACTCCTAGAAATGACTACAGTAAACATAAGTCCATTTCACAGTTCAGTGTTAGGTTTAGGATAGGCACACCTTGCCGTGGATCATTGGGTGCTCAGCCTTGATGTAGAAGTGACATCAATCCAGTAAAGTGATTCCAGGTTGGCTGGCACACCAAAGTCAGTTTCCAAGCAAATCTATTGAACGCACGATGTCGTATGTCTGCACTTATCTGATGAAGGGGACCATGTTTGGTCCCGAAACAATTGTCATGTTGTGCATTCAATACATTTCCTTGGAAACTGACTTTGGTGTGCCAGCCGACCTTGAATCGCATTTCACAGTTCAGGGACAGTCCTATATTGTTTTCTGGTCGCATAAACTTCAATCATATGGTACATCTCCTCAGATCCACTTTAGTATCTTTAAAACATATACGCTCACCGGAAAATGCAGCTGACCCAGTCCAATCAGCATGTACACCTCTGGCCCAGCCCTGGGGTGCCTGCTTCTGGAGTTTGTCCTTAGTATAAAATCTTGGATAAGCCCTCTCGCTCCATCAAACATGGAGAGGGCTTATCCAAGCTTTTATAGTAAGGAAGGACAAACTCCAGAAGCAGGCTCCCCAGGGAGAGTTTTTTAGAATCATATCAACTGGGGAGAGGCTGCTGAAAGCCCCATGCTGAGCGAGTCTGCTGGTCTGTGTTGGGTCAACATACTGCATACAGTGAGAGGCTTGAAATACCTGCATGTGAACGCACTGGGTGTAATAGGGATAGCTGTTTGGTTCACACTGATGATGTGGAGGATATAAGCAATATCAAACAGTATTACACTATTTTTTCCTCTTTTTTGTCTGCATTTTCTCATTTTTTTGCATATATGAGCTGTGGAGATCACATATTGAGGAGTGAAGAGATTAGCTGGCTGGGCCAGAGGTGTACATGCTGATTGGACTGGGTCAGCTGCATTTTCCGGTGAGCGTATATATTTTAAAGATACTAAAGTGGATCTGAGGAGATGTACCATATGATTGAAGTTTATGCAACCAGAAAACAATATAGGACTGTCCCTGAACTGTGAAATGGACTTACGTTTACTGTAGTCATTTCTAGGAGTCTATGGGCCTGATTCACAAAGCGGTGCAAAGTGTTAGCACCATGGTGAAAAGGCCCTTATCACGCCTAAAGTCACTTTAGGCATGATAAGAAGAAACTCGCGCGAAGTTGCCGCGCGTACGCGCGTACGCGCGTAAGTGCGCGCGCAACACCCGACGCTTCGCGCGAAGCTCCCATTAAGCCCTATGGGACTTTGCGCGCGCTCTCACGGTAACTTCGCGCGAAGAGCAGGAAAAATCGGTGATAACTCAGTGGTGAAAAGGTCATCACGCCTAAAGTCTTTTAGGCGTGATAACTGGGTTATCACCGCTTTGTGAATCGAGCCCCATGGGCCTGATTCACAAAGCAGAGCTAACAGTTAGCACGCTGGCGAAAAGCCCTTTATCACGCCTAAACTCAGTTTAGGCATGATAAGTTTAGGTGTGATAAGTTTAGGTGTGATAAGTTTAGGCATGATAACTTTAGGTGTGATAAGTTTAGGAGTGATAAGTTTAAGCGCCAACTGGGTTAGCACCGCAGTGCACAGCTGATCAAAAGTTTTGCGCTAGCAAAGTCTGGTGCACTTCGCATAGAGTTTAATGGCGCTGCTTTGCGTGCGGGACTTTGCACGCGTAATAAACTTATCACACCTAAACTTATCACATTTAAACTGGCTTTTCACCAGCGTGGTGCAATGGTTATCACGCCTAAAGTCTCTAACTGGGCTAGCACCGCTTTGTGAATCGAGCCCAATATCTGTTGAGCATTATACTAACTTATATACTACATGTGCTATTTCACCAGATAATGTAAAACATGTAAAACATGCAAAAGTCACATTATAATGATTATTATTATTATTATTATTATTTCTGCTGTTTTATGAGTGACTATAGTGGTGGGAGGATGTAGATATTGTGAAGTGGTCTTGTTTTCTTGTGAAGTAGTCAAGAGAAAAGTGTACCTTGTAACTGTTTTAGTTCCTTTACATGAGGCAGAGGACAGAGATATGGCATGATAAACTCGGGCACCCTGTATACAGATCTCAGGCACAGAAATCATACTTCATGTCTATACTTGAGAAAAAGAATTATTTCATTTGTCAGTTTTCCATGCGACCGTACTTGAAATACTTTAACAACATAAAATGCTACTTACCTACCTCTAATGGTGGAAAGACCAGATCAGAATGTATGGATAGCACGCCCCCAATGATAAAGTCACCCTCTTGATAAAAATCTACCAAATGATCAACTTCCCTTAGAGTGTCAGTATAGGTATATTGATAGTGCTCAGTCTGGCATTGATAAAGGTTCATGAACAGGAGAATCCATAACAAATAAGACACATATACCTACCTATCTATACTGAAGGCCCCCATACCTACCTACCTATACTGAAGGCACATATACTCTGCTATCAATACTGAAGGCCTCTATACCCTGCTACCAATACTAAAGGCCCATATACTCTGCTACCAATACTGAAGGTCTCTATACCTACCGACCTATACTGAAGGCACATATACCCGGCTACCAATACTGAAGGCCTATATACCCTGCTACCTCTACTGAAGGCCCCTTTACCTACCTACCTATACTGATGGCACATATACCTTAATATCTATACTGAAGGCCTCTATACCTACCTACCTATACTAAAGAAACATATAACCCATATATCCTGCTACCTATACTGAAGGCCCCTATATTTACCTACCTATACTGAAGGCACATGTACCTTACTACTTATACTGAAGGCTCTTATACCTTGCTACCTATACTGAATGCCCCTATACCCTGCTACCTATACTGAAGGCACATGTACCTTACTACCTATACAGGAGGCCCCTATACCCTGTCACCTATACTGAAGGCCCATATACCCTGCTACCTATACTGAAGGCCTCTATTATTATTATTTATTATTATTTAGTATTTATATAGCGCCGACATATTACGCAGCGCTGTACAGTGTATATATATATCTTGTCACTAACTGTCCCTCAAAGGAGCTCACAATCTAATCCCTACCATTGCCATATGTCTATATTATGTAGTTTAACCACTTGCCGACCGCACGCTTATACCGTGCGTCGGCAAAGTGGCAGCTGCAGGACCAGCGACGCAGTACTGCGTCGCCAGCTGCAGGCTAATTAATCAGGAAGCAGCCGCTCGCGCGAGCGGCTGCTTCCTGTCAATTCACGGCGGGGGGCTCCGTGAATAGCCTGCGGGCCGCCGATGGCGGCTCGCAGGCTAAATGTAAACACAAGCGGAAATAATCCGCTTTGTTTACATTTGTACGGCGCTGCTGCGCAGCAGCGCCGTAAGGCAGATCGGCGATCCCCGGCCAATCAGCGGCCGGGGATCGCCGCCATGTGACAGGGAACGTCCCGTCACTGGCTGCACAGGACGGATAGCGTCCTGTGCAGCCCGGATCTCCAGGGGGGGCCAGGTAGGAGAGGGAGGGGGAGGATTTCGCCGCGGAGGGGGGCTTTGAGGTGCCCCCCCCCGCAACACCCGCAGGCAGAAGAGATCAGACCCCCCAGCACATCATCCCCATAGGGGGGAAAAAAAGGGGGGCAATCTGATCTCTCTGCCTGCTACCTGATCTGTGCTGGGGGCTGCAGAGCCCACCCAGCACAGATCAGTAAAAACAGCGCTGGTCCTTAAGGGGGGGTAAAGGGTGGGTCATCAAGTGGTTAAGTACTGTAGTCTAGGGTCAATTTTTAGAGGGAGCCAATTAACTTATCTGTATGTTTTTGGAATGTGGGAGGAAACCAGAGTGCCCGGAGGAAACCCACACAGACACAGAGAGAACATACAAACTCTTTGCAGATAGTGCCCTGGCTGGGATTCAAACCGGGGACCCAGCGCTGCAAGGCAAGAGAGCTACCCTCTACGCCACCGTGCTCTATACCTTGCTACCTATACTGAAGGCCCCTATACCCTGCTACCTATATTGAAAGCACTGATACCTACCTAGCTAGCTATACTGAAGGCCCCTATACATTGATAGCTATACTGAAGGCTCCTATACCTAGCTAGCTATGCTGAAGGCACCTATACCTTGCTAGCTATATTGAAGGTACCTATACTTTGCTAGCTATACTGAAGGCTCCTATACCTAGTTAGCTATACTGAAGGCATCCATATCTTGCTAGCTACACTGAAGGCACCCATAACTAACTACCTATATTGAAGGCACCTATACCTAGCTAGCTGTACTGAAAGCACTTTTATCTAGCTACCTATACTGTGGGTACTTATGCCTGGGTACCTCTACTGCGGGCAATTATACCACGGATCCAGGGCTGGGCCGAGGCATAGGCTGGAGAGGCTCCAGCCTCAGGGCGCAGTGTAGGAGGGGGCGCACAATTCATTCAGCTGTCATTCCTAATTGTGTATGAAGCAGAAAGAAATAAGAAAAGGGGATACATAGCAGTGACAGCAAGCCAGATAACTAGATATTAAGGTGTTGGGGAGGTTGTGGGCCCTGTGGCCCTCTTAGTCTAACAGCAATCAGTGTGTGACGGCTGGGGTGGGAGGGATGGAGGGGCGCACTGTGGTGTCTCAGCCTCGGGTGCTGGAGGACCTTGTCCCTGCTCTGCACGGATCGCACAGTTCTTATGTGCAGGATTCGTTAGATTCGTGATTTGAAAGGCTCGAGATATTCGAGAACCTTTTTAGATTTGGATTCGGATTAGAAGAAATTGTGGATTCGTTCCATCCATAAAAGATACTAAAGTGGATCTGAGGAGATGTACCATATGATTGAAGTTTATGCGATCAGAAAACAATATAGGACTGTCCCTGAACTGTGAAATGGACTTACGTTTACTGTAGTCATTTCTAGGAGTCTATATGCGACTATATCTGTTGAACGTTATACTAACTTATATACTACATGTGCGATTTCACAAGATAATGTAAAATGTAAAACATGTAAAACATGCAATAGGGGCATTATAATTATTAGTATTATTATTTCTTGTTTCATGAATGACTATAGTGGTGGGAGGATGTAGATATTGTGAAGTGGTCTTGTTGTCTTGTTATGTAAGTAGTAAGTAGTCAAGAGAAAAGTGTACCTTGTAACAGTTTAGGTTCCTTTACATGAGACAAAAGACAGTGGATTGGCATAATACACCCGGGCACCCTGTATACATATCCCAGGCACATAAATCCTACTTCATGTCTATGCTTGAGAAAAAGAATTCTTTCATTTGTCAGTTTTCCCTGCGACCGTACTTGTAATACTTTAACAACATAAAATGCTACTTACCTTCGACAAAATGGGTTCACTAATGGTGGAAATACCAGATCAGAATATATGGATAGCAAACCCCCAATGATAAAGTCACCCTCTTGATAAAAATCTACTAAATTATCAACTTCCCTTATAGTGTCAGTATAGTTATATTGATTCTGCTCAGTCTGGCATTGATAAAGGTTAATGAACAGGAAAGTCCATAACAAGTAAAACACAGTCTTGCAGCACATGCCATAGTCACTTAGAGGGCTGAGTACTGGATGCAGCCTGCAGATCAGTGACATCTATGCAGTATATCAGCCACAGTGTAATCTCCTCTCCTCTCCCCTCTCTTTTTATACAGTTTAGTGCCATAGATTTCTTATGGTGCTGAATATTACTGTAAGTTACATCATTCTCAGCCTGGTATCAGCTGTACCTGTTGACCTTCTTTTAAAATAATAGAACATATAATTTAAAGTGTGCTTTTAACCTCTTAAAGAGAATCTGTACTCTGAAATTCTTACAATAAAAAGCATACCATTCTATTCATTATGTGCTCCTGGTCCCCTCTGTGCTGTTTCTGCCATTCTCTGCTGCAAACCTGGCTTGTAATTGCCAGTTTTAGGCAGTGTTTACAAACAAACTAACCAGCTTCTAATAGGCTCAGCTAAGCAGAGTGTGTTAGTCACACAGAGCCTGCAGGGGGTGTGTACAGCTTCTAGCTAATCACAAGCAGCCCTGCACATTCCAGTCTGACTGCCTCAGCCTGACTGTGCCGACTATAGAGAGAAGATTAGATCATATAACAGAGATAACACAGCTACTGTGCAATTAGGAAAAGCTGCAGTAAGCCAGACCACATTAGAAAAGGCATAGGAACTTATAGCATAGAAGAAATAAAGATAAACAATTTGTTACAGAGTCTCTTTAAAGACCACTCCACGCCTATTGGCATTGATGCAGCAGTAGCCCCAGGACCGCCTAAGGCCGATAGGCGTGCAGTCCTGGGGGCGTGTTTTGGAGGAGATTGCGAGCGCCGATGTGCACGCATCTCCGCTTGAATGACGGAGCTCCGCCATAGATCTCCCGGTGGCGATTTTCTCCCAGTGGCAAAGCTGCCGTCTATTTACAGTGTACCGTGCTGCGATCTATGGCAATGGTTTTAGACCATCAGCATATGACAGCCAATCACTCCTGTGAGTCCCCCACTGCTGTCCCGTCTGGACCAACAGGAGTGATTGCCTGTCATAAGCTGATGCCTATGACAGCAGATCATGGTGATTGGCTGGAGGGGGGTGGGTGGCTGGGAAGAAGGCCCGATTTTTATACAAATGAAAAAAGTAAAAATGTATTCTATATATATAAAATCGTGTGTGTGTGTGTGTGTGTGTGTGTGTGTGTGTGTGTGTGTGTGTGTGTGTGTGTGTGTGTGTGTGTGTGTGTGTGTGTGTGTGTGTGTGTGTGTGTGTGTGTGTGTGTGTGTGTGTGTGTGTGTGTGTGTGTGTGTGTGTGTGTGTGTGTGTGTGTGTGTGTGTGTGTGTGTGTGTGTGTGTGCCGCGATCACGTGAAAACGGCTTGACCGATTTGAACAAAACTTGGTATGCAGGTCCCTCACTACCTGGGATGATATGTTCTGGGGGTCTCGCGGCCCCCCTGAACACCTGGGCGGAGCTACAAACAGCAAATCAGATTTCACCCATTCAAGTCAATGGAAAAAATGTAAAAGGCTGCCATTCTAACAGTAATCAAGCCAGAGTCCCCACACATGGCACAGTTGGTCACTTGGTGACCGAGGTTACAAATACAGGAAAAGTGGGCGGAGCATAAAACAGCCAATCAAATTTCAGCCGTTCATTTTAAATGGGAAAATGTAAACTGCAGCCATTCTTAGACTGTTAATCGCAGGGGTCTCAAACTTGACACAGTTGGTCACTGGTTGAATGAGATTAATATTCAGGAAAGTAGGTGGAGCATACAACAGCCAATCAAAAGTCACCTATTGATCTTCAAGGGGAATATTAAAACTGCTGCCATTCTTACACTGTTAATGGCAGAGGCTTCAAACTTGCTACAGTCAGTTATTGGGTGACTGGGGTCCAAATTCACTAAAGGGGCGGGGCCACATACAGCCAATCAGATTTCCTTGGTGGATAAACTGCTTCCATTCACACATGTTTGATGCCAGGAACCTGAAAGCTCACAAACTTGGTCATTGAGTGACTGTGTGCCAAGGTTACAAAAAGTGGGCGAAGCCAAAAAACACTTTTACTGGGAAAATATAAACTGCAGCCATTCTTACACCGTTAATGGCAGAGTTCTCAAACTTTGCACAGTTGGTCATTGGGTGACTGAGATTAAGATTTTGGAAGGTGGGTGGAGCCTAAAACAGCCAATAAAAAAATCACCTTTTGATTTTCAAAGGGAATATTTAAGCTGCTACCATTCTCTTATACTGTTAAAAGCAGATGCCTCAAACCTGGTACAGTTGGTCACCGGGTGACTAGGGTCCAAATTCAGGAAGGGGGCGGAGCCACAACAGCCAGATTTGTTTATTTTTCAACGGGAATATACAAAGTATTGATACCAAGGACCCCAAAGCTGATAAACTTGATAATTGAGTGACTGCATGTCAAAGGTAGAAAAAGTGGGCGGTGCCAACAACTACATTTTTTACATGGCAGGGTTCCCAAACTTTATACAATTGGCCACTGGGTGACTGGGATGAATATTCAGAAATGTGGGTGGAGCCTACAACAGCCAATCAAAATGTACCTATTGATTTTCAAGGGGTATATTCACATTGCTACCATTCTTACACTGTTAATGGCAGAGGCCTCAAACCTGATACAGTCAGTCATTGGGTGACTGGGGTACAAATTCACTAAAGGGGTAGAGCCACAAACAGCCAATCAGATTTGTTAGATTTATTTCAGCCATTCTGTTATTGGCAGGGTTCTCAAACATGACACAGTTGGCCACTGGGTGACTGGGACTAATATTCAGGAAAGTGGGTGGAGCCTACAGCAGCCAATCAAAATTCACCTTTTGATTTTCAAGGGGAATATTTACATTGCTGCCATTCTTACACTCTTAATGGCAGAGGTATAAAATCTGCTACAGTCAGTCACTGGGAGACTGGGGTTTAAATTCTGAAGGGAGCGGGCCAAAAACAGCCAATTAGATTTGTTTAATTTCAATGGTAAAATGCAACTTATTGATGCCAAGGACCCCAAACCTCATAAACTTGGTCATTAAGTGACTGTATGTCAAGGTTAGAAACAGTGGGCGGAGCCAAAAACAACTAACTTTTTACATAGGAAAACTGCAGCTTTTCTTACACTGTTAATGGCAGGGTTCTCAAACTTCACACAGTTGGTCACTGGGTGACTAGGATTAATATTCGGAAAAGTGGGTGGAGCCTACAAGAGCCAATCAAAATTCACCTATTGATTTTCAAGGGGAATATTGAAACTGCAGCCATTCTTACACTGTTAACGGCAGAGGCTCAAACCTGCTACAGTCGGTCGTTAAGTGTCTGGGGTTCAAATTCAGTAAAGGGGCTGAGCTAAAAACAGCCAGATTTCTTTGCTGGATAAACTGCTTCCATTAGCACAATTTTGATTTCAGGAACCCAAAAGCTCACAAACTTGGTCATTGAGTAGTGACTGTGTGTCCAGGTTACAAAAAGTGGGTGGAGTTAAAAACAGATTTTTCTGGGAAATTGTAAACTGCAGCCCTTTTTCACTTTTAATGACAAAGTTCTCAAACTTAGCATAGCTGGTTACTGGGTGACTGGGATTAATATTCACAAAAGTGGGTGGAGCCTAAAAATGCCAATCAAAAATCACATGTAGCTTTTCAAGGAGATGGCACAAGCCTCAAACCTGGTACAGTTGGTCATTGGGTCACTGGGGTTCAAATTCAGAAAAGGGGACAGAGCCACAAACAGTGAATCAGATTTGTTTCATTTCATGGGAAAATACAAATTATTGATGCCAAGGACCCCAAAGCTCACAAACTTGGTCATTGAGTAGTGACTTTGTGTCCAGGTTACAAAAAGTGGGCGGAGCCAAAAACAAATTTCACTGGGAAAGTGTAAACTGCAGCCCTTCTTACACTGTTTATGGCAGGGTTCCTAAACTTTGCCCAGATGGTAACTGAGTGACTAAGATTAATATTCAGGGAAGTGGGTGGAGCCTATAATAGCCAATCACAATTCACCTGTTGATTTTCAAGTGGAATATTTAAATTGCTGCTATTTTTACACTGTTAATAGCAGATGCCTCAAACCTGCTACAGTTGGTCATTGGGTGACTGGGGTTCAAATGCTGGAGAGGGGGTGAAGCCACAAACAGCCAATCTAATTTGTTTAATTTCTATGGGAATATACAAATTATTGTTGCCAAGGACCCCACAGCTCACAAACTTGGTCATTGAGTGTTTGTGCGTTAGGGTTAGAAAGTGGGCAGAAGCAACACCAGTCAAATGCATACACAGGCAATGCCGGGTCATCAGTGGGTGGAGACAAATACAAATTTCACTGGGAAAATGTAAACTGCAGCCATTCCTACAGTGTTAATGGCAGGGTTTTTAAACTTTGCACAGTTGGTCACTGGGTGACTGGGATTAATATTCAGAAAAGTGGTGGAGCCTACAAAAGTGAATCAAACTTCACCTATTGCTTTTCAAGGGGAATATTTAATTGCTACCATTCTTGCACTGTTAATGGCACAGGCCTCAAACCTGGTACAGTTGGTTATTGGGTGACTGGGGTTCAAATTCAGAAAAGGGGGTGGACAGCCAATCAGATTTTTTCATTTCAACGCAAATTACTGATACCAAAGACGGCAAAGCTCACAAACTTGGTCATTGAGTAATTGTGTGTTAGGGTTAGAAAAAGTGGGTGGAGCCGACACCAACCAGATACATACCCGGGCAACGCCGGGCAATCAGCTAGTTAAAAAATAAAGATAAATAAAAAATAAAACATAAATAAATAAATAAACATCCCAGCTGGGATCAGGCCCCACCAACAGAAAGCTCTGTTGGTGGGCAGAAAAGGAGGGGATCACTAGTATGCTCAATTGTGTGGCCGTGCAGCGAGCGCTTAGAGCTGCAGTAGCCTAATTAGTGAAAACGGCCTGGTCACTAGGGGGGTTTAAGCCCATGGTCCTTAAGTGGGTAACAAGGTGAAAAAGCTGTTTTGAAGAAAAAAAAAAAAGCACTAGTGCATATTGCTTGAGTGATTAACCTCCTTAGCGGTATGCCTGACAATGTGTTGGGCATACTGCTCTGTGGCCCCAGGAGTCCCCCATAACTAAATAATTGTGCCAAATGAATGTAAGCTCTTTATTTAGCTAGCACTAGACTAGATAGTAAATGTGTTGGGCACCCCGGATCCCTCGTAATCCCCCCCCGATCCCTCCATTAATACATTACCCCCCCCCCCCCCCTGATCCAATGATCGCGCAGCCTCCCTGCACAGCTCTGGTCTCTCTATGGGGAGGATCGGGTTTGAGCATGACGTCACAAACCCTGTTTGTGGCTCCACCCCCTTTTATTAATGTAAACCCCAGTCACCCAATGGCCAACTGTACCAGGTTTGAGGCTTGTGCCATTAACTGTGCAAGAATCGCAGCAATGACATATTCCCCTTAAAAATCAATAGGCTAATTTTGATTGGCTTTTGTAGGCTCCACCCACTTTTCTGAATATTAATCCCAGTCACCCAGTATTCAACTGTGCAAAGTTTGAGAACTCTACCATTAACAGTGTAAGAATGGCTGCAGTTTACATTTTCCCAGTGAAATTTGTATTATGTCTCCGCCTACTGATGACCCGGTTGTTGCCCGGTTATGTATCTGGCTGGTGTTGGCTGCTTTTCCTAACCCTAACACACAATTAATCAATTACTCAATTACCAAGATTGTGAGCTTTGCGGTGTTTGGCATCAATCATTTGTATTGGAATGAAACAAATCTGATTGGCTGTCTGTGGCTCCACCCCCTTTCTCAATTTGAACCCTAGTATAATGAATGGGAAAGTTTGGATGTTTGGATGTTTGTTACTCGATCACGCAAACATGGCTGAACGGATTTGAATGACATTTGGCACACACATAGTACATTACCTGGAATAAAGTACAGGATACTTTTACTCCCATAACCATAAAGGGGGTGGAGACAAATACAATTTTCACTGGAAAATGTAAACTGCAGCAATTCTTACACTGTTAATGGCAGGGTTCTCAAACTTTGCACAGTTGGTCATTGGGTGACTAGGATTAATATTCAGAAAGTTGGGAGGAGCCTACAAAAGCCAATCATAATTCACCTATTGATTTTTCAAGGGAATATTTACAATGCTGCCATTCTTGCACTGTTAATGGCACAAGCCTCAAACCTGGTACAGTTGATCATTGGGTGACTGGGGTTCAATTTCAGAAAGGGGTGGAGCCCCAAACAGCCAATTAGATTTGTTTCATTCCAATGCAAATTATTGATGCCAAACACAGCAAAGCTCACAAACTTGGTAATTGAGTAATTGATTAATTGTGTGTGAAGGTTAGAAAAGTAGGCACAGCCAACACCAGCCAAATACATAAGCGGGCAACATGGGGTCATACGTGGGCAGAGACAAATACAAATTTTACTGGGAAAATGTAAGCTGCAGCCATTCTTACACTGTTAATTGTAGGGTTCTCAAACTTTGCACAGTTGGTTACTGGGTGACTGGGATAAATATTCAGAAAAGTAGGAGGAGCCTACAAAAGTCAATCAAAAATTACCTATTGATTTTTCAGGGGAATATTTCATTGCTGCCATTCTTGCACTGTTAATGGCACAAGCCTCAAACCTGATCCAGTTGATCATTCCATGACTTGGGTTTGATTTGATAAAAGGGGGTGGAGCCACAAACAGCCAATCTTATTTGTTTCATTTTTATTATTATTATTATTTTTATTGATGCCAAAAACCGCAAAGCTCACAAACTTGGTCATTGAGTAACTGAGTAATTGTGTGTTAGGGTTAGGAAAAGTGGGTGCAGCCAAAACTAGCCAAATACATAATCAGGCAATACCGGGTCATCAGTGGGCGGAGACAAAATACACATTTCACACTGGAAATGTAAACTGCAGCCATTCTTACACTGTTAATAGTAGGGTTCTCATACTTTGCACAATTGGTCACTGGGTGACTGGGATTAATATTCAGAAAAATGGGTGGAGCCTACAAAAGCTAATCAAAATTCACCTATTTATTTTCAAGGGGAATATTTAACTGCTGCCATTCTTGCACTGTTAATGGCACAAGCCTCAAACCTGGTACAGTTGGTCATTGGGTGAGACAAAGGGGTGGAGCCACAAACAGCCAATTAGATTTGTTTAATCTCAATGCAAATTATTGATGCCAAAGACCGCAAAGCGCACAAACTTGGTCATTGAGTAATTGTGTGTTAGGGTTAAAAAATGTAGGCGGAGCCAACACCATCCAAATACATACCCGAGCAATGTCAAAAAAATCAGTGGGTGGAGAAAAATATAAATTTCATTGGGAAAATGTAAACTGCAGCTATTCTTACACTGTTAGTGGTAGGGTTCTCAACTTTGCACAGTTGGTCACTGGGTGACTGGGATTAATATTCAGAAAGGTGGGTGGAGGCTACACAAGCCAATTAAAATCCACCTATTGATTTTTAAGGGGAATATTTAATTGCTGCCATTCTTGCACTGTTAATCACCTGTACCTGGTGCATTTGGCCATTGGGTGATTGGGGTTCAAATTCAGAAAAGTGGTGGAGGCACAGCCAATCAGATTTATTTTATTTCAATGCAAATTATTGATGCCAAAGATCGCAAAGCTCACAAACTTGGTCATTAAGTAATAAGTAATTGTGTGTTAGGGTTAGCAAAAGGGGGCGGGGCCAACACCGGCCAAATACATACCCGGGCAATGCCGGGCATCCAGCTAGTATTATAAATGGGAAAGTTCGGATTTTTGGATGTTTGTTACTCGATCAAGCAAAAATGGCTGAACGGATTTGAAGGAAATTTGGCGAACACATAGTACATTACTTGGAATCAGTATTGCTCGGATACCTCATTATCCTATTCAAGTTTGGTCGAATTCGGATAGTAAACTATCCGAATTCACTCGAAGTTCAATATTCGAGTTAATCAAATATCCGATTCGACCTCGGATATCCGACGTCACTATCCGAGTCTGTATACGAGTAAAATATTCGAGCTGGCCTGGAGGAGGCGCCTGGAGATGGCAGCCTCGGCAGCTTGCTCTGTCTTTCTATGTTTGTTTTATGTATTTTTGTTTTTCAACATTGCCTTGTGCAACCCAACCCGGATAACCTTCACCAGTGAACAACTACTGAGCATTCGGAACTTAGCTAAATATAATCTACCCCTGGATATTTCATCTACTCTTGATCTTCTGGGGATTCTGACCAGTGGAGCTACAGTGCTGAACCAGGCAGTGAGGCTTAGAAGAAGAGGGAAACGCTCCGGGATCCAGACTCGCTTTCGACGCAGAGGACTGCGCTCTCCACTACCTGGAATCATACTCTCTAATGTCAGGTCCATATGCAACAAACTAGATGAGCTTCAACTACTGATCAGAACAAAGAAGGACTTTTATCTCTCTGCGGCTATTTGCTTCACAGAAACTTGGCTATCTGAGCTTATTCCAGACAACGCTCTGCCGATTAATGGATTTACACTCTACAGATCTGACCGGGACCCACTTACTTCTGGCAAAACCAAAGGTGGAGGACTCTGTTTCTATATTAATGATAGGTGGTGCACGGATGTTACAGTTATTAAGAGGACATGCTCGGCTGGGCTGGAAACACTCTTCATAAACTGCAAACCCTATTATTCACCCCGTGAGTTTTCTTCATTTATTTTGGCTGCTGTGTACATCCCTCCACAAACATGTATGCAGCCTGCGCTCCAAGATCTCGCAGATCAAATCACTGAGGTGGAAAGGGAGTACCCAGATTCTTTTTTTATCATACTAGGGGATTTCAACAGTGCTAATCTTTCCAAAGAACTCCCCAAATACAGGCAACATGTCACAAGCGCAACTAGAGAAGGTAAGACACTTGATCACTGTTACACTACGACTAAGGACTCGTATTACTCTGTCAGCAGGGCAGCTTTGGGGAACTCTGATCATGCTGTTATACAGCTTATCCCAACATACATCCAAAGACTAAAAACTGCCAAACCTGTAGTGACCACAGTTAAGAAATGGACTAGTGGAGCTGTAGAAAAACTGCAGAGCTGCTTTGATTTAACTGACTGGAATTTATTTAAAGAATCCTCCAGTGACCTAAATGAATACACTGACGCTGTGACATCATATATTACCTTTTGTGAAGAGTCCTGCATCCCCACAAAAAAGTGCACCAGGTACAATAACGATAAACCCTGGTTCACATCACATCTTAGGAAGCTGCGCCTCGATAAAGAAAGGGCATATCGTACAGGCGATAAAGTCCTCTACAAAGCTGCGAAATACAAACTGCAGAGAGCCATTACCGCCGCAAAAAAAGATTATTCTCAAAAACTTGAGGAAAATTTTTCTAACGCAGACTCATCCACAATATGGAAATCTCTACATGAAATTACCAGCTACAGGAAGAAATCTCCTCCCCCCTCACTACATAACCTGCAGCTTGCAGATGAACTGAATACATTTTATTGCAGGTTTGACACTACTAACAAAAGCCAAACACAACAAGTCAATTTGCATCTCTGCCACAGGCAAACTGAACACTCTTCCTGCCAGCCAATGTCTCCACCCCCTGCGGTGCCTCAGCAACTACACAACACAGGAGGCCAGACACAATCTGCTAACCTGTCCCCAGATGTGCATGCTCTACCAATATGCCAATCAGATGTAAATAGACTCTTTAAAAAACAAAACACCAGGAAAGCAATGGGACCAGACGCTGTGTCTGCGAAATGCTTGAATCTCTGTGCCGACCAATTAGCGCCTGTATTTACAGACATATTTAAAGCATCTCTAGAACTCTCAATTGTTCCTGCCTGTTTTAAATGCGCAACTATTGTACCAATTAAAAAAAAAAAAAAACCTACATGTTTAAATGATTACAGGCCTGTTGCCCTGACATCACTGGTCATGAAAGCATTTGAAAAACTGATAATGACTTATCTGAAATCCATCACAGATCCCCTGCTGGACTCTTTGCAATTTGCCTACAGACCTAACAGATCCGCAGACGATGCCGTGAACATGTGTATGCATTATGCACTACAGCATTTAGATATCCCAGGAACCTACACCAGGATTTTATTTATAGATTTCAGCTCTGCATTTAATACCATAATTCCATCACTGCTGCACAGCAAGCTCTCCCAGCTACATATACCTGAATCCCTCTGCAAATGGATAACCGACTTCTTAACCGACAGAAGACAGCGTGTTAGACTTGGTAAACTCACATCAAGCTCTCTGACAGTCAGTACTGGTGCACCCCAGGGCTGTGTACTTTCCCCACTGCTGTACTCACTTTACACCAATGACTGCATCTCCACAGATCCATCTGTTAAGGTTCTGAAGTTTGCAGACGACACAACAGTTGTTGGTCTCATTCAAAACGGGGATGAGTCTGCATACAGGCATGTGGTGGGACAGCTTTCCTCCTGGTGCAGCAGCAACAACTTAGAACTAAATGCTCTCAAAACCATGGAGATGATAATAGACTTTAGGAGATCTCCCCCCCAGCACCTCCCCTTAACCATAAATGGATCCACAATAACCCAAGTAGAGTCATTCAAGTTTCTTGGGTCCACGATCTCAAACGACTTAAAATGGGACAACAACACTGCCACTATTGTCAAGAAAGCACAACAGAGAATGTACCATCTGCGGCAGCTGAAAAAGTTTGGCCTACCTCAAAAGCTAATGGTGCAGTTCTACACTGCAATCATCGAATCCACCATAACATCATCCATGACTGTATGGTTCAGCTCCTGCTCAGCATTAGAAAAGGGGAGGCTGCAGCGCATCATCCGATCAGCGGAAAGGATAATTGGCTGTAGCTTACCTTCCCTGCAGGATCTTTACACTAGCAGGTGCAGAAAGAGAGCGACCAAAATTGCCTCTGACCCCTCTCACCCAGCTCACTCCATCTTCCAGCGCATGCCTTCAGGAGTAAGATTCCGGTCAATCGCTACCAAAACCTCCAGACACAGGAACAGTTTTTTTCCTCAAGCGGTAGCCATACTTAATGCTGAACCACGTTAGAGCTGCTAGGACTGAAAGTAATCAGCACAGAACTAAACATGAACAATTCTCACATTGCTTACTGCCACTATACTTATAATGTCCTTAACTTGTAATATTCACACTGTCTGTCCTTGTATTGTTTTTTGTTTGTGTTTGTTAAGCAACTGCCAAGACAAATTCCTTGTAGGTGCAAACTTACTTGGCGAAAATAAATTGATTCTGATTCTGATTCTGATTCTGATTCTGAAAACGGAATATAACCCTGCATTTCAACTTTGCTCTAAAACATTATTTACAGCATATTATTTGCAAAAAGCATTTTTTTTTACTAGACCAGCATTGGAAGGGTTAAACACAGAGCTTGTAAAACTTGTATTGGAGGTCATTGATGCATGAAACCACCTTTTTTATGAAGAAAAACATCAAGTGATTATGTGGTGATGTAGTAGTTATAAAAAAGGTATCAAAAATAGTAAATTAACTTCATGAAAAGTGTTTGCATGAGAAGGTGTGTCCAAAATGGTTGTTGGAAGTCTTCATTTACGTCGTCTTCATCTTCTTCTTCTACTCGAATCATCTTCTTCTTCTTCTTCATCTTCATCTTCATCTTCTTCTTCTTCTTCTTCTTTTTCTTTTTCTTCTTCTTCTATATCTTCTTCTTCTTCTTCTTTTTCTTCTTCTTCTATATCTTCATCTTCATCTTCTTCTTCTTCTACTTCTTTTTCTTCTTCTTCTATATCTTCTTCTTCTTCTTCTATATCTTCTTCTTCTTCTTCTTCTTCTTCTTCTTCTTCTTCTTCTTCTTCTTCTTCTTCTTCTTCTTCTTCTTCTTCTTCTTCTTCTTCTTTTTCTTCTTCTTCTATATCTTCATCTTCATCTTCATCTTCTTTTTCTTTTTCTTCTATCTTCTTCTTCTTCTTCTTCTATATCTTCTTCTTCTTCTTCTTCTTCTTCTTCTATATCTTCTTCTTCTTTGTCTTCTTCTTCTATATCTTCTTCTTCTATATCTTCTTCTTCTTCTTCTTCTTCTTCTTCATCATTATATTATGAGTATTGGTTTTCCTTTCTTTTGTAATATTTTTTTTTACTTCATTTGTGGAAATATTTTATTTTAATAACACCATAGTTATATTTGTGTTGATGGCATAATAGGTAGGTAGTGGCACATTGCAAGCCACAGCGCCCTTTTCTGTGTACCCTGGCGGTGGTAAAACACAGACATCAGCAGGAGGAGGAAGTAGTTGCAGCTATTGTAGTGTGGTAATAGCTGGTAGGAGAGTGGGTGGCAGCAGAAAATAGTTCTTCTTCTGTTCTCCCTGGCAGTGGTAGCAGCACACAGACAGCAGAAGCTCAATGCAGCTACATGAGGAGGAGTAGTGTGTGTCAGGCAGTGTGTTGTGACTGACATAATAGGCCCTGGTTCCGAACATGAAAATACTAAATAAAAATTGAAGAGAGTTGGCTCTTGGGTGCATGAAAAATTACAAAAACTTTATTAATGAAATCACACAACACTATCATATAGAACACTATCATATAGAAAAATCTAGAAAAAAAAAAAAAATATCTAAAATAGATAAAAAATCCCTCCGGTGAAACACTTCCTAGTGAGAATTAATGAGGCTGCAGTCCTCAATATAAACCCCCACAGGAAAAGGAGTCCAACTTTCAGATAGACAGGCCAAATACAGTGCAGTAATGATCAGAACGGTATATGTAACAAGTTCCAGATCCACAGATATGAGTGATATCATCCAATTATTGCATGGCCTTATATATGGAAATTTCAGCTCTGTGATATTAGTAAGCCAAGCATTGATGATCCTGAAATCCTGGTTAATAGAATGTAAACACAAGCACATATATGTTCCAAAGTTCCCCCAATCGCAGGGAGCACATCAACAGGTGTGGATTTGCTGTGCAGTCAGCCATGCAAGTCCTGGATGTGAAGCATGGCAAAGGAATAACATCACAGTTGAATCACAAACATGTATAAATGGCAGTTCATGCATGTATCAGCAAGCCATGACAGGTGCAGTGTAGACATAACACATTGAAGTCCAGGATATCCCCCAATCGCAGGGAAGCAAAAAGCAGATGATATGATATGCAATAAGCCAGGCAGATGTTAATGCAGAGCATGAAAAATGGATGAATGCATAGTGGATCAATGTCCATTCAAGCATGGGTTAGCAGTCCATAGTTACCATCTTAGTATCCGAATGATGATACTGCACTGAGGCCCGGTGGCTCCTATAGGTGTACTCCAGAAAGGATTGAAGATGGATTAGAGGCTGTCAGGAAGGCCTGACATGTTTCGCCGCCTCTCGCGGCTTTTTCAAAGGCGGACAGCCGTACATACCAACATGCACGCTATAATGGCGTCTATATCTGCCGCCGCGTGTGTCAAAGACCCGCCCACCCCCGCCCACGCACCCGCCCACGTCCACCAATGAGCAAAGGGACGCGCCGAGCGACGACACGTCGCAAGGCACGCCCCCCAGCACAGAGCGAGGACGCGCAGGACCCACCCGCTGACACGCAAATGCGTATCAAATGCCGACCAGGAAGCGCACAACGCGACCCGGGAGGCATGCAGAAGGTGGGGCCCAAAGCGGGGCGAGGGCGGGGAGAGGCGGGACAGAGACCTCAAACGCAGCCAAATACACATAAACCAAAATCACATTAATAACAGGTTGACCAATGGTCACACAGAACCATATATCATGTGTTAGAACCACTCAACTAAATGGATCCGACCTGTAAACATAAACACATATCTAGCTGTATAACACAGGAGCCTCGGACAGCCCCTGTATAGACTACAGTAGTGCCAACAACAAAGAATCATAATATGTAAAGTCAGGGCGAGAGGAGCAACGGTCCACAGGAACAATATTAATGATATAGCACACTAGGGCCAATCACTAGGGGGCCCAAAGTGTGCCTTTAAACCCTTCATGCTGCAGTGGGGGAAGAACTCAAAGAGTGCCGACAAACTAGAGCGGACAAAGACTGCCCAAATAAAGACAGGGGGAAGCAACACCTCAGAGCTGAAGGCAAACCAGCCTAGTCTGTTAAAAACACCCGATAATTAATACTATCATTCAAACCCTTAGGTTCAGTTGCCTTTAGATTGAAAATCCATCTGGATTCAAGTTGTAACAATTTTTTATCTATATCACCCCCCCTTGGGTGGGCGTGTACACGATCCAGACCCACAAAGGTGATAAAGCCAGGATTGCCCCTATGCTCAAGATGTACATGTCTGGCAATAGGAGACTTAAAGTTGCAGGTAGTGACGTCACCAACATGGTCCTTTATTCTTTCTTTAAAAGCTCTTGCTGTCTTGCCAATGTAGAAGCTTCCACATCTGCAATACAGAAGATAAATCACGCCTACTGTGTTGCAGTTCACAAAATGTTGCAACCACCAATTACGACCATTTGGTAGCACCACCGACCTGCCAACTGAAAGGAAGCGACAATATACACATCCCCCACATGTGTAAGTCCCGGTTACCGTACAGTGTTTGCCCGACCCACCCCTGCCCCAAAAATGGCTCGAGGTGAGCATATTCCTTAGTGTTTGGCTACGTCTATAGGTGACTTGTGGGGTGGAGGACACAAACCCCCCAAGATTCCTATCGGATGTCAGGATGTGCCAGTGCCGGCGGAGAATTCCCTCCACCTCCTTCCTCTGTTCATTGTATCGCGTAATCAAGCGTGTTGTACTGTTGGTATCAGTTTCTTTAGTCTTTTTGACCAACAAATCGGAGCGATTGGCTTCCTTAGCACGTTTATATGCCTTTTTGAGCCATCTATCCTTATAGCCGCGCTCTCTAAATCGAGAGCGTAATAATTTGGCTTCTTTTTCAAAAATTTGATCATCAGTACAGTTCCGACGCAGCCTCAAATATTGCCCCGTCGGTATTCCTCGTATCGTGTGTATTGGATGGGCACTATTAGCATGCAAGTATGAATTCGATGCCGTTGGTTTGCGGAACAGTTGTGTGGAAAGGAATCCCTCCGCACTGGCCTCAATCCTCACATCCAAAAAAGAAATGGAGTGTGGGTCGCACTCCATAGTAAACTTTAAATTCCAATCATTCTGATTTAGAGTCAATATAAACTCATCCAATAGGGTCTTACCACCTGTCCAGAACATGACCACGTCGTCGATGTACCTGTGCCACGAAACAATGTGGCACAGGTACTCGACGAGGGCGTCATCCCCGAACAGGTGTCGCTCCCAATCCCCCAAGTACAGGTTGGCAAGCGACGGGGCACAGGTCGTCCCCATCGCCGCCCCCTGCACCTGGAGGTAATGGGTGTCGTCAAACATAAAGACATTATTCTGTAAAATGAAGGATAATAGGTCCAGAAGAAACTGATTATGTGGGAACTCATTGATCTCCATCTCT
Organism: Hyperolius riggenbachi; assembly: GCF_040937935.1. Taxonomy (NCBI): domain Eukaryota; kingdom Metazoa; phylum Chordata; class Amphibia; order Anura; family Hyperoliidae; genus Hyperolius; species Hyperolius riggenbachi. The sequence continues at coordinate 39,299,263 of NC_090646.1, read as the reverse complement.
GACAAAAATTTGCCCACTGACTCAACTCCCTTTCGTTGCGGGATGCTGGAATAGAGGGCCTCCACATCCAGGGTCACCAGAAGTGCCCCCACCGGCAACTGCAACCCCTCTAAGATACCCAAGAGGTGCAGTGTGTCTCGCACATAGGAAGGCAGCCGGTGAACATGGGGTTGTAAATGTTTGTCTACATATACGCTAACCTTCTCAGTTAGAGAACCATTGCCCGATACAATGGGTCGGCCCGGAGGCTCAGACAGATTTTTGTGTATCTTGGGTAAGGCGTAGAAGGTTGGCACCACCGGGTGCTCCACCTTTAAAGTGGACCCCACTTCAGCTGTAATAATCCCTTTCCCTATGGCATCATCAATGATGTCAAACAGTGCCCGCTGGTTACTGATGACCCTGGATGCGGAGACCCTCCGGTACCATTCCCTGTTGCTTAAAATTCTCTGACACATATAAACATACTGTTCCGTATTCATAACCACCACGTTCCCTCCTTTGTCCGAGGGCTTGATTACAATATCTTTCTTCGCACGTAACTCAGAAAACAGCCGAGATTTCACTTTCTGAAAGATTGGTGGCCTGACTTTTTTCAATCCATAATTTCTGGATATCTTTTTCTACTAGAGAGATAAATGTGTGTACACTCGGACACAGAGTGGATGGGGGGAACGTGGTGGACCTGGGACGGAACTGCCTGTTAATTCGTTCACTCGCCATATTACTAAGTGCAGAAAAACCAAAAAGGTCCTCATCCTCTGTTGCAACATTTTCCTCACTTAATTTGACCAGGTCCATCAAGACACGATAATCACGATTGGACCAATCTTTCCAATCGTTGATTGCTCCTCCTAATGGGGACTCACTTTTCTTTTTGTGAAGTGTTTTCAAAGTAAGTTTCCGCCCAAAAAGGTGTAAATCTTTGACAAATTCAAAACGATCTAGATTACTCGTGGGACAGAAGCCAAGGCCCTTGGCCAAGGGCCTTGGCTTCTGTCCCACGAGTAATCTAGATCGTTTTGAATTTGTCAAAGATTTACACCTTTTTGGGCGGAAACTTACTTTGAAAACACTTCACAAAAAGAAAAGTGAGTCCCCATTAGGAGGAGCAATCAACGATTGGAAAGATTGGTCCAATCGTGATTATCGTGCCTTGATGGACCTGGTCAAATTAAGTGAGGAAAATGTTGCAACAGAGGATGAGGACCTTTTTGGTTTTTCTGCACTTAGTAATATGGCGAGTGAACGAATTAACAGGCAGTTCCGTCCCAGGTCCACCACGTTCCCCCCATCCACTCTGTGTCCGAGTGTACACACATTTATCTCTCTAGTAGAAAAAGATATCCAGAAATTATGGATTGAAAAAAGTCAGGCCACCAATCTTTCAGAAAGTGAAATCTCGGCTGTTTTCCGAGTTACGTGCGAAGAAAGATATTGTAATCAAGCCCTCGGACAAAGGAGGGAACGTGGTGGTTATGAATACGGAACAGTATGTTTATATGTGTCAGAGAATTTTAAGCAACAGGGAATGGTACCGGAGGGTCTCCGCATCCAGGGTCATCAGTAACCAGCGGGCACTGTTTGACATCATTGATGATGCCATAGGGAAAGGGATTATTACAGCTGAAGTGGGGTCCACTTTAAAGGTGGAGCACCCGGTGGTGCCAACCTTCTACGCCTTACCCAAGATACACAAAAATCTGTCTAAGCCTCCGGGCCGACCCATTGTATCGGGCAATGGTTCTCTAACTGAGAAGGTTAGCGTATATGTAGACAAACATTTACAACCCCATGTTCACCGGCTGCCTTCCTATGTGCGAGACACACTGCACCTCTTGGGTATCTTAGAGGGGTTGCAGTTGCCGGTGGGGGCACTTCTGGTGACCCTGGATGTGGAGGCCCTCTATTCCAGCATCCCGCAACGAAAGGGAGTTGAGTCAGTGGGCAAATTTTTGTCAGAGATGGAGATCAATGAGTTCCCACATAATCAGTTTCTTCTGGACCTATTATCCTTCATTTTACAGAATAATGTCTTTATGTTTGACGACACCCATTACCTCCAGGTGCAGGGGGCGGCGATGGGGACGACCTGTGCCCCGTCGCTTGCCAACCTGTACTTGGGGGATTGGGAGCGACACCTGTTCGGGGATGACGCCCTCGTCGAGTACCTGTGCCACATTGTTTCGTGGCACAGGTACATCGACGACGTGGTCATGTTCTGGACAGGTGGTAAGACCCTATTGGATGAGTTTATATTGACTCTAAATCAGAATGATTGGAATTTAAAGTTTACTATGGAGTGCGACCCACACTCCATTTCTTTTTTGGATGTGAGGATTGAGGCCAGTGCGGAGGGATTCCTTTCCACACAACTGTTCCGCAAACCAACGGCATCGAATTCATACTTGCATGCTAATAGTGCCCATCCAATACACACGATACGAGGAATACCGACGGGGCAATATTTGAGGCTGCGTCGGAACTGTACTGATGATCAAATTTTTGAAAAAGAAGCCAAATTATTACGCTCTCGATTTAGAGAGCGCGGCTATAAGGATAGATGGCTCAAAAAGGCATATAAACGTGCTAAGGAAGCCAATCGCTCCGATTTGTTGGTCAAAAAGACTAAAGAAACTGATACCAACAGTACAACACGCTTGATTACGCGATACAATGAACAGAGGAAGGAGGTGGAGGGAATTCTCCGCCGGCACTGGCACATCCTGACATCCGATAGGAATCTTGGGGGGTTTGTGTCCTCCACCCCACAAGTCACCTATAGACGTAGCCAAACACTAAGGAATATGCTCACCTCGAGCCATTTTTGGGGCAGGGGTGGGTCGGGCAAACACTGTACGGTAACCGGGACTTACACATGTGGGGGATGTGTATATTGTCGCTTCCTTTCAGTTGGCAGGTCGGTGGTGCTACCAAATGGTCGTAATTGGTGGTTGCAACATTTTGTGAACTGCAACACAGTAGGCGTGATTTATCTTCTGTATTGCAGATGTGGAAGCTTCTACATTGGCAAGACAGCAAGAGCTTTTAAAGAAAGAATAAAGGACCATGTTGGTGACGTCACTACCTGCAACTTTAAGTCTCCTATTGCCAGACATGTACATCTTGAGCATAGGGGCAATCCTGGCTTTATCACCTTTGTGGGTCTGGATCGTGTACACGCCCACCCAAGGGGGGGTGATATAGATAAAAAATTGTTACAACTTGAATCCAGATGGATTTTCAATCTAAAGGCAACTGAACCTAAGGGTTTGAATGATAGTATTAATTATCGGGTGTTTTTAACAGACTAGGCTGGTTTGCCTTCAGCTCTGAGGTGTTGCTTCCCCCTGTCTTTATTTGGGCAGTCTTTGTCCGCTCTAGTTTGTCGGCACTCTTTGAGTTCTTCCCCCACTGCAGCATGAAGGGTTTAAAGGCACACTTTGGGCCCCCTAGTGATTGGCCCTAGTGTGCTATATCATTAATATTGTTCCTGTGGACCGTTGCTCCTCTCGCCCTGACTTTACATATTATGATTCTTTGTTGTTGGCACTACTGTAGTCTATACAGGGGCTGTCCGAGGCTCCTGTGTTATACAGCTAGATATGTGTTTATGTTTACAGGTCGGATCCATTTAGTTGAGTGGTTCTAACACATGATATATGGTTCTGTGTGACCATTGGTCAACCTGTTATTAATGTGATTTTGGTTTATGTGTATTTGGCTGCGTTTGAGGTCTCTGTCCCGCCTCTCCCCGCCCTTGCCCCGCTTTGGGCCCCACCTTCTGCATGCCTCCCGGGTCGCGTTGTGCGCTTCCTGGTCGGCATTTGATACGCATTTGCGTGTCAGCGGGTGGGTCCTGCGCGTCCTCGCTCTGTGCTGGGGGCGTGCCTTGCGACGTGTCGTCGCTCGGCGCGTCCCTTTGCTCATTGGTGGACGTGGGCGGGGGTGGGCGGGTCTTTGACACACGCGGCGGCAGATATAGACGCCATTATGGCGTGCATGTTGGTATGTACGGCTGTCCGCCTTTGAAAAAGCTGCGAGAGGCGGCGAAACATGTCAGGCCTTCCTGACAGCCTCTAATCCATCTTCAATCCTTTCTGGAGTACACCTATAGGAGCCACCGGGCCTCAGTGCAGTATCATCATTCGGATACTAAGATGGTAACTATGGACTGCTGACCCATGCTTGAATGGACATTGATCCACTATGCATTCATCCATTTTTCATGCTCTGCATTAACATCTGCCTGGCTTATTGCATATCATATCATCTGCTTTTTGCTTCCCTGCGATTGGGGGATATCCTGGACTTCAATGTGTTATGTCTACACTGCACCTGTCATGGCTTGCTGATACATACATGAACTGCCATTGATACATGTTTGTGATTCAACTGTGATGTTATTCCTTTGCCATGCTTCACATCCAGGACTTGCATGGCTGACTGCACAGCAAATCCACACCTGTTGATGTGCTCCCTGCGATTGGGGGAACTTTGGAACATATATGTGCTTGTGTTTACATTCTATTAACCAGGATTTCAGGATCATCAATGCTTGGCTTACTAATATCACAGTGCTGAAATTTCCATATATAAGGCCATGCAATAATTGGATGATATCACTCATATCTGTGGATCTGGAACTTGTTACATATACCGTTCTGATCATTACTGCACTGTATTTGGCCTGTCTATCTGAAAGTTGGACTCCTTTTCCTGTGGGGGTTTATATTGAGGACTGCAGCCTCATTAATTCTCACTAGGAAGTGTTTCACCGGAGGGATTTTTTATCTATTTTAGATATTTTTTTTTTTTCTAGATTTTTCTATATGATAGTGTTCTATATGATAGTGTTGTGTGATTTCATTAATAAAGTTTTTGTAATTTTTCATGCACCCAAGAGCCAACTCTCTTCAATTTTTATTTAGTATTTTCACTTCGTTGGCAGGAGGCATGAGATTTGATATTACTATTCATTGTGGTCTGTTTTTATATTATTTATTGTCCTGACCATCCCTCTCCCAAAAACATTTGAGCTATTGATGTAATATAGTTCCGAACATGAAGTTCCAGACAATGGTCGTGAGGCCCACATTGTGTCCAATGCACAATTGGGACAGCACAGTTTTCAACCCGGACACCTCTAAAATAATTACAATTTTTTTTTTCAAATTGATGCAGCTATTTTTGAGCATAATAGCTGGTGGCGCATGGGCAGCAGCAGGTTGTAATGTGTTCCCTGGCAGTGGAGACACAGACAGCAGGAGGAAATACAACAGCAGGCAGTGTGAGGAGGATGAGTGTGTGGCAGACTGGCAGCAGGCAGCAGGAGGGCAGGTAGAGAGACATAATAGGCCCTGGTTCCTAGCGGTGGTACCAGGGCCATAAATAAACAGCATGAGGTTCCAGACAGCGGTCATGAAGCCCACATTGTGTCCAATACACAATTGAGACAGCACAGTTTTCAACCCGGACACCTCTAAAATAATTACAATTTTTTTTTCCAAAATAATGCAGGCAGCTATTTTTGAGCATAATAGCTGGTGGCGCATGGGCAGCAGCACCTTGTTATGTGTCCCCTGGCAGTGGAGACACAGACAGCAGGAGGAAATACAACAGCAGGCAGCGTGAGGAGGATGAATGTGTGGCAGACTGGCAGCAGGCAGCAGGAGGGCAGGCAGAGAGACATAATAGGCCCTGGTTCCTAGCTGTGGTTCCAGGTCCGTAAATAAACACCATGTGGTTCCAGACAGCGGTCGTGAAGCCCACATTGTGTCCAATACACAATTGGGACAGCACAGTTTTCAACCCGGACACCTCTAAAATATATATATTTTTTTTAAATAATGCAGGCAGCTATTTTTTAGCGTAATAGCTGGTGGCGCATGGGCAGCAGCACCTTGTAATGTGTTCCCTGGCAGTGGTGACACAGACAGCAGGAGGAAATACAACAGCAGGCAGCGTGAGGAGGTTGAGTATGTGGCAGATTGGCAGCAGGCAGGAGGGCAGGCAGCGAGACATAATAGGCCCTGGTTCCTAGCTGTGGTTCCAGGTCCGTAAATAAACACCATGTGGTTCCAGACAGCGGTCGTGAAGCCCACATTGTGTCCAATACACAATTGGGACAGCACAGTTTTTAACCCGGACACCTCTAAAATAATTTAATTTTTTTTTTCAAAATAAATAATGAAGGGCAGGCAGCTATTTTTGAGCGTAATAGCTGGTGGCGCATGGGCAGCAGCACCTTGTAATGTGTTCCCTGGCAGTGGAGACACAGACAGCAGGAAGAAATACAGCAGCAGCAGGTGTAATGTGTGTGCGCCACTTCATGTCCCCCTCTTGCCGACAACAGGGGCCAGGAATTTGCCTTCCACCCAAGCCTGGTTCATTTTGAGAAACGTCAGGCTGTCCACGGACTTGTAAGACAGACGAGATCGTTTCTCAGTGACGACTCCACCGGCTGCACTGAAGCAACGCTCTGACAGTACGCTGGAAGGGGGGCAGGAGAGCACGTCCAGGGCGTATCTGCTCACTCCAGATCGGCAGGTGCTTGACCCAATACTCCATGGGATCAACAGGGGCAATGCTGTCAAGCCCGCTGAAGGACCCCATGTAGTCAGCCACCATGCGGGTCAAGCGCTGCCTGTGACTGGAGAAGGATGCTGCTGCAGGCACCTCCTCTCTAGTCCTTGGCAGCTCTACACTCATGTCTCAAAAAATCCTCCTACCTATCACAGGAGATCGCAAAGGGCGCCAACAGACCAGCCCAGCTATTCCGCACAGTTGATAGACTATGTAACCCATCCTGCCTAAAGCCTACTATAACTCCCTCAAAGGAGCTATGTGAGAAATTTGCGTGCTACTTTGCTGACAAAGTATCCTCTATTCGGTCTCTCATTCAGTCCACAGCACCCAAGACTAATGCAACTCCTGGAAATAGCTGCAAAAACAACCTAACACCCTGGACTGACTTCAAAAGTATTAGTGAGGAAGAGATCTCAGACATCCTCCGCCACCTCCACCAGACAACCTGCGACCTGGACCCTGGACCAACTAAACATATGCTGAAATGTCCTGACCTGCTTGGCCCAGCACTTCACAAAATAGTAAATTGCTCTCTGCAAGCAGGGAGGTTTCCTACCTCTATAAAAGAAGGAATCATCAAGCCCCTTCTTAAAAAACCTTCCATGGATCCAGATGCAATGAGCAGCTACAGACCTGTCTCCAACCTCCCTTTCTTAGGTAAAGTTATTGAAAAGGCTGTCTATCTGTTACTTGAAACCAGGCTCTCAGTAAACAACATCCTGGACCCTCTACAATCTGGCTTTAAGAAACACCACAGCTGTGAAACAGCCCCCATCCAAGTCTGCAACGACCTGCTCATGGCAAGGGACAGAGGGGAATGCTCCATCCTAATCCTGTTGGATCTCTCAGCGGCTTTTGATACAGTTGACCATGAAATCCTGTTTAACAGACTGCAGGAGTACTGTGGCATCAGTGGATCAGTCCTCCAGTGGTTCAGATCATTCCTGACTGACAGAACACAGAGAGTATCCCTAGGACCTATAATGTTCAAACCTGCACCTCTACAATTCGGAGTGCCACAAGGATCAATCATATCCCCTCTGCTATTTGCAATCTACATGTTGCCACTCGGTACACCTATCCAACGACATGGCCTGACGTACCACTGCTACGCCGATGACACACAGCTATACCTGTCCTTCAAACCTGGTGGAACAGACCCTACTCCAAAAATAAACTCTTGCTTAGCTGAGCTACAGGCATGGATGAATGATAACTGGTTGAAACTGAATGCTGACAAAACTGAGGTCCTCTTTGTCCAAAGCCAGTGCTCACCATCAAAACAGCTCTATCCTAAAGCAACACCAATCAGGATTGGGAATTCGGACATAAACAGCTCCAACCTTGTGCGCAGCCTTGGCGTACTAATCGATGGGGATTTAAGCTTCAGAAACCAAATTTCATCTGTAGTTAAATCTTCCTACTTTCACCTGAAGAACATTGCAAAGATTAAACATCTGATTCCCCCAGAGGATCTTCCAACCCTAGTTCATGCCTTCATCACATCACGGCTGGATTACTGCAATGCCCTTTATGCTGGCCTCCCCAAAAAGGACCTGTGTCGCCTGCAATTAGTGCAGAATGCTGCTGCCAGATTGCTAACAAACCAGCCTCGCCACTGTCACATTACACCGATCCTTCGCTCACTGCACTGGCTACCAGTAGAATGGAGAATACTGTTCAAGATTGCACTGCTGACATTCAAATCCCTGCACAATATGGGCCCTGGATACATGAAGGACTTGCTGAAGCTGCACCACACCTCTCACAACCTCAGATCAGCTAGTTCTATAAACTTGGTCACTCCCAGAATGCACCTCAAAAAATCTGGAGATAGAGCCTTCTGTCATGCTGCCCCTACTCTTTGGAACTCCCTGCCACACCCAGTAAAGACAGCACCATCCCTGGAGCTATTCAAATCCAGACTGAAAAGCCACCTGTTTAGCCTGGCATTTCCGGACTTATAAAATTCTTCCTCTGTACCACAATGGTCTGAGCCATGCTTATGCGCTTTGAGTCCTATAGGAGAAAAGCGCTCTACAAATGTTATTTGTTGTTGTTGTTGTCATGTAGAGCTCGTTGGTCAGAGACAGCAGGTCTGTGGTGCGCGTGCACTTCCTCCAAGCGCTCAACAAGGGACAGCTGCAAATCCCTCATTTGTTGCGCACGGTCTCCTCCTGCAGGCAGGAACTGGCTGAGCTTCCTCTTCAGACATGGATCCAGCATCATGCAGATCCAGATGTCCTCCCTCTGCTTCATCTGGATCACCCTTGGGTCCTTGCGCAGGCACCTCAGCATGTGCGCTGCCATTGGGAAGAGTCTGGCCACGTCTGCTGGCACATCATCGGCAGCCCCAGAGCCGACAGTGCTGTCCTCCTCTTCCTCTGCCTACTCCACCTCATCCTCTCTCCACCCCCGCACCAGACCAGCTGCGCTCTGCTGCTCCCCCTCATCAGCAGTAAGGTCAGGGACCTCCACCAACTCCAAGCTCTTCTCCTCAGAGGTGGCCTGTGAAGCTGCCTGCAGCTCCTGCTGGTCCAAGGCTGCCGCTCCCTCTTCCAGCAGTGCATACAGGGCCCTGTCCAGCACACACACCATGGGCACCCACTCGCACACCATTGCATGGTCCCTGCTTACCATGTTGGTGGTCTGCAGGAAGGGTGCCAGGACTGAGCACACCTGCTGCATGTGTCCCCAGTCCTCCGTGGAGATGATGGACGGGAGGTTGGTGGCGGCAGTGATGGAGGCAACTGTTGCTCGTGCAAGGTACTGGCTGACAGCCTGCCTCTGTTCAACCAGACGCTCCAACATCGACAGGGTGGAGTTCCAGCGAGTTGGGACATCGATCATGAGCCGGTGCTGTGGCAGGTGCAGCTCCTTCTGCACCTCTTCCAGGCTCGCTATGGCTGCAGGCGAGTGCCGGAAATGATGCACAACCTTCCTTGCCGCCTCAAGGAGTCGGTCCATCCCCGGTAGGTCCGCAGGAACTTTTGGACTACCAGGTTCAGGACGTGCGCCAGGCAGGGGATGTGGGTCAGGTCTCCCCTGCTGATTGCAGCAACCAGGTTTGCCCCATTGTCGGACAACATCTCTCCGACTCTGAGGCCTCTGGGGGTCAGCCAATTCCTCTCCTGCTCTCGGAGTTTGGCCAGGACATGGTTCGCCGTCAGTTTGGTCTTCCCCAGGCTGACCAATTCCAGCAGTGCTTGGCAGTGGCGGGGCTTCACGCTGCTGCTGAGGCGGGGGGTTTGGGCTGATGTGCCGGAGGATGGAAGTGGATCAGAGGAACCTGCTGCAATTCCGCTGACCCTGCATGGTGGCACCACCCACTGCGTTGTTGCTGCTGCTGCTCTGACAGTGCCCGATGCTGCTCCCTCCTCCTCACCCCCTTCCACAAAGCTGACCCAATGTGCGGTGAAGGACAGATAGCGGCCTGTCCCAAAACGGCTGCTCCACGAGTCCATGGTGACGTGGATCCGTTGACCTACCACGTGCTCCAGCCCTCTCCCGACATTGGCCATCACAGAGCGGTGAAGTGCAGGGATGGCCGTGCGTGCAAAATAATGTCAGCTGGGGATTGGCCAATCGGGGGCTGCACACATCAGGAGTGCACACATGTCGCTCCCCTCCTGCACAAGGGAATAAGGCAGGAGTTGGGAGCACATGGCCAGTGCCAGCAAGCCATTCAGCTGACGCACGCGACAGCTGCTGGGAGGCAGAACCCTGACCACCCCCTGGAAGGTGTTGCTGAGCAGGGTCTGGCGACGCCTTTTGCTGGCACGGGAATCAGTGGAGGGAGCAGAGGAGGCCACTGAGGACTGGCTGCCAGAACAGGCCTCAGTGTCGGCGGCAGGAGTTGCAGAGGGAGGAGGAGCAGTGCGTTTCTGACGCACTCCTGCTGGTGCTGCTGGAGGAGGTGGAGGAGGGCGGATGGCTGCTGCCGACGGCTTCGCAGTGGTGGCGGGTCTGCCACTGCCAGCTTCCTTCAACTTCATGAACTCCTCATGCTCATGAAAGTGTTTCCCTGCCAGATGGTTGACCAGAGAGGTGGTGCCGTACGCAGAGGGCTCCTTCCCTCTGCTTAGCTGCTGGCGTCACTAGTTGCAGGTGGCATACTTGCACTCCAAATATGGCAGGGTGAAATAATTCCAAATTGGGGAGGTGAAGTTGCCCCTTCGGCTGGAAGGTGCTGCTGCCGCTGGTCTCCCTGTGGTGGTTGGGGGGGGTTTCTTGGTGCGGCTGGTGGCACTGGCAGAACTCTCCGCCTCCGGATCAGCACCCTGTGTGGCCTGCATACCACGCCCACTTCTGATCCTGCCTATGCCTGCGATGCTGATCCTTCTAGCAAGGCCCACAGACGCATCCTCCTCCTCCTCCTCAGAGCTGATGACATCCTCAGGATCTGCCACCCAGTCTCTGTCCTTCATCCTGTCATCATCATCCTCCCCCTCGGCAAACATGTCCTGCTGGGATGACCCCACAAACTCTCCTTCTGCATGCATGGGCTGAGGGACAGTCACCACTGTCTGACTGTCCAAAGCATCATCCACCAAAGTGCCCATCAGCATTTCTTCCTCCTCTAATTCTGCCGCAACAGCACTCCATAGCCCCGCTGTGCTTGGGGATAAGAAGAAGGTGCTGCTGAGTGACAGGGTGCTGGTGTTGCCCGCTGGGGCTGGAGAACTGCACTCCTCCTCCTCCCCCCCCAGGCAGTGCTGGGCGGCTGCTGCTCCTCTTGCGAACAGGAGTGGTGGCGGGGGTGGAAGACTCGGTTCCAGAGCTAATGGTGGCCTGCTCATCCACCATCAGTTCCACCACAGAGTCTGCGTCCTTCTCCTCAATAGGACAGCTATGACCTGGCGGTGGGAGGGACATCTGCGCCACACGCTGCTGCTGCTGCTGTGTCTCTGCAGCGTGACTCCCAGCTGTTGGGTGGCCAAGGCGACCACGGCCAGTGGCTAATGGCGGAATAGCCACTGGTGCAGACGCAGAACTGTGCATGGTGGTGGTGGTGGCGCGGCTGCCACGCCCACGACCTCCTCTCTTGCCGATGCCCTTGCTGCCCCTGCCCAAACTGCGGCTGCCAGTGCCAGACATCGTATATTTTTAATATTATACAAATGAAAAAAAAAAGTTATGTATAGGCGGGTGGGACAAGTGGGGTACTTTAATGGGGTGGGACTGGTGGTGGTGGTGGGTGTGTGAGGTGACGGACAGGTGTACTCTACAGCAGAGATCGGTGTAGGGCTAACGAGAGAGTGCGCAGTGCGCACACAAAGACCCTAGCTGACGCTGACTGACGGTGTCCCTATACACAGACTACAGTACAAGTCAGCAAATACACAATAGAAGTAATATATAAACAATAGGACGGTTGAAGCACTAACGAGAGGGTTCGGACAGCGCAGACGTGCACTGCGCACACAAAGACCCTAGCTGACGCTGACTGACGGTGTCCCTATACACAGACTACAGTACAGTACAAGTCAGCGAATACACAATAGAAGTAATATAAAGAAATAGGACGGGTGTAGCACTAACGAGAGGGTGCGGACAGCGCAGACGTGCACTGCGCACACAAAGACCCTAGCTGACACTGACTGACGGTGTCCCTATACACAGACTACAGTACAGTACAAGTCAGCGAATACACAATAGAAGTAATATAAACAAATAGGATGGGTGTAGCACTAACGAGAGGGTGCGGACAGCGCATACGTGCACTGCGCACACAAAGACCCTAGCTGACGCTGACTGACGGTGTCCCTACACACAGACTACAGTACAGTACAAGTCAGCGAATACACAATAGAAGTAATATAAAGAAATAGGACGGGTGTAGCACTAACGAGAGGGTGCCGACAGCGCAGACGTGCACTGCGCACACAAAGACCCTAGCTGACGCTGACTGACGGTGTCCCTATACACAGACTACAGTACAGTACAAGTCAGCGAATACACAATAGAAGTAATATAAACAATAGGACGGGTGTAGCACTAACGAGAGGGTGCGAACAGCGCAAACGTGCACTGCGCACACAAAGACCCTAGGTAACGCAGTGATGGACAGTCCCTATACATAGACTACAGTACAATACAAGTCAGCGAATACACAATAGAAGTAATATAAACAATAGGACGGGTGTAGCACTAACGAGAGGGTGCGGACAGCGCAGACGTGCACTGCGCACACAAAGACCCTAGGTAACGCGGTGACACACGGTCCCTATACACAGACTACAGTACAGTACACTACAGTACTAACTAAACAATAGAAGAATCTAATTAAATAATAGAACAGGTGTGACTAGATTACAGAGAGCAGATACAGAACAGGTATAGCAGTAAAGCTGGGCCTTGCTAACTACAAAATAGTACAATAATCTATCTAACACAGAAGTAGTACAGTAGAGTAGGACAGGTGAGAGCACAGGTAACTAGAGACTAGAGCACAGAGCAGGGCAGGCACAAGGCCTAGCTGCTGGCTTCAGGCCTGCAGCAGCACCAGTGACAGTCACCCTCCCTCCCTAGTCCCCCTAGTAATCACCCAAGCTAAACTGCCTAAAATACAATCTATCTACAATACAAAGCAATACAGTTGAATATCAAGTGTTGGAGTGTAAAAACGCTAGGTTTAGAACACAATAAATGCACTTGCACACAGACGAAAAGCACTGGAGCAGTCTCTCAGTACAGTTAGTCAGTAAGTCGCAAGCAGGATGAGTGAGGCAACATGGTGCCAGCTATTTATAGGGGGGGGGGGGGGGCTTGGTCAGGCTCTGATTCGCTTGTGAGGACTCGAGGTGACGTCTGACGTGACGCTATTCGAGCTTGGTATTCGAGCTTGAATAGTGAAAAAAGAGCTAGGCTATCCAAAAGAACTAGGATATCCGAGTATCTCGGATATCCTAGCTCAGATAAGCACCACTGCCTGGAATAAAGTATAGTATACTTTTTATTCCCATAAACAAAAAGTGGGTGGAGACAAATACAAATTTAACTGGGAAAATGTAAACTGCAGCCATTTTTACACTGTTAGCGGCAGGGGCGTTTCTAGGGTCCTTGGAGATCGGGGGTACCTGTGGGCAGCAGGCGGGGAGGCGCGCGCCGCGGCAAAAATGGGCTAGCCATGAGGTGAGTGGGCGTGGCCATGGGTGGAGCCAAATGTACATTTACTTAGCAGCGGTGTAAGCTACAGATAACGGGCCTGCCCATCGAAATATTGGATGGAGCCCCTGTACTTTATTTAGATAATTTACAATCAGTATAGGCATAGATCAAAGATGTATACACACATACAATTTTGATTGGTCAATCACTGACCCCCAATTTTACCACCCTTCGTGCAGTAAGTGGGCCAACAGACAATGAATTTTATGAACAGAGCTAAAATTGGCTAATCAAAATTGTATGTGTGTACCAGGCTTTACAGCTAATACTGTACATACTGAAAGTAGCAGGGATCAGCATACAATACAGCTGGTTTACAATCAGTAAAGGCACAGAATAACACCTTACACTGTAAACACTGGAGGTAAATCAGCACACAGTGCAGGCACTAGAGAACAGCGTATACTGTACATACTGTAGGCCGCAGAATTCAGCACACTGCAGCTAGCGTGCCAAAAATATGAGGATCACGTTGTGCGGCATGCTTATCACGCCACACCGAAAAATAGGTGGGCCATGGACCAGAATATAGGTGTGGTAACTGGTGGAGACAAATTTACATGAACCTAGCAATGGTGGGACATTAGATTAGGACAGTGGTGGCGAACCTTTTGAAGGCCGAGTGCCCAAACTGCAACCCAAAAGTCACTTATCTATCGCAAAGTGGCAACAGCAATTTAAACTAAATACTGTACAAACGTTTTAACTCATACATGAACATTATGGAAAATCCAAGTTGAAAATAAACTGTGAAGATAAACAATTTCATCCATCCTATTCAGAAAAATGTATTCAATTTTTTAGAACCTCCCAGTTTTATTTTCTGTTTTAAAAAGCTAAAAAAGTAGGTTTAATGCTATTGTCTCATATGATAAGGACTCAGCTTTTCCCATAGTCTCGCAGTTAGCAATCATGTGACCCCCAACAAGACAAATTCAGCAATCATGAGGCCCCCAACAAATCATGAGGCCCCCAACAAGACAAATTCTGCAATCATGAGGCCTCCAACAGATCATGAGGCCCCCAACAAGACAAATTCAGCAATAATGAGGCCGCCAACAAGAAAAATTGGAGGACGTGTCCTGTGAGCTCCTGGTCTTCCAGGGGAGGCCTTGTTGCTTGGAGACTTTATCCGATTTCTGGACACCTTTGCTGGGGAGATTTCCACCTGAGGTCCCTGCTCCGGGCCTGTGCCGGGCAGGTGCCTTCCCTGTGCTAACTGGCCGCTCCAGCCATGGAGCGGCCAGCTCATACCCCCCCCCCTACTGCTACCAGTACTCACCTGGGGGATGGCGGAGACTCCTCTGAGGAGGATGTTGCAAATAATGCCATTGCGTGGATCAAGGCTGTGAAGACATGCGAGGAGGCACTGTCACAACTGAGGTACAGTTTTGCCAAGGGGAAGTTTCGGTACGGCATCAAGTGGAGGCGAGAGCTTCTGTGGCAAGATGCGATGCTAATGGACCTAAGGAAACAAATCCTAATATAAAAGGCAAAGTTAGCAGACTTGGAGAAAATTGGTGGTCCCTTTTCTGAGCAAATGGGCAATAAGAAGAGATTTAAGAACATGCTCAGGCCAGAAACTGACGTGGACGACAGTGACACGGAGGAGGATTGCATTTTACTGGAGGACGAGTGCTCCCCCCCATAAAGACCCCCGTGGATTAAAGAGAAACTATCCCAATCCCAGATCCCACCTGGGCAAGGCATGACAGCCGGGGACCCCACGGGCGAGGAGAGCGGGAGTGAGGTGCCAGAAGGTGAGGGGGAACTAGTACCGGACTCTGCGGCGAGTGTCCAGGTGTGTGCGGGTGGTATTGGTGCCGCTACCCCTGCTGCTGAGGGTCTTGGTGGCGTGGGTGCTGCTGGGGCCCTTGGTGAGTGGGTGGGTGGTGGTGCTGGTGCTGCCCTGGCCGTGGCTGGCATGCCCTCCTCTAACATATTTGGAGGTTGTGGCGTGGCTGCAGCTGCGGCGGCCTCCCTGGATATTCGCACTAGTCCTGCTCCTGGTGGGTTCCTGGTCCCTGCTTTGGGGTCACAAATGGTGGCTAACGTGGGGTCCTGGGTGAAGCCGGGAGTGGGGCAGTGCGCCCAGAGTCCTAGGGAACGTTCCCCGCATCGTAGCCTGCCCTACCAAGATGGCGCAGGATCGCGGAGCGGCGTTTCATCCACGCCGAGTGAACTTCCGGCCAGCGGGGAGGAAGTGATGTCAGTGGCCGTGATTCCGCCTCAACACGGAATCACCATAGAAACCAATGGAGCTGATGCGGCTGAAAACGCGCATGAAGGCGGAAATACCGCTACCGCTAATGCAGTTGAATGCGGTTCATTTTCCGGAACTTATGCGGCTGTATCTCTGCATAATGGCGGAAACCCCACCGAAGTCAATGGGGATGAATGCGGAAATCGGCCTGGTGAGGCGGAGGAGCAAGCAGGAGGCGGAATTCCAATGCAAGCGGATGCAGGGGATGCGGAAAAGCAGCCAGGCAGTGAGCCCAGGTGATGGAATTTCCATTGAAATCAATGAAGAAGGAGGCGGAATCCGGCCTGGTGGTACGGAGGTACAAGCAGAAGGTGGAATTCCAGCACAAGTGGATACAAGGGATGCAGAAAAGCAGCCAACACAGAATGAAGCAGTTTCTAGGGAGAAGGATGATGCAAATGAGGAGGAGGCGGTTATAATGGTGCAAAGGAAGCAGTCTGACCGGGGAGGCATGCAAACCGCTGCTACGGTCACGTCTGCAGTGTTACAAGGGGATCTAGGCGACTGTGGATCGGCGTTTTTGGGGCTTTTAAACTCTTCTATGAATGAGGATCAGAAAGCAGAGATCATACGTCTGACCAATCAACCAAGTCTAGAGATGGACTTGACAGTCGAAGAATTTGCGGAAGAGGACTTCCCTCAGTCTCAGGAGCAAGAAATGCCTGCAGAGATTGCGGAAAGTGATATTGAGCAATTAGCTCAAGAACTTTGCCCGATGTCCAATGAGGAGGTAAACCTGAGTTCTGGTGAGGAGCAGAGCGGGGACAAGGACACTGGGAAACTGGCTGGTGAGAAACAATTTTTGTTACTTTCTGGGAAGCAGAAAAAGAAGGTTAAAAAAGGGAAGAATAAGATAGGTAAAGCAAAGAAACTTGTTTTCGATATTGGTGGGCGGAGGAAGAAAAGAGGAAGTGCCTCTACCTCTGCGACAGTGGTGGAAGAAACTGACCTGTCCTCTCAAGAATCTCCGAGTAGGGAGGGGGAGGGGTTTCAGGATAAGCACGGTCCCCCCAAATGTGTGCAGGAGAGTGAGGGTGGAGAAATCCTGATTGCACAGAGAAAGGGGAGCGCTGCAAAGGGGAGAGGTGAAGGGCACAGAGATCTCGCCCCATTCTGTGAGAGAAATCTCCTCTCAGATCTCATATCCGATGATGAGGAGAAAAGTGCAAAAGGGAAAGGGAGAAAGAAAAAATTTAAGAGCAGACACCCTGAAGCCCCCCTGTGGTAATAGATGAGGTTGTTACCGAATTTAAAACAGCCAATATGACGTATAGGCTAGAAAAAACAAGGCTAATTGTTATTGATGAACATTCCGGTGAGGCTGTGATACTTGCAGTGGAGCCGGGGGGATACTATGGGGGCTTATGCATGGTGGGCATGGGCGATCCCAACTGTGGTCTCCAGCTGGATTTTCGTGCAGGAGGAAAGAAGTTTGTGGTGGAAAATGATACGTTGAAGAGGTTTTCTCTTGAGGGGAAGGTCGAGTGGATGGAGACCATATTTGGGCTCGGGCCGAATGCCCCCAGGCGTAGGTCCTCTCCTCCCCCCATCTCCACTGCAACCGGCCTTAGCCGGAGTGTTACGGGATCATCTGTGGTTGATAAGGGTGATGTTAGTCAGGCCAGTAAGGCTGATATTGTTGTGGGAGCTGTTGGGGGTGTTGCGGCTGAGCCGGAGCTGCCAGAGCTGGAGAGTGTATCAAGGGTTGGTTTTCCAGCCCTCGGTCCTGCTCGGAATCCGGGGGCCCTTGCTCCACTGGCAGCTTCGGCTCAGAACGCTCCATCAGCTCGCACGGCATCATATTCTAGAGCAGTTAGGGGTTCTGCTCCTGGGAGGAGGGTTGAGGCTCCCCTGGAGACAGGATTAGAGGAACACACCCCAGGTCACAGGAATGTGGTCCGCCTCAGGTGGGATCATGCTCTTCTTCCAATTCCCACCAAAAGGCAGTTTGTGAAATATCTCCTCGACCCGGGCTTTAAGCCAGTGGACCTCTTTGCGATCCTGGCTCCAGGGGACCCTCCGCAGTACTATGACGTGTCCTTTCTCTCCCAGCAGGGCATGGAATCCTTTTTGGAGGAGCGGTTAAAAGAGTCTGAAAACAACGAGTGGCACAGCTTTAAGGTCATTCCTCTGTCCAGGCAGACGCTGAAGAGAAAGGCACACGTTGTGGTACATAATGATAGCATCCCGGTGCGGGACCTAATGACTTGGGTCCAACATTATGCGGACATAATGTCCCCACCGCACAAGGTCCTGGACGAGCTCGGGATCTGGTGGGGGGAGTATGAGGTGGCGATCCGACTCCGTGTAAAGGAGGGGGCCGTCACCCATATTCCCCGTTCCGCCCTCATAGGGCGGGACAAGGTCATCACTTACTACCCAGGCCAACCCAGGACCTGTAATAGGTGTGGGAAGCGGGGACATTTGGCCAGCAACTGCCCGGATCCGAGGTGCAGTCGCTGCCAGGAGTTTGGGCACTCTGCGTCGTCTTGCAGACGAATTAAATGCAATTTCTGCTTCGAGTTCGGGCACCCATATACAGAGTGCCCAATCTCCTGGGCGACGATGCCCTCGGATCTGAAGGTAGCCATGTTGGCTAGAATGGGAGAGAGCCAGGAGGTCTCCGTGCCTGATCCTAGTGTGTCTGTCGAGTCTGTCCCAGTTCCTAACGTGTCCACGTCCAGTGTGAATCCGTCCTCTGTAGTCCCCTCCCCTGGCTCTCTTTCAGCTGACATGGCCTCTGGGAGGCAGTCTGGGCCTGAGTCATTGGCTCTTGCCCGGGATGCTGTTCAGGGCGGAGGTAACCCTCCTCCCAAGGAGCAGCGACCCCAACTTAGGAGTAGGGTGGGGGGTGGTCTTAGACCCCTCGCTACTGCTCCTGCAACACGGGCTCAGGCCCCTAAGCCTCTTTCTAGGAGGTTAAAAACAAATAAAGCCCCTCCAGCCACTGCTTCCTTGTCAAGTGGCCCTACCGTATCCCCTTCTGTCCCTCCTGTCCCTCCCCTCCCAGCCCCTGCTGAGTCCCTTCCCCCTCCTGGCCCCTTGCTGAGTCCCTTCCCTCTCCTGGTCCTTCTGCTGAGTCCCTTCCCTCTCCTGGTTCTCCAGCTCCTGCTGGGTCCCTTCCCCTCCTGGCCCTCCCGCTGAGTCCCTTCCCCCTCCTGGCCCTTCTGTCTTAACTGTCCCTGTCCCCCCTGCTGTTATCCTGCCCCCCCCCCCTCTTGCCCCCCCCCCCCCCCTCCATGTCTACTGACAGCAGTACCTTTACGTTGGCTTGTCCCGTCCCTTCTGCATATTCCTTTTCAGCTCCAGGCCGCACTGGGGTGGCTCTCGCTCCCTGGAAAGGGGAGCATCTTTCCCAGGAGGATAAGGAGTATTTAGAGCAACGTTTTAGCACAAAGAAAAAAAAAGGGGGATTAAAACTTTGTCCAAAATCCCCCTGGAAGATAAAAGGGAGGCACAACGGGTTGATGCCTTACAGAGAAGGCAAAAAAGCAAAGACCTGAGCCTGTCAAACAGGATGGATGTGTTGTCTCCTCTTGGTTCAGAGGAGGAGGAGATGGTCGTTGAGAGTTCAGCCCCCGTTGAGGAGGCATTGTGATTTTGTGTTGATGTATTTCTTTTTGTAAATGTTGTCAGTTTATTTACTTTCTGTCTTATGTCTAAAGAAGGATGAAGGGAAACTTTAAATCACTCTGATGGCAGTTCCCCCACCACTCATACTGGCAACGATCAACGTTTCCAGTATTAAAATGACCAGGGCTCAAAAATTGGCTTTCTCGATTTTGGCTGCCCACGAGGCTGATGTGTTTTTCCTGCAGGAGACCAGGCTCACCTCTGCAGCTGACCTCTGGTTGGCTGAGAGGGACTGGGTGTCCGGTCCGAGCTTTTGGTCCCTTGCGGGAGATCCTGGTAGTGGTGTGGTAGTCCTCTTTAGGGCTGACATGGTAACTTGCCGGCGAGTTATTGAGGTGGAGATGGGTAGGTGTCTGGTCCTAGACTTCTGCGTGAGGGGGCAGGATCTCAGGCTAATTAATATCTATGCCAACCCCAAGTTTAAGGGGGAGAGAAAGTGCCTTTTCACGCAGATCAGGCCATACCTTTTTTCAGCCTATCCTGTGATCCTGGGTGGTGATTTTAACACCATCACTAGGGCCATGGACAGGGCAAGGGCCCAGGTCTGGATAGGTGTAGATAGCCAATATTTAGTTAGATTAGCTAATGAGGCCGATCTGGTGGATGTGCACATTTGTCACTCCCCAGGTCTCACGGGGTTCACCTTTTATAGAGGTAGTAGTAGGTCTAGGTTAGATAGATTTTTTGTTTCAGAGAGCCTCATCACTTCAACTCCTAAGTTGTTGGCGGTGGAGTTCTCAGATCACCTTATTCTGTGGGTAGGCTTGAATGCTTCGGATGCTCCTCCCAGAGGTCGGGGTATCTGGAGGATGAATTTGGCCCTGCTACTGGAAGTTGAGATAAGACAATCCTTTGAGGAGTTTTTTCAAGCACAGGTTTCCATCCTGGACTGCTTTGATAATAGGTCTGAGTGGTGGGAGGAGGTCAAAAGACGTGTCGTTAGATTTTTCAAGGGGCTAGCTATTCACAGAGGTGTTGATAGAAATCTGGCTTACCAGGCTCTAAGGGAGAGGTTGACTGTCCTTGTTTCTGAGGGCGGAGATCCGGGGGAGATCTCCGAGGTCAAACTTCGCCTCAAGCAGCAGCAGTACGACCGGCTGGATTCTTTGGCTCTGGAAAGGGATCATCCTACTAATATAATAAATGGGAAAGTTCGGATGTTTGGATGTTTGGATGTTGTTACTCGATCACGCAAAAATGGCTGAACGGATTTGAATGAAATTTGGCACACACATAGTACATTACCGGGAATAAAGTATAACCAAAAAGGGGGTGGAGACAAATACACATTTCACTGGAAAATGTAAACTGCAGCCATTCTTACACTGTTAATGGTAGAGTTCTCAAACTTTGCACAGTTGGTCACTGGGTGACTGGGATTAATATTCAGAAAGGTGGGAGGAGCATACAAAAGCCAATCAAAATTCACCTATTTATTTTCAAGGGGAATATTTACATTGCTGCCATCCTTGCACTGTTAATGGCACAAGCCTCAAACCTGGTACAGTTGATCATTGGATGACTTGGGTTAAATTTGAGAAAGGGGGGTGGAGCTACAAACAGCCAATTAGATGTGTTTCATTCCAATGCAAATTATTGATGACAAACACTGCAAAGCTCACAAACTTGGTAATTGAGTAATTGTGTGTGAGGGTTAGAAAAGTGGGCACAGCCAACACCAGCCAAATACATAAGCGGGCAACACGGGGTCATAAGTGGGCGGAGACAAATACAAATTTTACTAGGAAAATTTAAACTGCAGCCCTCCTTACACTATCAATTGTAGGGTTCTCAAACGTTACACAGTTAATTACTGGGTGACTGGGATTAATATTCAGAAAAGTGGGTGGAGCCTACACAAGCCAATCAAAAATTACCTATTGATTTTCTTCAGGGGAATATTTCATTGCTGCCATTCTTGCACTGTTAATGGCACAAGCCTCAAACCTGGTACAGTTGATCATTGGGTGACTGGGGTTAAAATTGATAAAAGGGGGTGGAGCCACAAACAGACAATCTTATTTGTTTCATTTTAATGCAGGTTATGGATGCCAAAAACCGCAAAGCTCACAAACTTGGTCATTGAGTAATTGAGTAATTGTGTGTTAAGGTTAGGAAAAGTGGGCGCAGCCAACACCAGCCAAATACATAATCAGGCAATACCGGGTCATCAGTGGGCGGAGACAAATACACATTTCACTGAGAAAATGTAAACTGCAGCCATTCTTAAACTGTTAATGGTAGGGTTCTCAAACTTTGCACAATTGGTCACTGGGTGACTGGGATTAATATTCAGAAAAGTGGGTGGAGCCTACAAAAGCCAATCAAAAATTACCTATTGATTTTTCAGGGGAATATTTCATTGCTGCCATTCTTGCACTGTTAATGGCACAAGCCTCAAACCTGGTACAGTTGATCATTGGGTGACTGGGGTTAAAATTGATAAAAGGGGGTGGAGCCACAAACAGACAATCTTATTTGTTTCATTTTAATGCAGGTTATGGATGCCAAAAACCGCAAAGCTCACAAACTTGGTCATTGAGTAATTGAGTAATTGTGTGTTAAGGTTAGGAAAAGTGGGCGCAGCCAACACCAGCCAAATACATAATCAGGCAATACCGGGTCATCAGTGGGCGGAGACAAATACACATTTCACTGAGAAAATGTAAACTGCAGCCATTCTTAAACTGTTAATGGTAGGGTTCTCAAACTTTGCACAATTGGTCACTGGGTGACTGGGATTAATATTCAGAAAAGTGCGTGGAGCCTACAAAAGCCAATCAAAAATTACCTATTGATTTTTCAGGGGAATATTTCATTGCTTCCATTCTTGCACTGTTAATGGCACAAGCCTCAAACCTGGTACAGTTGATCATTGGGTGACTGGGGTTTAAATTGATAAAAGGGAGTGGAGCCAAAAACAGACAATCTTATTTGTTTCATTTTAATGCAGGTTATGGATGCCAAAAACCGCAAAGCTCACAAACTTGGTCATTGAGTAATTGAGTAATTGTGTGTTAGTTTTAGAAAAAGTGGGCGCAGCCAACACCAGCCAAATACATAATCGGGCAATACCGGGTCATCAGTGGGCGGAGACAAATACACATTTCACTGAGAAAATGTAAACTGCAGCCATTCTTAAACTGTTAATGGCAGGGTTCTCAAACTTTGCACAGTTGGTCACTGGGCGACTGGGATTAATATTCAGAAAAGTGGGTGGAGCCTACAAAAGACAATCAAAATTCACCTATTGATTTTCAAGGGGAATATGTAATTGCTGCCATTCTTGCACTGTTAATGGCACAAGTCTTAAACCTGGTACAGTTGGTCATTGGATGACTGGGGTTCAAATTTAGACAAAGGGGTGGAGCCACAAACAGCCAATCAGATTTGTTTAATCACAATGCAAATTATTGATGCCAAAGACCGCAAAGCTCACAAACTTGGTCATTGAGTAATTGTGTGTTAGGGTTAGAAAAAGTAGGCGGAGCAAACACCAGCCAAATACATACTCGAACAATGTCAGGAAATCAGTGGGTGGAGAAAAATACACATTTCACTGAGAAAATGTAAACTGCAGCCATTCTTACACTGTTAATGGTAGGGTTCTCAAATTTTGCACAGTTTCTGGGTGACTGGGATTAATATTCAGAAAGGTGAGTGGAGCGTACAAAAGCCAATCAAAATCCACTTATTGATTTTTAAGGGGAATATTTCATTGCTGCCATTCTTGCACTGTTAATGGCACAAGCCTCAAACCTGGTACAGTTGATCATTGGGTGACTGGGGTTAAAATTGATAAAAGGGGGTGGAGCCACAAACAGACAATCTTATTTGTTTCATTTTAATGCAGGTTATGGATGCCAAAAACCGCAAAGCTCACAAACTTGGTCATTGAGTAATTGAGTAATTGTGTGTTAAGGTTAGGAAAAGTGGGCGCAGCCAACACCAGCCAAATACATAATCAGGCAATACCGGGTCATCAGTGGGCGGAGACAAATACACATTTCACTGAGAAAATGTAAACTGCAGCCATTCTTAAACTGTTAATGGTAGGGTTCTCAAACTTTGCACAATTGGTCACTGGGTGACTGGGATTAATATTCAGAAAAGTGCGTGGAGCCTACAAAAGCCAATCAAAAATTACCTATTGATTTTTCAGGGGAATATTTCATTGCTTCCATTCTTGCACTGTTAATGGCACAAGCCTCAAACCTGGTACAGTTGATCATTGGGTGACTGGAGTTTAAATTGATAAAAGGGAGTGGAGCCGAAAACAGACAATCTTATTTGTTTCATTTTAATGCAGGTTATGGATGCCAAAAACCGCAAAGCTCACAAACTTGGTCATTGAGTAATTGAGTAATTGTGTGTTAGTTTTAGAAAAAGTGGGCGCAGCCAACACCAGCCAAATACATAATCGGGCAATACTGGGTCATCAGTGGGCGGAGACAAATACACATTTCACTGAGAAAATGTAAACTGCAGCCATTCTTAAACTGTTAATGGCAGGGTTCTCAAACTTTGCACAGTTGGTCACTGGGCGACTGGGATTAATATTCAGAAAAGTGGGTGGAGCCTACAAAAGACAATCAAAATTCACCTATTGATTTTCAAGGGGAATATGTAATTGCTGCCATTCTTGCACTGTTAATGGCACAAGTCTTAAACCTGGTACAGTTGGTCATTGGGTGACTGGGGTTCAAATTTAGACAAAGGGGTGGAGCCACAAACAGCCAATCAGATTTGTTTAATCGCAATGCAAATTATTGATGCCAAAGACCGCAAAGCTCACAAACTTGGTCATTGAGTAATTGTGTGTTAGGGTTAGAAAAAGTAGGCGGAGCAAACACCAGCCAAATACATACTCGAACAATGTCAGGAAATCAGTGGGTGGAGAAAAATACACATTTCACTGAGAAAATGTAAACTGCAGCCATTCTTACACTGTTAATGGTAGGGTTCTCAAATTTTGCACAGTTTCTGGGTGACTGGGATTAATATTCAGAAAGGTGAGTGGAGCGTACAAAAGCCAATCAAAATCCACTTATTGATTTTTAAAGGGAATATTTAATTGCTGCCATTCTTGCACTATTAATAGCTAGAGATGGCCCGAATCATTCACCGGGCGAACATCTCTGGGCCTTCTACTACTTCTGGGTCACTATGACCCGGAGTAGTACGCCTGCGCTGCCCAGCGGAGCGCGTCCTAGATCGCGCTCCTGTTGCCGGGCACGCTCTGCGCATGAGCGTGACGTCGTTCATGACGTCATGCACATGCGCAGAAAGTCCCCGGCAACAGGAGCGCGATCTAGGACGCGCTCCACCGGGCAGCGCAGGCGTACTACTTCGGGTCATAGCGACCCGGAAGTAGTAAAAGGCCCAGTGATGCAGAGATGTTCGCCGGCGAATGGTTCGGGAACCGTTCGCGACATCTCTGTTAATAGCACAAACCTCTTGCACTGTTAATCACCTGTACCTGGTACACTTGGCTATTGGGTGATTTGGGTTCAAATTCAGAAAAGAGGTGGAGATTTATTTTATTTCAATGCAAATTATTGATGCCAAAGACCGCAAAGCTCGCAAACTTGGTCATTAAGTAATTAAGTAATTGTGTGTTAGGGTTAGGAAAAGGGGGCAAGGCCAACACCAGCCAAATACATACCCAGGCAATGCCGGGCATCCAGCTAGCGGTAAATACCACTCACCTGACCTTTATCAGAGTTTCAAACAAAGCTCGGCGCTTAAGACGGTCATCGGTCTCAGGGATGGCTCGGGGTCTCTGGCAAAGTCCAGGTCGGAGATTCTAGCCATCGCTAGAGAGTTTTACACTGATCTGCTTGGGGAGAAGCCACTTGACCAGGCGAGGATGGAAGACTTCTTGGTTTCCACGCCTGGTCTGGAAGATGTGGATATTTCTGCCATAGACTTGACTACAGAGATTACTGCAAATGAAGTACCAAGAGCCATTGGTGGCCTTGCGCCTAAAAAGACCCTGGGTCCGGATGGACTGACGGACGAGTTTTACAAGGCTTTCGTGTCCATCCTGGCCCCTCAGTCGGCTGGTGCTTTCAATGATTGCCTTGCTGAGGGTCAGTTACCGCCCTCCATGAGGCAATCTGCAGTAATCCTGCTGTCAAAAGGTCGTGATCCTGAGATGATTGAGAATTGGCGTCCCATCAGCCTTCTCAACGTCGACAGGAAGATCCTGGCAAAAATTTTGTTCTGGCGGTTGTCCCAGGTGACAGACGTACTTTCTCGCCATCAGCACTGCTCTGTTGTGGGAAGGAGCACGCTCTCAGCATTGTTAGCTGTCCGGGATGGCCAGGAACGGTGCAGAGCTGAAGGTTGGGGAAAGTATCTGCTGACGTTGGATCAGTCCAAAGCCTTTGATCGGGTCAATCACAAGTACTTATGGCGGCTACTTACTGTATATGGTTTGCAGGGGAGGTTTGTAGATTGGCTGCGAACTTTATATAAAGAGGCCGAGAGTTTCATGCTGATCAACGGATGGGTAGGTCAGCCTTTTGAGGTGAGTTCGGGGGTCAGACAGGGTTGTCCGCTGAGTTCTCTACTTTACGTGTTTGCCATCGACCCCTTCGTGAGAAGGCTAGAGGGCAGCATGCTTGGTGGGGTTCCAGTGGGCATCTCTGGGAGCTCATCTTTAAAGGTGGTGGCGTATGCCGATGATGTCACTGTGGTGATCTCGGATGCAGAGGAGGGGTTGGTGGTTGCTGAAGAGATCACTAGGTACTCATTGGCATCTGGTTCAAAGATCAATCTTTAATAAGTGCGAAACTTTCTGGATGGGTAAAGATGTCCTTTAGACTTCCCGGATCCTTTCCCACGCCTCAAGACGAAATTAAGATTATCGGCATCAAATTTGGCCCAGGCGATTATGGCCTGCGAAATTGGGTTAGCAAACTAGCTGATGTCGACAGGAAAGTGGCCCACTGGAAAGGTTTGAGTTTGACCTTTAGGGAAAGGATTGACCTGATCAAGACTTATCTGATACCAATATTATTGTATGTCAGTTATGTCACAATTTTGCCGGCATCCCTGTACACCAAGGTCAATGGCTTGTTTTTCCTAATGTTATGGGGAAACAGGCTGAACCATGTGCGCAGGAACATTACCTATAAAGCTAGGCGGGAGGGTGGCCTAGGTATGGTCAACCCGATTGTTTTTTTTCTCCTTAATTTTTATTAAATACAATATTGGTAGCATGTTGATGGAGAACCCGCCTAGCTGGGTAGGGATCTTTCAGATTTGGTGTGAGCCTTTCCTTGGGGAATGGAAGAGCGGTGGCCCAGTGAAAAATCTGAGGACACGTCAAGACTATCTTCCGGCCTATGTTTTGCCTTGCTTGAAGAAACTGTGGCAGTGGGGATTGACGGTGGAGGACATCAGATCGGCCGACAGGAAAGTCCTGTCGGCTAGGTTGCTGGACTCCTACTTTCCTGACTCACTGGCCTTGAGGGATTGCCCAGGCACAATTTTGGAGGAGGGCTTGGGTCTGTTGAATTCACCGCGGGTTCCGAATAAATTGTGGGACATCGCCTGGCTTACCTTCCAGGGCAAGCTGTACGTTAGAGGGAGCTTGAAGTGTCAGCATGTGGCGGAACGTGGTTACCCTCGGCAGGGTGCGCTGTTGAGGAGACCATGGACCACTTCCTGATGTCATTCCCTTTTAATATAGAAGTGTACAAACAGGTGGGGAGGGCTCTGAATATCCTGTTTCTGGTGCATCTTAGTTATGCCGAGTGGGCCTATGGAGATTTCAATCAGCGCCAGGGTTATGATTTGTGCACATTGTATATAGTCAGTCTAGTGGTTAGGAGACACTTATGGTTGGCACGGTGTGACTTAGCCATTAGGAAGAAAGACTTGCCCGTCCAGGTGGTGGTGAGAACTATTCTTGGTGAGGTAGGGGTTTTTTCGGTACTTGGAGAGGAAGAAGCTGGGAAGAGGAGCTTGGGTTCTGGCTTGGCAGAACATCAAGCCTCCTTGACTTAGTGGAAGTCTCTCCTGGGTGGGGCTTAACTGTCTCTCTTCTTTCCACCCTAGATTTTGTTTTTCTCGTCATTTTTGAAGTATTGGCCGCAGGCACACAGGGAGCATCCCTTTGTGCTTCTTTTTATGTGTAGGTGAGGTCTGTCCTGTGTTTTGGGTATTAGTTTTTATTTTTGTCTTGTCTTGTGTAGTGTCTTCAGTCTTATGTACTTGGGTGCCTCGGGCGTAAAAGTCCCGTAGTATGTATGAGGTATGCATTTTGTAGTGTTGGTGTTGTCTTTTCACTTTTTTGGTGGTGGTGTTTGTTGTATGTTCTTTTCCTTTATTTCCTTTATTTTTTTTTGTCTTGTCGGTATGGATGGTGTATTGTGGGTGTTGTCATTGTCTTTTTGGTGTTGGTATGTGTTTTATGGGTTTTGGTTTTCTTTTTGTCTGGTTGTCTTGTTGGAATGAATGAGGGTGAATGGTGTCTCCTCAATACGATTTAGTGTGCTTTGGTATAAAGAACAAAGTGTTCTCTTGCTGATTATGGCTTATTATAAGCAGTTATTTCATTTATATATGATTTTGAAATGATGGACAAAGTGTTCTCTTGTTTGTTCATAGCTTGATACAAGCATTGTTTTCCTTTTTTTGTACATATGGAATAAGCTTCTGATTTGATGCATTGCTGTATATTATATTTATTTGTTATTATGTATGTGATGAAGTTATTTTCAATTTGTGATGGCATACTTTTAACCTTATTTATTATTTCTGTATGCTATTTCTCTGATTTACTTTAATAAAAAAATCCAACAAATCATGAGGCCCCCAACAAGACAAATTCAGCAATCTTGAGGCCCCCAACAAATCATAAGGCTTCCAACAAGACAAATTCAGCAGTCATGAGGCACATAAATAGACAGCATTTCACATAAATAGCCAGAATGCCCCCTTATTATGGTAGCCCCCCAAGTTAGGTAGTGAGTGACAGGGACCCCCAGGTTAGCTAGTGAGTGACAGGCGCCACCAGTTAGGTAGTGAGTGACAGGGACCCCGATAGTGAGTGACAGGGAGCCCCTTTAGGTAGTGAGTGAGTGCCAGGGAGCCCCTTTAGGTAGTGAGTGAGTGCCAGGGAGCCCCTTTAGGCAGTGAGTGAGTGCCAGGGAGCCCCTTCAGGCAGTGAGTGAGTGCCAGGGAGCCCCTTTAGGCAGTGAGTGAGTGACAGGGAGCCCCTTTAGGTAGTGAGTGAGTGACAGGGAGCCCCTTTAGGCAGTGAGTGAGTGCCAGGGAGCCCCTTTAGGTAGTGAGTGAGTGCCCCTTTAGGCAGTGAGTGAGTGCCAGGGAGCCCCTTTAGGCAGTGAGTGAGTGCCAGGGAGCCCCCTTAGGTAGTGAGTGAGTGCCAGGGAGCCCCTTTAGGCAGTGAGTGAGTGACAGGGAGCCCCTTTAGGTAGTGAGTGAGTGCCAGGGAGCCCCTTTAGGTAGTGAGTGAGTGCCCGGGAGCCCCTTTAGGTAGTGAGTGAGTGACAGGGAGCCCCTTTAGGTAGTGAGTGAGTGCCAGGGAGCCCCTTTAGGCAGTGAGTGAGTGCCAGGGAGCCCCTTTAGGTAGTGAGTGAGTGCCCGGGAGCCCCTTTAGGTAGTGAGTGAGTGACAGGGAGCCCCTTTAGGTAGTGAGTGAGTGCCAGGGAGCCCCTTTAGGCAGTGAGTGAGTGCCAGGGAGGCCCTTTAGTGAGTGAGTGCAAGGGAGCCTGTGAGAAAACGCGGAAAAGCCGCCGCATGCGCTCAGAGTAAAGCGGCTGTTTCCGCGTCCAACGCGGCGCTCTGCACACGTGGGCCTACATCTGCTAGTATGGCCGAACGCGGAGAAACCGCTGCATGCCTTGATAGCAGTGCGGCGGATTCCGCGTCCAGCGTGGCGGGTGGTACGCAAGACATGTCTGGTGTGGCTGGCACTGATAGTCCACACAGGTTCAGAAGGACGCGCACGCGCGTTGAGAGGCAGAACTTTTATGACAGCCAGAAGGAAGTCAGCTGACCAAGCCAGTCAGCTGACGATTGTACCTGTTCCCATTGGTCCAGCACTTAGGGGAGGCGCTGGAGAGCGCTGGGCTATATATACTGGGTGCTGGTCATTCACTGGTTGTCTGCCGTTGCGATCACTACATGGAAGCACTCAGACCTTATTGTCAGAATCTGTGTTATCATTCTGTTATACTTCAGACTAGTCCCAGGGTGTTGATGATCAAGGACCTCACACCCAAAGATTAGGAATCTGTGTTATCATTCTGCTATACCTCAGACTAGTTCCAGGGTGTTGATGATCAAGGACCTCACACTCAAGATTAGGAATCTGTGTTATCATTTTGTTATACTTCAGACTAGTCCCAGGGTCATGGGAGGACTGGCCAGGGGGGAAGGGGGGAGATTTCCCCCCAGGCTGCCTCTCACTTAATGATTTAGGGCTGGTACAGTGCCTGGCGCTTTCATGTTTTTGTATTAGACAATGTGAACCACTGGGCTGAATGAGGGAAATAAAATCCTAATTACAGAGCAATTAGAGGACATGCAAGCTGGTAAATATATACAGCATGGTGCAGAGCAGAGGCTTGCCTGCAGGGTCCAGGGGAAAAAAATCTGTCTAGTCTCTCACCAATGTTAAAATGACTGCATGTGCACAGCTACATAGGGTATTGTCTAGGTTGAAAAGTTTTTAACAGTCACTAGACTCCAGAAGGGCTGCTTGCCAGGGCCGGCCCGCTCATGAGGCGGGGTGAAACATTTGCCTCAGGCAGCACATCTGGGGGGGCGGCACCCACCTGTCCATGGGTGGGGGGCCACCCGCCGAGCTGGAGGAGTAGTGGGCAGAAAGGGGGTATTGGGCCTAGTTGTGCGATCTGCGCTCCCTTCCATTTGTAAATAGTTAAGTACCAGTGTGTAGATTAAGAGGCAATGGGCGGGGATCACTAATCTCTTCTGTGTTCTAGCGAGCGCTCCACTGACGTCACTTCCTGCAATGCCACCCACTGTATTGTAAGTGGACGGCGTTGCAGGAAGGGACGTCAGTGGAGCGCACTTTGGAACGCGGAAAAGGTGAGTGATCCCCGCCCATTGCCTCTTAATCTATACGCTGGTACTTAACTATTTACAGCTGGAGGGGAGCGCAGATCAAGGGACTCAGGCGAGGGAGGGGGGTCCGACCGCCCCTTCCCACCGCTAGGCCCAATACCTCCTTTCTGCCCGCTACTCCTCCAGCTTGGCAGGTGGCCCCCCACCCACAGGCGGGGGGGGGCTTTGATTTTTTTAAATTTTGCCTCAGGCGGCAAAAAGTCTAGGGCCGGCCCTGCTGCTTGCAGGTGAATTCTGATGATAAATTCTGAACACGACGGAAACCCCGGCCGTTGTAACTCAAAATATACTATGTACCCCCCCCCCCCCGGTGCCAGTGCATTATACTTTACCTGTCACGCTGTCCCTCAAGGGTTCTTACTGTATTTCGCATGTGACTACTGGCATATAGCACGAGGGGTACGTGTGTGATGTCATTTGGGCTCGGGCTGCCATGATAACGGGCCTCTAGTGTGTGTTTTCCCTCCAGGCCAAAAGGTCCCAGTCCTACCCTGCCCAGGGTGTTGATGATCAAGGACCTCACACCCAAAGATTAGGAATCTGTGTTATCATTCTGTTATACCTCAGACTAGTTCCAGGGTGTTGATGATCAAGGATCTCACACCCAAAGATTAGGGACTTGTATTACCATTCTGTTATACTTCAGACTAGTTCCAGGGTGTTGATGATCACGGAGCTCACACCCAAGACTAGGCATTGTTTATTATCTGTTATGACCTTCTGCTTTCCTGACCACTCTTCTGTTCATTGATTTGGTACTTCGCTATATCTGATACTCTGTTGCCAAACCCTGCTTGCCTTAGGATTACCAAATCAGCCTCCTGTCTTTGTGCTTTGCATGTCCGTGTGTTACCGACTTGGCTTGTCCGACCTTGAGAGCTATCTCCCCAGTTAAGAGATAGTTCACAGATCAGTCAGTGACATCCTCCTATTGGTGTCACTCACGCTCTGGTCCTTCCCTCTCCCAGTCTGACTCCTCCCTGCGAGAGAGTCTCAGGCTGCGGGAAGGTACTTACTCTAGCAGTATTCCTTACTGCCTTGTACCTGTCCTCCTGGTATTGTTCTCAAAGTATTACTGTTGCACCAAACACTCATATCTCTCAGGTGTCCAGAGGTTAGTAATATATCTGATTATCGGTGATACTGCAGATCATCAATAATCGGGTATATATCTGTATTATTGGTGATACTGCAGATCACCAATAATCAGACCCTCTCTGTGTTACACCGATCGTTACACTACTCCTCTGTCATCTGATTCGGTACCTCGCATATCTGATCCTCTGTTGCCAAACCCTGCTTGCCTTGGATACCGAATCAGTTTTCTGTCTATGTACTTTATCTGACCGTGTGTTGCCGACCTGGCTTGCCCGACCTCGAGAGCTATCTGTAAGGCTTGGTGGTGTATTCTCCACAGTCAGCATGCAACGCATGAGCTGGCGTGGAGGAGGTACACACACTAGCACCAGGAAACAGGCTATCCCTAGTATAGTGGAGGGGAGGACTGACTCCAATAGGAGATTGTGGCGCACAGAGCCGGTGCAGATCTGACAGCCACAAACAATGCTTTCGTTATAACGTCTCAGCGCAAAGTAGCGCTGAGCGCATAAACCAGAACTGAGGAGATCAGGACAGGTAGACAGAATGAACGCTTGCTAGCTAGCGGCTACTTAGCGACAGCAAGCGTCCAAAACCAGACAGACTGGAATGAGGCAGCCAATGCGATGTGGCGATGGCGTGCCTCACAAAGACAGGACAGGACAGTCAGAAAATAGCAGGATTAAGATAGATGAACGTAACACAGATAAATATACAATAAGTATGTTTTCCTAGCGTATTACAATTACAGCTATCAATGAAACTATTTGTAACGTCTGACTAACATATGTATATATCGGCAATGAACCGATATATGACATAAGCAGGAACGCTGACTAGGAATGGAGTAACACAGGGAACAGGACTCAGAAGGATTCGCTATCTCTTCACAGAGATGAACGCAATCCACAAACGGTAACAGAACAGGATTCAGAAGGATTCGTTATCTCTTCGCAGAGATGAACGCAATCCACAAACAGTAACAGAACAGGATTCAGAAGGATTCGTTATCTCTTCGCAGAGATGAACGCAATCCACAAACAGAACCAGGAGCAGGGTAACTACCTCAGCACGGGTGGTCACGGTACGCGCAACCTACCAAAACGTGCTGGAAAGCTGACTAACTGCACACAGGATATAAACAGTTCGTGTACGTATACATCAGCGACACTGATGTATCAACGTAACACAAATACAAGGAAAATAATAAACGTGCTGGTATGCATATATATTGGCAATGAACCAATATATGATGCAAAGACCAGCAAAGTATCTTTATAACAAGAAACACGATCGGGGGCTAAAGCGACAGCAAGGCAGGCTTAAGCTGAAGCTATGAAAACCCGAGGAGTCCTGCAGGAAGCAGATCTTTATACTGAGGTCATCCAATGGGAGCAGACATGCAGATTCCCACACAGGTGAATGATAATCAGTCACAAGCTGACAGCAGAGAAAGACAGACAAAGCTATGCAGCTTGCATGGAAAGACATCAGAACTGCCTGAGCTGCAGCACTACTACTTCCAGCAACACCTGCTGCAGCAGCGATCATTACAGTACCCCCGCCCTTAAAAGCGGATTCCAGACGCTTTTCAAAACTGAAATTCCCAACAAAACAGTCTGACTGATAATTCATGATGACCGGGACAGCCCGGCAAGACCGAATTCCAGAATCAGTCCCCACAAGACTGGACCCATCAGAACCAGAACCTACAGAACCATGCCCATCAGTACTACAAGCCCCAGTGTGACACCCATCAGAACCATGATTTCCAGAAGAAAGCCCTCCGAAACTCCCTGAGCGATACCCACCGCCTTCCAGGAACCGTTCAGAAACGCCAAAGCCTTTGCAATGCCCACCGGTACTGTCTTTACCAACACAAAACCCACTGTTGAACCAGTCCAAGGCACCAGGACAAGTTTTCTCAGAGACCTCCCAGAACACCTTGAAGCTCCAAAGAGATCCCCATAGGTCAGAATGCCCCTTAGGCTCACATGGAGAACCATCAAGAACCCCTATGGAACCTAGGGCAATTCCCGAGTCAGGGCCACAAGGACAAACATCAATATCAGGGCTTTCAGGGACCAGAACCATCTCTGGGCATGCAGGCAGACTGGCAACATCAGAACATGTTCCCACTAAGGAAGCATCAGAGCACGCTAACACCTTAGACACACTTGGGCATTCTGGCACACAAAGAACATCTGGGCACACTGGCACAAGAGAAACCTCTGGGCACATCAAGGAACTGTGAGCCTCAGGGTCAGCCAAGACGGGACCAAAACCAGGACCGGCCAGAAAAAAATCATCATGACTAGACTTCGCAACTACTGGATTTTTACACGAGAATGCAGGATCAGACTTAGATGTCGCTGATTCCAGCAAAGTCAGTAACAAATCAGATTCAGGGGCACTAACAAGACAGGACAAATCTTCTGATGTATGCACTGAACCAGATAGGGACTCCACAACTACCTCTGGACTGGACAGAGACTCATTTAATATACTGGATTGGAGCTCATGAGGCGCTGCAGAACAAGTCAGTATTGCAGCAGCCCCCACTGGACTAGGCAAAACTGAGGAATTCCCTGGACAGGAAGGGGACTCTGGAACCTCTGCCACAGCGGCCAGAGAACCAGAATCTTTCAGGATACAAGGCAGGGTTTCAGGAATGCTTACTAAATCAGACTGAAATTCTGAGACTTCTGTTATTTTGACCAGAGAATCAGAATTATCCATGTTACAGGGCAAGACCTCTGAAACATGCAGAGGACAGGGCTGGAGTTCCTCGGCTGTTACAACACTGGAGAGGGACTCAACAACATTGGTTAAATCAGACTGTGTACAGGGCAAGAAATCTGACACACTTGCTGACGAGGACAATATTTCAATGGCTTCTGCTTTGCTGGGCAGAAATTCATCAAGTTTTATTAGAGCAGACTGTAATTCCAAAACAGCTGCTAGACAAGTGAATATTACTGCAACACCAACTGAGGTAAGCAGTGCTTCAGACTCCTCTGCTAGAGGGTTTAAAGTATCCAAAGTACTGGGTGAAGCATAAGACTCTGCGACCACAGCTTCACTGGACAGGATCACTGAACAGTCCATATTGCAGGGCAAAACCATGGAAGCACCTGCTGGACAGCATAATGATTCTGTGACCTGAGTTTCATTGGAGAGATCTACTGCACAATTCATGGTACAGGGCAAATTTATTGGAAAATTTTCTGAACAAGGTAATAATTCTGCGATTTCAGGTTCACATAGCAGATGCTCTGAGCTATTCACGAAACTAGAGTGAGGTGTAGAAACAGGAAGATCAAGACACAATGTTTGCGCATCTGAATCACCATTCATTTGTAAAATTGGAAAATTCAGATGCTGGGGTTCTGAGGATTCTAGACAGGATTGCTGGGACTCGGAAACTGATGTAGTGCATCTATTGGCATCTGCTGGATCAGACAGGAGTTGAACTTTATTAACACAGGTAATTTCTGCAGAAGTGTTTGCAGAGACAGGCAAGATTTTTCTGGTGTCTGTTTCACTGAACAAAGAGTCATGAGTACTGGCTAGGCTGGACTCGGAAGTCAGCAGGACCTCTGGATTCTCTGCTGAGAAATTTGCGCAGGGCAAGGTTAAGAATGTATCAGTGGCTTCTGTTTTACTGGTAAGTAACACTGAGTTATCCATGGTACAGGGTGGAATTGCAGGAACTTCAATTTCACACAAAAAGAGCTCCGAATCACCTGCTGAATCAGCCAAAGGTGCTGAAGCAGGCGGGTCAGAACGCCAAATTTGCGAATTCGGAGTCACATAAAAATCATCCAAAATCAGTTCCCACACATCAATCAATGGAGCCACAAAGTCATACCCACACACACCAGTTTTTATTAGGTTATAGGCAGACTTAATGCATGCATTCAATACTAATTCACTTTTTTGCACTGTAAAATTGACAAAATGAACTTGAATCATTCTTCCATTCATTGACCAGAGCTTCCATCTCTCCTTTCTCAAATGGAGGATTCCAAGCATACTTAACAGGCAGATCATGGTTTGCAGATATGATTGTAGCAGGGACATATATTGGGTTAATTAGCAGGTGATTGGCAGATTCCTTATTCCTAAGAATCTCCAATACCTGTAGCAAGTGCTGAACTGTAGTGTATGCAAACTTTCCTTGCTTCACAAATAAGTTGATTTGTTCAATACTCTGTAATATCTCCTCATAATCATACTCAGATAATTCTTTTAAACAAAAATCTTTATTTTCCCTAGCCAGGGAGGAAAGTTCATTAGTAGTTTCATAAGTCCATTTAACTCCCCTGAAAGACAATTGCATTTCATTATCTGTTAATGGCAGAATCTCATTATAGGTCTCAGTCGCTAAGGATAACGACTCTGCAGATCGGACACGTTTCTTAGAACGTTTGCGTTTGGCCTTAGACCCTGCTGTTCTTGGTGATTTATTCAAGGCTGCAGGAAAATTATCAGTAATACTTTCTGCTTGCTGAACATTTTTGCAAGCAATTGAAGGAGTAGCTGATTGGCCTGCTGCCAGGAGTTCATTAAGAGGAAAAGGCAATGGATCTATGCGCAACCAGTTATGGATCACAAACGCTAGAAATTCCAGCGGTCTCTCTTTCAAATCGGAATGATTGAGAACATCAAATGCCCACTGGAATAATTCCCCTTTAAACAAAATATAACTTAGTTGGAGTGCCCAGGTTGAAACAGGAGTCGCTTGGAGATCAGGATTGGTCAGGAACCTGGCACATTCAGAGAAAAACTCATTTTCTGTTTCAGAGCTAAGTTCTTCAAATTTCTTAAAGGAACAGGAACCATAATTAACAGTGTCATACTTTCTGGGAATCCCCCCCACAATGGGGATTGGTAATGGGGTTTTCATAATGTAAGGCTTGGTGGTGTATTCTCCACAGTCAGCATGCAACGCATGAGCTGGCGTGGAGGAGGTACACACACTAGCACCAGGAAACAGGCTATCCCTAGTATAGTGGAGGGGAGGACTGACTCCAATAGGAGATTGTGGCGCACAGAGCCGGTGCAGATCTGACAGCCACAAACAATGCTTTCGTTATAACGTCTCAGCGCAAAGTAGCGCTGAGCGCATAAACCAGAACTGAGGAGATCAGGACAGGTAGACAGAATGAACGCTTGCTAGCTAGCGGCTACTTAGCGACAGCAAGCGTCCAAAACCAGACAGACTGGAATGAGGCAGCCAATGCGATGTGGCGATGGCGTGCCTCACAAAGACAGGACAGGACAGTCAGAAAATAGCAGGATTAAGATAGATGAACGTAACACAGATAAATATACAATAAGTATGTTTTCCTAGCGTATTACAATTACAGCTATCAATGAAACTATTTGTAACGTCTGACTAACATATGTATATATCGGCAATGAACCGATATATGACATAAGCAGGAACGCTGACTAGGAATGGAGTAACACAGGGAACAGGACTCAGAAGGATTCGCTATCTCTTCACAGAGATGAACGCAATCCACAAACGGTAACAGAACAGGATTCAGAAGGATTTGTTATCTCTTCGCAGAGATGAACGCAATCCACAAACAGTAACAGAACAGGATTCAGAAGGATTCGTTATCTCTTCGCAGAGATGAACGCAATCCACAAACAAAACCAGGAGCAGGGTAACTACCTCAGCACGGGTGGTCACGGTACGCGCAACCTACCAAAACGTGCTGGAAAGCTGACTAACTGCACACAGGATATAAACAGTTCGTGTACGTATACATCAGCGACACTGATGTATCAATGTAACACAAATACAAGGAAAATAATAAACGTGCTGGTATGCATATATATTGGCAATGAACCAATATATGATGCAAAGACCAGCAAAGTATCTTTATAACAAGAAACACGATTGGGGGCTAAAGCGACAGCAAGGCAGGCTTAAGCTGAAGCTATGAAAACCCGAGGAGTCCTGCAGGAAGCAGATCTTTATACTGAGGTCATCCAATGGGAGCAGACATGCAGATTCCCACACAGGTGAATGATAATCAGTCACAAGCTGACAGCAGAGAAAGACAGACAAAGCTATGCAGCTTGCATGGAAAGACATCAGAACTGCCTGAGCTGCAGCACTACTACTTCCAGCAACACCTGCTGCAGCAGCGATCATTACACTATCTCTCCCTCTAGAGATAGTCTCCAGCTCTGATAGTGACATCCCCCTTCAGGTGTCACTCACACTGGTCCTTCCCATCTCCAGCCTGACTCCACCCCTTGGGGAGTCTCAGGCTGCTGGAAGGTTCCTGTGTCCTCAAAAGCAGTATTCCAGGCTGCTTCTATCACCTGATCAGCAGGTGCATATCTCAAAGTATTACTGTTACACCAAACACTCACATACCTTAGGTGTCCAGAGGTTAGCAATATATCTGTATTATCTGTGATTCTGCAGATCTTCAATAATCAGGTATATATCTGCATTCTTGGTGATACTGCAGATCACCAATAATCAGATTCTCTCTGCGTGCTGACACCAATCGTTACACACTACCTTTGATCTTCTTCACATATTTCTCAGGAAATAAAATTTAATAATTAAGGAGATAAAATACACGTATACAATAAATCATAAGTGAAAATAAAAATGTTATCACTTAAGCACATATGAAATAAACAATTACTTTTATCAGAAGTTTCCTCTAATATGCTGTCCTTTTAACTTAATTATATTGTGTACAGTCTAGGATATCAGTGCATACATTACTGTATTAACAACTTACAGCAATGATCAAAGTATACAATTTTAATCCAGATATCTGATTCATTAGCACAATGTCCCCCTGTATCGTGTTCCTGATTTTGTTACCACAGAAATCAAATTATGTTTTTTTTCTGTGATTCAAGCAATTTCTGTGTTCTACTTTCCAATTCTTCTAAATATGCTGCCAAAATATCGCAGTTAGGACAAACCTCTGACCCCTGCTGAACTGTACAAATCTGAGATGCAGATTGCACTTTAATTACACATCTTAGGTCTCAGTATTTTACTGCTTTGTCTTCTCTATCTTTCTGCACAAAAGGTCAGATTTTTCTACTGAAAATAAATGTACAATGCTCGACTCAAGTCACAAGGGGGAAGGGATTCTCTGAGCAGAATCTTCTTGAACCTCTCTTCAGATTACAACTAGGACACGTCACATAAATATATACACACATATCCATATATTCTACTTGACTATTAATTACGGTAACAAATACTTCATTATTTATTGATGGATGAATACCAATCAAGATCTTTATCAAATTTATCCATATATACATATATTAACCGTATAACATATGTCCCTCTTTATTGAAATAAATTAATATTTCAATAATACAACATTCATTCTTCATTCATATCACAATCCTATCTCAATTATTCTGGTTACAAGAGATTAGTCAAAGATATATTTCCCTCCTCAGTACTTCTGGCGACACTAATCAATTTATAAAATTTCTTAATCTTAACCAGTTCGGCCTATCTGGACGAGCTTCCTCGTCCAGATAGGCACTGCTGCTCCCGCCGCATGGTGCACGCGATCAGGCGCGCTCCCGTGCGTGCACCCGCCGCCCGCCGCTAGCCCCCCGATCAGTGAATTGGAATATAATTCCCATTCACTGATCTAACTTCCCCGCAGAAATACCGACGCTTTCTTTCCATAGAGCGCGGTATTTTTGCCCCAGGAAACATCTCCCCTGCTTTTAAGTTCCTGGATGCGAGATCGTTCGCATCCAGGACTTTTTTCACTGTGGCCATCTGTGACCAAATAGTAAACTGCATCAACATACATTTTAAATTAAACAATTATAATATTTTACATTTAAAATAGGCAGTTTCCCTCCCACACCAAAAATTACCCACATACATTTTCTATTTACAAAAAATAAAAAAATACAATAAAAAACAAAACAAAAACAACATAAATAGTTACCCAAGGGTCTAAACTTTTTAAATATGCATGTCAAGAGAGTATGTTATTATAATATTTAAAATTATAAGCTTATAAAAAGTGATGGACGCAAGTTGAAAAAATGCACCTTTATTTCTAAATGAAATATCGGCACCATAAATTGTGATAGGGACATCGTTTAAACGGTGTAATAACCGGGGCAGATGGGAAAATAAAATACATGGGTTTTAATTACGGTAGCGTATATTAATTTCAAACTATTATGGCAAAAAACTGAGAAATAATTAATTTTTTTCATTTCTTTCCTAATCTTCCTGTTAAAATGGATTTAGAAAAAATTATTCTTAGCAAAATGTACTACCCAAAGAAAGCCTAATTAGTGGCGGAAAAAACAAGATATAGATCAATTCATTGTGATAAGTAGCAATAAAGTTATAGGCGAATGAATGGGAGGTGAACGTTGCTCGGATGCATGAGATTTTCGGCACTGCGGTGCTGAACCGGTTAAATGCCAAGATTAACTGCATTTTTCTCATTTGTACAATATAGGCCTCTAACTAACTTTACTGAATGAACACAAGACTTAAAATACCCTATTACCATTTCCTCACTGGACATTACTTGGAAGCAAACATTTTTTTCCTACATGTGTCAACAACTTATGGGACTGTGCACTCAGCATATCATAATCTGCTTACATTAATCAAATTATTAAACACTGGCCAAATTAGACTGAACACACATATTTTCAAAAATATTTTACCTTATAAAGTATCATAAATCATTTCAACTCTATAATGCATTTGATAAACAAGTTTATAACTATAGTCATGTGCTGCTAAATTTACCTAACACCTTATTTCTTTTTTTGATTAAATTCTTGGTGCAATCGTTACTTGCAACAATTCAAATTTATTTAAGTCTAAATTAAACCAAATCATGTTATTTCACAATAAACTCACTAAGAAAAACTTCCTGACTAAACCCACTAGTTTAAAACCTACTTTTAACAATTTTTACGAAAAATGATTGTTTACAATATCTGCCTGTCTATGGTCACAAGCAATCACATCTTACTTATGAATGCTAACCCTTACCACAATATCCCCATTAAAGGATACCCGAAGTGACATGTGACATGATAAGATAGACATGGGTATGTACAGTGCCTAGCACACAAATAACTATGCTGTGTTCCTTTTTTTCTTTCTCTGTCTGAAAGAGTAAAATATCAGGTATGTAAGTGGCTGATTCAGTCCTGACTCAGACAGGAAGTGACTACAGTGTGACCCTCAATGATAAAAAATCCCAACTATAAAACATTTTCCTAGCAGAAATGGCTTCTGAGAGCAAGAAATAGATAAAAAGGGGAATTTCTTATCATTGAGGGTCACATTGTAGTCACTTCCTGTCTGCCACTTACATACCTGATATTTAACTCTTTCAGGCAGAGAAAGAAAAAAAAGGAGCACAGCATAGTTATTTATGTGCTCGGCACTGTACATACACATTTCTATCTCATCATGTCACAGGTCACCTCGGGTATCCTTTAATCACCTAATACATAGGCCTCAATTCACTAAGATCATGCTGGAGATAATAAGGCAAGAGAAAACTTACCTCCACACAGTGAGAGAGTTATCTTATCTCTTCATTCCTTACGTTACCTCCTCTGTAGTTAATTTACCCCCTCTGTAGTTAAGTTACCTCCTCTGTAGTTATTTTCACATGCAGTTAATTAACAGCCTGTCTTTAACTCTGGAGTTATTTTAAGGATTGGAGAGTTAACTTAAAGACAGAAGAGTTAACTTTAGGTTTGCCTGAGGTAAAATGTTTCCTGAATACTACATGCCTTATCACCATGGTAACAACTCTAGAAGAGTTATTAAAGACAGGAGAAAAGCTTAGTGAATTGAGGCCATAGACAGATATAGTCATTATCAAGCCATGATGAATATCAATTCTATGCAGTATTATAGGCTTAATTTTCAATTATTTAAAAAAAATTGAATATTGATTTAATATCGATTATAACAGTCATGACTATATTTTATGCTTTTTATCAATACTCAGATGGAAATAGACAACACTTCTCAAACTTAAATGAACTTTTCATAACATGTATAGCTTGCAATGCTATTACATTTATGTGACCTCATGCAATTATTTTATTTTTTAATTTTAGTTTAAACAAATGACATCTGTAACATGGGACATGCTGCTGTAAAGAGATCATGTCATTTTGGTAACCAATTCATAAAACATCAATTTTTAATACCCAGAAACATTTTTATTTTTGCATACATGAAGAAATGAAAATGGTAGCGCATCTAACCAAGATGCACCTGACATTGCATAGGGCTACCTAGCCTCTTAAAGGCACAACTGTGCTCATAGCAGTAGAACAGGTGCATTAGAACTAATGCATCTCACAATACAATAATGGAAGCAAATCCATGCGTTACACATTATCAACTTATTAGGGGACCTTACCCTTGTCTTATTGAGAGAGACATCAGTTCAGTAGCAGGGACGGCTCGTGCAGCCTTCTCTCGGGGTAATGTGTAACGCATGGATTTGCTTCCATTATTGTATTGTGAGATGCATTAGTTCTAATGCACCTGTTCTACTGCTATGAGCACAGTTGTGCCTTTAAGAGGCTAGTTAGCCCTATGCAATGTCAGGTGCATCTTGGTTAGATGCGCTGCCATTTTCACCTAACCTATGTTTAAAATCACCCAGCAATATGGGAACATGCTTGCAGCATTGCCTTGGGAGCAGCCGGCCATATAAAGGGGAAGGGGCGTGGCGTGGGCGGCGCCCCAGGCTCTCTCACTGCCTGGGGACACCGCCCACAACCCACCCCAACCAAAAGGAAAGAAATATACAATTGCATACATGGAGAAAAGCTTCCATTTAAACCATTTTTTCCCAAGTTTAGCTTGCAGCTTTGTAAACCAGAATGGTTCCATTTTTAAAAATGCACAACCACTGACAAGGTTTGCTTTCTGTTTGTCACTATAAGAGCATACCTTATAGACACAAGGATAACATTTCCTTTGCATGCTGTTCATTTTAGCAAACAATTAAGTAACTAGTTTCCTTATTAGCTGACAAAAATTAATTTTGGATTACTTTGAATTACTTTGATAACTTTGGATAACGCAAATCTGACTTTATTTAAACTTTTTTAGCCAATTCAACAGAAAATAAAACATAATTACCCTTGCAAATTGATTCCTGCTCACATCCACATGACGTCAGTCATCAGATCTCCTGTCAACTTTGTCACATTTCCCAACTTCAGATTCAGTGCAATAGAGTTGCGCAAGCAAACAGCTCAGCTTCCTTGTTCTCGTTCCCCGATTTTGAAACGATGTTGCGACCTGGCTGAATTAATCTTCGTGAATCAAATTGTGCGAGTGGCTGGCATTCGCCAAATGATATAAAATGGGATTTGAAAAATTGTTTGTTTAAAAAACAAAGTCCTCAGGAGACAGTAAAATGTGGATGTGGATTTTGATTATTCGTTATTGATCCTAGTAGATGTTCAATAATCAATAAGGTACAGTTCTTTGATGCATCAAAAATCACTTACAAAAGATATAAAAACAGAATGAGTAAATTGCTGTATAGTCTGTATATGGAATCTATTGTGTGCAGTATTCTTCTTTGAGCATATGTATATTTGTATAAGCGCCTGTCATGTAAAGAGGATGAATGAATGAATGTGTGTGTAAGTGTGTGTGAAAATGAATGCCTTATCTGACACTGAATACAGTTCCTTTTTAGGACTATTCATTACATGATCTTTTGCATATACTCCTCCTATTATAATAGCATCTGCCTTTTTAATTGGATCAGCAATAATGCGATGATGTAATCTTTGAGATTTGCTACATATGGTTATATCATAAACAAAGCCTTTCTCTTAACTTAGAATAACTTAGAGTGGAATTACACCGCCCCCAACAACCAGCACCTGTCAATCAAAGTCAGGGTACAATTCCTGCAACCTGAAGCTTGGCTTGGCAGAGATCTATATTTACACTCCTAGTCTTGACACCTGTGACCCTAAACTCCACAAGGGAAGACACATGCTAAGCTCAGCAGACTTGTTCATTTTAAGCCTTAGCATATATTCTGTTTATTAACCATTAGTGTATAATTATCACTATATTAAACAATAGCTTTGATATCTCAATCGCATGACATTCTACAGGCATCATTTCTCATCCAGCAGGGCCCTAGCTAGATAGGAATCAAATCCGTCAGTGATAGATCATTTGATTAAAATCTCAAAACATCCAACTTATAACAATGGCTCTGTGGGCACGGGCAAAGATTGCAGAGTTCTTGCAGGTGCCTGTCTCGAGGCATTGCTGTGAGCACAGACCATGCAGGAACTCACAAACTCTTTACAATCGTGTT
Source organism: Hyperolius riggenbachi (assembly GCF_040937935.1). Classification (NCBI taxonomy): domain Eukaryota; kingdom Metazoa; phylum Chordata; class Amphibia; order Anura; family Hyperoliidae; genus Hyperolius; species Hyperolius riggenbachi. Next base: position 39,255,007 of record NC_090646.1, on the reverse strand, counting down.
TTAATGAAGGCCACCACACACTGCGAGACAACAATTCTTCTGTTCTAGCAATACCAGGATGGCCAGCATTCCTGTGACTATAGAACATATGCAAAATCTGGAGACGCAGATGCAGAGGAACAAACAACACCCCATCGGGCCTACCCTCAGGAGCATCAGTCTGATAAGACAACAGAGTGGCAGTCAAATCTTCTAAGGGTTCTGTAGCATCAATCACTACTTTGTCTGGCAAGATATTCACTGGGAGTGAGGGCTGAACTGTCTCCAGTTCAAAACATCGGGATAGTGCATCTGCCTTAATGTTTTTATGACCAGGTTTGTGAGTGATTATGAATTGGAATCGTGAGAAAAAGAGTGCCCACCTGGCCTGTCTTGGGTTGAGCCTCTTTGATCCTTCGATATATTTCGAATTTGTATGGTTGGTATACACAGTAATCACATGTTCTGCCCCCTCCAGGCAATGTTGCCACTCCTCAAATGCCATTTTTATGGCCAAAAGGTCTCTGTTACCGATGTCATAGTTCTTTTCCGCTGGTGAAAGCTTGTGAGAAAAGAACGCACACGGATGCAACCGACCCTGCGAACCTGAATACTGAGACAGTACAGCCCCCACTCCAACCTCGGAGGCATCTACCTCTACAATAAAAGGACGGGTCACTTCCACATAGTGTGAAATGGGAGTAGCACAAAATAGTGTCTTAAGTTGTACAAAAGCTTTGCAGGCCTCTTCTGACCAATTATAGGTATTGGTGAGGTTGGTGAGAGGAGAAACCACAGAAGAGAAACCCTTAATACATTTTCTGTAATAATTAGCGAATCCTAGAAAACTCTGCAGAGCATTCAACCCGACGACCCATCCAGGACGGCAGTGAACTTTTTGGGGTTCATAGAGAGACCATTAACGGAGATAATGTATCCCAAAAAAGCAACTTCTGACACCTCAAATAAACACTTTTCGAGTTTTGCTTAGAGACAATTCTGTCTTAGTCTCTCCAAAACATATTTAACGTGCTCCCTGTGTTCCCTGAGGTTCTTGGAGAAGATTAGTATGTCGTCTAAATTTACGACAACAAAACGACCCAAAACATCTCTAAATATTTCATTCACAAACTCTTGAAAAACTGCGGGGGCGTTACACAACCCGAAGGGCATCACCAAGTACTCGTAATGCCCATCGGGTGTGTTGAAGGCCGTTTTCCATTCGTCCCCTTGTCTAATTCAAATTAAATTGTATGCCCCTCTCAGGTCCAGTTTGGAGAATACTTGTGTCCCAGAAACTTGTGCAAATAAATCATCAATCAGTGGCAGGGGGTATTGGTTAGGAATGGTTATCTTGTTCAAAGCTCTATAGTCAATACATGGTCGGAGACCAAAGTCTTTTTTTTGAACAAAAAAGAATCCCGCTCCTGCTGGGGACTTAGATGGACGGATAAAACCTTTCTCCAAGTTCTCTTTAATGTATTCTTTCATGGCTACCTGCTCTCAATCTGAGAGGTTGTACAGATGTCCCCGGGGGGGGGGGGGGGGGGGGGCATGGTACCTGGTCTTAAATCAATGGGACAATCAAACTCCCGATGAGGAGGACGTTTGTCGGCAGCCTTGGGACAAAAAACCTCTGAATAGGTTATGTACGGAGAGGGAACCCCTTCTACCTGAACCTCAGTGGAACACAGGGTAACCTTCTCAAGTCAAGTATCTTGACAGGCAGGAGACCAAGACAATAAGTGCCCGGTGTTCCAGTCAATCTGAGGTGAGTGCTGACGTAACCACGGTAGCCCCAAGACAATCATAGAGGTGGACATCTTTAAAACATAAAATGACAATTCCTCCCTATGCAATACCCCAATATGTCAAGTGAGAGTAGGAGTTTGCGAGAGGGGCTGCTTATTTTGTAACGGGGAATCATCAATTGCTGTAACATAGATTTGTCTCTTAATGGGAAGAATGGGGATTTCCCACTTAGAGGCCAGGTCAAAATCAATAAAGTTAGCTGCAGAGCCAGAGGCGATGAAGGCCTGGGCAGAAAAAACTTGCTCCATGTGTGAGACTTAGCCATGCCTTCCGTCTTCAGCTTACAGTATATACTCCATCCCTATTGCCTGAAGAAGTGGGGTCAATCCTGCGAAACGCGGTGTATGTTTTTTCTTTTGGAGTGTTTAAATAAACTGCTTTATTGATATTAGGTCAATATTATCTTGTGTCTGCTTGGAGGAGGTAAGTCCACCACTGCCTCCTCTATTTTTAAACTGTTTAGATACTTTTATTTTATTTGAACCTCTGTATATATATAACAATATACCAACATGTATAACCCACACAAAAAAAGTTAATGTATGCATACAGAGAATTTATTCTAAAACTCTATAGAATTTTTTTTTAGACTTACATAGTCTAACTAGTATCTACTGAATAAGATTGCCTTGCTTTATTTTCGAGCAAACCTATTTTTGTATTAAGTTCGGGTCTACACAAAATGATGTAACATTTTGGGAAAAAAATACAGCCAAGAAGGCCAGCACTTGATGCCATAATAGCAAACACCTGCACAGCCACCATGTATTTCCCTTTAGTGCTCAGATAGGCCGGGATCGTGGCAATCCAGACACTGCAGAACACCATCATGCTGAACGTGATGTACTTGGCCTCATTGAAGCTGTCCGGTAATGTCCTGGCAAAAAATGCTATAATGAAACTAACAGCTGCCAGAATCCCCAAATATCCCAGGACAGAGTAAAATGCAATGGCTGACCCTTCATTACACTGAATGACAATTATGTCCTGAAAAGAGTGAATATCTCCTTCCTGGAATGGAGGACAAGTGGACAACCAAACGACACAGATTTTTAATTGCACAATTGAACATGCAGATATTACAGAATAAGATAATTTGGTTCCCATCCATTTGTTCCAGGAATTTCCAGGCTTGGTGGCTTTAAAAGCAATACAGACAATTATACTTTTAGCAAGTAGAGAGGAGATGGCTACGGAAAAGATGACACCAAAAGATGTCACACGCAGCATGCAGGTTACATCTGAAGGACGACCGAGGAACAAGAAGACACAGAGGAAGCTCAGCATGATGGAGACCAGGAGAAGATAGCTCAGGTTCATGTTATTAGCCTTAACAATAGGGGTGTCTTTGTAATAGGAAAAAATCCCCAATATCAAACAAGTCAGAAGACTACACAAAATAGAGCCAGATGAATATACTGCAGCAATTGCATCCTCGGTGTAGGAGAGAAATACCACCAGCTTTGGAACACAGAGATCCTTCTTCTCATTTGACCTTTCTTCATCTCGACATTTCATGCAATTTTCACTGTCTGCAGGCAGATATAAAGGAACACAATTAAGATTAATTCCTAGGAAATAATTAAGTCTTCATAGTATTGGTAACTGATACAGGAACCTTGGAATATTTTGAAATATGGGAACAATCATTTTTTTAGCCTGTTTACCCCCAAGAGTTTTTACTCTAACGGACCAGAGCAATTTTCACTTGTCAGTACTCCTCCCTTTTATTCCCTAATAACTTTATTACAACGTATCACAAGAAAATTATCTATACCTTGTTTTTTTCGCCACCATTTAGGCTTTCTGTGGGTAGTACATTTTGCTAAGATTTTTTTTATTCTAAATGCGTTTTAATGGGAAAAAAATGAAAAAAATGAAAAAAATAATTATTTCTCAGTTTTCAGCCATTATAGTTTTAAAATTAAACATTCTCGTGTGGTTAAAACAAACACATTTTATTTGCCCAGTTATCCCGATTATTAAACCATTTAAATTATGTCCCTATCACAATGTATGGCGACAATATATTATTTTGAAATATAGGTGTTATTTTTCTGTTTTGTTTTTTTTGTTCTGGCCATAATTACAAGCCCCTATATAATAAATTAAAATTAATTTTCCCCCATAAAATATAGATTAAAAAAAGCTGAGTCCCTAAGGCAAATATTTATTTATTTATTTTAAGCTGATTTTTATTTACACGTGGCTTTTTTTTTTATTGGGGTGGGGGGAGGGTTGGAAGTGTAATTTTATTAATTTTATTAATAGTGTGTATGTACTTGTATATGTATGTGTAATATACTTTTTGGCCACAAGATGTCACTAGTGAACACTCTCCCATATTGGAAGTGATCACTTTTTTTTCTTTTACACTTTATTAAACTGTAACAGCTTCCTGTTTTTATGAATGGACGCGGCCGCTGTTTGCGGTCGCGTCCAATTCACTCGAGGCAGTGCGATTGGGTAGAGGACCGCTCGGTCCTCTTCCCCAATCACTCAGCACGGGATCCCGATGGAAACGGCTGCGGTAGCGGCGCGCACACGTGCGGAGCGGCGGCAGGGACGCGCGACATATTAAAATGTCCTGTTGCCATTAACAGGCAAAAGCATGACGTTTTAATACAATAGATTGCCGTTAAATGGTTAATTGCTCTGGCAGCAAGCGACCTTTGGAAACATAAGTGGAGTAAATTAGACACAGATAGAAAAAACATTTTCATTAGTCTAAGAGAATGCATTAAAATGAATGAATGTCCATAGGAATAGTCTATGCCCATAACGATGAGCTTTTACAGTGGTGTGAAAAACTATTTGCCCCCTTCCTGATTTCTTATTCTTTTGCATGTTTGTCACACTTAAATGTTTCTGCTCATCAAAAACCGTTAACTGTTAGTCAAAGATAACATAATTGAACAAAAAATGCAGTTTTAAATTATGTTTTTTATTATTTAGTGAGAAAAAAACCTCAAAACCTACATGGCCCTGTGTGAAAAAGAAATTGCCCCCTGAACCTAATAACTGGTTGGGCCACCCTTAGCAGCAATAACTGCAATCAAGCATTTGTGATAACTTGCAACGAGTCTTTTACAGCGCTCTGGAGGAATTTTGGCCCACTCATCTTTGCAGAATTGTTTTAATTCAGCTTTATTTGAGGGTTTTCTAGCATGAACCGCCTTTTTAAGGTCATGCCACAACATCTCAATAGGATTCAGGTCAGGACTTTGACTAGGCCTCTCCAAAGTCTTCATTTTGTTTTTCTTCAGCCATTCAGAGGTGAATTTGCTGGTGTGTTTTGGGTCATTGTCCTGCTGCAGCACCCAAGATCGCTTCAGCTTGAGTTGACGAACAGATAGCCGGACATTCTCCTTCAGGATTTTTTGGCAGACAGTAGAATTCATGGTTCCATCTATCACAGCATGCCTTCCAGGTCCTGAAGCAGCAAAACAACCCCAGACCATCACACTACCACCACCATATTTTACTGTTGGTATGATGTTCTTCTGCTGAAATGCTGTGTTACTTTTACGCCAGATGTAACGGGACACGCACCTTCCAAAAAGTTCAACTTTTGTCTCGTCGGTCCACAAGGTATTTTCCCAAAAGTCTTGGCAATCATTGAGATGTTTTTTTTTTAGCAAAATTGAGACGAGCCTTAATGTTCTTTTTGCTTAAAAGTGGTTTGCGCCTTGGATTTCTTCCATGCAGGCCGTTTTTGCCCAGTCTCTTTCTTATGGTAGAGTCGTGAACACTGACCTTAATTGAGGCAAGTGAGGCCTGCAGTTCTTTAGATGTTGTCCTGGGGTCTTTTGTGGCCTCTCGGATGAGTTTTCTCTGCGCTCTTGGGGTTATTTTGGTCGGCCGGCCACTCCTGGGAAGGTTCATCACTGTTCCATGTGTTTGTCATTTGTGGATAATGGCTCTCACTGTGGTTTGCTGGAGTCCCAATGCTTTAGAAATGGCTTTATAACCTTTACCAGACTGATAGATTTCAATTACCATACTTTTGTTCTCATTTGTTCCTGCATTTCTTTGGATCTTGGCATGATGTCTAGCTTTTGAGGTGCTTTTGGTCTACTTCTGTGTCAGATAGCTCCTATTTAAGTGATTTCTTGATTGAAACAGGTGTGGCAGTAATCAGGCCTGGGGGTGACTACAGAAATTGAACTCAGGTGTAATAAACCACCTTTAAGTTATTTTTTAACAAGGGGAGGGGCAAACACTTTTTCACACAGGGTCATGTAGATTTGGAGTTTTTTTTCCTCACTAAATAATAAAAACCATCATTTAAAACTGCATTTTGTGTTCAATTAGGTTATCTTTGACTAATAGTTAACGGTTTTTGATGAGCAGAAACATTTAAGTGTGACAAATATGCAAAAGAATAAAAAATCAGGAAGGGGGCAAATAGTTTTTCACACCACTGTATGTGTTTATAATGCTAGGAAAGTTTGGGCCATATATTAATAGCCATGATTAGCATGCTAATTGCCTTGTGCACGCTATTTGTTGTCACCATTTGTATAACCTGGGTTGAGCTTTAAGTACTGGAACATTTCTGTTTTTCGCATTGGAAATTGACCGTTCTGAGTAAAATCATGGAAATGGGAAATTACACTATGGCGAGTACCACATTCCATGTGAAAATTGGGTTCAGAAATAGGAATTTTCATCAAAAACTGTCAAAACAATGGCTGGGATGGGAAGTGGAACTTGAAAATTGGGTTCCAAAACAAAAATTTTCAGACTATAAGGATGTCAACAAAATGTCCACTGGAGACTCCTAGGTCCTGAGAGTACCAGGGACCAGGATATTCCCTGCCCTGGTCCCCTGGATTCTTGATTGATGTGGAAAACTGTTCCCTCTGTAATTCTAGCATGGCTTCCAGGTGTGTACATATGTAATCTCCGCCGGGAGACTTGGGTGCAGGATACAGCTGATATATGGCTTATCCTGCTGCTGTACAAATCCCGGCGGTGTTAATTACTATTCCCCCTCCAGGTCGACGTGGATAGTGGAGAATGATGTAATTCGGCTTCCAGCTATTGCTGGAGGCCGAATTATAAAGTTTTAAAATGTAATTTCTGCTCTGTCTTCTGTCGGCGCCAAAGTTACTCAGTGTGCGCCGCTATAGCCGCAATTCCTATTACAGCTTATGGTGGCGCCGGCTGTGCCAAAATCTCCTGTGCTGTGATTACAGCGCTCGCTCCAGGTACAGTGGATTACCCAACAGCCATTTTGATTATGTCAGTGTGTGCCAAAAATTCTTGTTTCTAAAGCCAATTTTTGCATTTCCAGCCAACACAATACAGATTACAACGGCTGTCTATGGCCATTCAGTGTCGGGAGTTTGTCGGACTCGGTGGGTGCACAGGACCTCCTCAGAGAATCCTGGCATGGGATCACTTCTGACTGTGGATACTGGCAATAGATTCCACAAAGGTAAGCATTTCTGGTTAATTTAGAACAATAAAGAACTATTTTTGTCTGTGTTTTTATTTCTTTGTTTTAACTCTATACATGACAACCCTTGATCTTAAAAAAGGGTATTGGCAGATACCATTAACCAATTTTTCAAAAGTAAAAAAACTGCCTTTGTAACCCCATCTGGCTTGTTTCAGTACAAAATCATGCCTTTTGGGTTACAAAGTGCACCTACTACTTTCCAGGGAGCAATGGATAAGACTCTTAGACCTCATCAAAAATATGAATGATGTCATTATCCGCCGTCCTGACTGGGCAGTGGGCATCACATTTGCCAAAAGTTCAGGCAGTGTTAAATTCTCTACAAGAAGCAGGATTTATGGCCGACCCAAGAAAATGTGCCATTGGTTATTACCGATGATTCCTTCCTCATTTTTCCACATTAGCAAACGCATTGATAGATCTTAAGAAAGGAAAAAAAAATTCTGTGATGATTCAATGGTCACCAGAGGCAGAGCAGTCTTTTGTGACTCTGAAAAAAGCACTATGTTCCCAGCCGGTACTTTATTCTCCAGATTTCTCAGAACCCTTTTGTAGTACAGACTGATGCATCAGAAGCAGGACTGGGACTTGTGCTATCTCAGGTTCAGTATGGAGAGGAGCACCCGGTATTATATTTGAGCAGGAAACTTAATGACGATGAAAGGAACTATGCAGTGGTTGAGAAAGTGTTTGGCAATTAAATAGGCTTTAGATTCTCTCCAATATTATTTTCTAGGCCAAAAATTTGCTTTGATTACTGATCAAGCTCCACTATAGAGGATGGCTCAGAAGAAAGAGACCAATAGAAGAGTGAACTGATGGTTTCTTACCCTTCAAGATTCTAGTTTTACAATCAGTAAAACTTCGACCTGGGTCAAAAATGTCTAATGTAGATGTACTTTCCTGAGTTCACTCTTTCTGGGCCACTTGTGTTCCAACATCGAGGTTGAAACAAGGGGGAGAGGTATGTGACAGATATCAGGAGAATTTGATTGGGAAAGTCCAGTACCAGATTTATGTCTCACCTAGGTTCAGGTTTTTTGCCTCCCTGTACCCGTAATACAGCCCAGGTTTTTCTGCACGGCTGCAGTAATGAGATGGGCTGAGTTTCCTAATCAGGAAAACTAGATTAGTTCCACTCCTCAGTGTGAATTTGCCCTCTGCATTGGACTGACCTAGCTGGGTCAGGAGAGCTGCTGAAGAAAGGTAACCTGCAATACTGTTTTGTTTTCTTTGTGAGTTGGAAGCTGCTGAGAGTGTTATGCCTAGTACACACCATACAATATTCTGTAAGATTTTCTGTTAGATTTACCTGCCAGATAGATAATTCCCAACATGTTGGAAATTATCTATCTAACCATCTATCTGCTGAGCAATTAAGCATTGTTCTACTCAGCAGGAGATAACCAGAAGACAATGCACCGGAGATAATGACCAGGCTCTACCAGTACTTTACAAAAAATAATCTAATTACAGAAAATCTTACAGAAAAATCTAACAGAAAATTGTATGGTGTGTACTAGGCATCTTTGTGGCTGTTCAGATAGGGAAGTTACCTGTGTGTAGATTAGCTGTTTGAGTGGCAGGATTTTGTTTGCTGTTTTGTTTTATTTTGCCTTTTCTTTGTTCATGTGTAAATAGTGTATATATCTGAAAATAAAACTCCACGTTGCTGTTGAACACTATTGGAGCCCGCTGTGCCTGTATTACATATGTTGTGGGCTCATCCCAGGGAGCCCAACACCCCCACCTACCTGATCCCTTGCAATGCAAAGTGGTTACAAAACAGCAGTTGCTGGTCTCCTCATTCAGTTCCCAAACCTGTACAGAGGGATGTTGGTACATCTACTCTATTACTAACCTCGTACAAAAGCCTCCTTAACTATGGTGAGTAGAGATGTCGCAAACCTTCAATTTTCGGATCGTGAACCGTGTTCGTGAACTTCCGCAAAAGGTTTGCAAATCAGCGAACTTCGCAAATGGGCAGGCGAACTTTCAAAACCACAAACACTGTTTCTGGCCACAAAAGTGATGGAAAAGATATTATAAGATAAAGGTCTTACACCTGGAGGGGGGCATGGCGGAGTGGGATACACACCAAAAGTCCCGGGGAAAATTACGGATTTGACACAGAGTAGGGTTATAATCCCTAAAAGGCAGAAATCACATCGCATTCCTAATTTGGAGGCCTAAAGTGCTTGAAAACATCTTGCGTGTGTATACATGGATCAGCAGGTAGTGTAATTAGTGTACTGCTTCACACTGACAGACCAAACTCACTGTGTAACACACCACAAACAGCTGTTTGTGTAGTGATGGCCGTGCTGGACTGGTGCGCAACATGGCCAGATTGCTCTTCCTCAGTGATGTCAGGTAATGTCTGACTGCCTTATCAACTTTCAATGGTTCTTTCTCTACCATTGTTAAAGACAGAGGCGTATCTAGAGGGGTGCAGGCATGGCTTGTGCCACGGGCCCCACAGCCCCATGGGCGCTAAGCTTGCCCCTGTGCTGTGCAGCCATGCCTGCCCCCAAGCCTACCTGTCACTCAGACCTCAGATCAGATTAATGCTGTTATCTGGGGAACATGGCTACTTAACATATGCATGTATGGCGCACTTTGCTTAGTGTTAGAAAATAGGACATCTCCAAAAAAGTAACCTCAGCAATATCCTGAGCCAAAACACACAAGCAACCATAACACAAGTACGCAATAAAGGATGCTATTTTTAGAGGGGAAGGGTGATCTGACTCGGGGGGGGGGGGGGGTCTTGGGGAGCACAATTTCAGTGTTTGCCATAGGCGCTACATTACCCAGATACGCCCCTGCTTGCTTACATCTATTTTTTTAATTTACTTTTTTTGCTGTCTGTTCAGTACTTTCAATAAAAATCTGTTTTGGAGGGCAAGTCTACCATTCATTCAACTGTGTGATAAACTTTCCATATTACTTTCTCAGTACCATAATGACCACAAGTAATGGCTGGGGAATCAGGGTTCGATTCTGATCTGGAGTGGGAGCCTGAGAAATGGCTACCACCACACATCCAAGGAAGGACCCAAGTGTGCTGTATAAGTAATGTACCTGCCCTGACCGTGCTTTGCAGACCAGGCATCTGTGGTCAGATGTACCCTTGACCCAACGCTGTGTGCCAGAAATGACACCACTTGCCTTTCAACATCATGGTGCAGTTTGGGTATCGCCTTTTTAGAAAAATAATTGCTGCCTGGTATCTTCCACTGTAATGTACCAATCGCCACAAATTTTCAGAAGGCCTATGAGTCCACCAGCTGGTATAGTAACAGCTGGCAAGCTAACAGTTACGCCAAGCCAGCTGTCAGATGCCGGGCAAGGGGGTGACTGTCAGACATTGGCTTCTTCCACTCAAAGATTTCCTTAACGGACACCTGACTGCTGCTGTGGGCAAAGGAACAGGAACGGCTACCACCACACATCCAAGGAAGGCAGCAGGCACAGCACGCAAGTCCCGACTCAGGGAGGTAGTGACGAAAAATAACAATACAGGAGGACTCTTTGGAGGCCCTGCTGTATAATGATGAGATGAATACACTTGAAATCCTTTAATGAAAATCTGTTATGGAGGGCAAGTCTGCCATGAATTCAAGTGAAAGGTATGCACTGACTGCCAGGTATAATACAATGTGCAGTCACACAGATGCAGCGAAAGGTATGCAGTGACAGCAAACAGCTGTTTGTGTAGTGATGGCCATGCTGGAATAGTGCGCACGAGGGCGAGAGTGCAGGTGATGGCTGCTTTCCAGCCCATATGGTCGGGCTAAGATAGCTCAATGACAGAACAACAGTGACTGTTCAGCTGATTGAATTTGGTCTGTCCACAATGAAGCAACGTCCTTATTATCTTGGTTGTGCCCCCCCCAACACACTCATATAGATCATTGCTTCATTGTGATATGCAAGCCCCTTCACCGCGGCAAGGTAACGATCACGAAGGGGAATTGACACATGTACATGCCTTTTGTTTTGTTGTTGTAGCAGCAGTGTAGCCAGGAAAATTAGGCAGGCATGTACAAGCACTAGAAAAAAATATTATTTTTGTTAGCGGCCACTGCTAGCAGAGGGCTTAAAAAGTCAGGAATCCACCTGGCATCCTGGACCCTGTTGGTGGTGGTGGAGAAGGCAGTCAAGCAGCCTGCACTCGGAGATGCTGTGTGTGGGAACTGACTTAGTCTTCATGCAGGCAGTAGCCCTCCGGGATCCATGGCCCATTCATTTTGATAAAGGTGAGGTACTGAACACTTTTGTGACCTAGGTGACTTCTCTTCTCACTGACAATGCCTCCAGCTGCACTAAAGGTCCTTTCTGATAGGACGCTTGAGGCAGGGCAAGACAGAAGTTGGATGGCAAATTGTGACAGCTCTGGCCACAGGTCAAGCCTGTGCAAGCAGTAGTCCAGGAGTTCATCGCTGCTCAGAGTGTCTATATCAGCACTTAAGGCCAGGTAGTTGGCTACCTGCTGGTCAAGGCGTTGGTGGAGGGTGGATCCAGAAGGGCTAAGGTGAGGCGTTGGAGTACAGAATGTTCGCATGTCCGACATTAACATGAGATCACTAGAGCATCCTGTCCTTGCCTCCGTGGACATGGGAGGAGGAGGAAGATTACTGGCAGTGGCACCTTTATTCCGTTGTGCTGTGACATCACTCTTACATGCACTGTAAAGCATACTTCCTAAATTGTGTTGCAAGTGCTGCATCCTTTCAGCCTTGTGGGTATTTGGTAACATCTCTGCCATTTTGTGCTTATACCAAGGGTCTAGTAGCGTTGCCACCCAGTTCAGGTCATTCCCCTTGAGTTTTTTTATATGGGAGTCCCTCAACAGGCTGGACAGCATGAAAGACGCCCCCAGCCATGAACAATACCACGGGAAAGGTGAGCAGCACAAGCCCGCTGCGATGCCTGCTGCAGTTGTTCTTCCACCTCCTCCTCAAAGCCACCTTCCTCCTCTGACTACTCTTCCCCAGACTACTCCTCCTCCTCCTCCCCCCTCCTCTGTGATGGCACAGGTGTTGATTATGCCGCAGGTGATGTTTTCAACAAATCTTCCTCCTCTTCCTGTTCACACTCCTCTACAGCTTGATCCACCACTCTACACATGGCACGCTCCAGGAAGAAAGCATATGGTATCAAGTCGCTGATGGCACCTTCACTGTGACTCACCAGGTTTGTCACCTCCTCAAATGGACGCATGACCCTGCAGGAATTATGCATGAGTGTCCAGTACTTCGGCCAGAAAAACCCCAGCTCCCCAGTGCATGACTTTTCACCGTAGTTGTACAGATACTCTTTGACGACTTTTTCCTGCTGTAGCAGGCGGGCAAACATGAGGAGCGTTGAATTCCAGCGAGTCAGGCTATCGCAAATCAAGCACCTCACCGGCTAGTTGTTTCTCCTCTGAATATCGGCCAAGCGCGCCATGGCCGTGTAGGAAAGCCTGAAATGCCCACACACCTTCCTGGACTACTTCAGGACCTCATGTAAGCCTGGGTACTTAGACTCAAATCTTTGGATTATAAGATTCGGCACATGTGCCATGCAGGGTACATGTGTCAACATTCCCAAACTCAAAGCCGACAAGAGATTGCTGTCGTTGTCACACACCATGTTGCCGATCTCCAGTTGGTGCGGGGTCTGCCACTGATCCACCCGTTTGTTCAGAGCCACCAGGAGTGCTGCTGCAGTGTGACTCTCGGCTTTGAGGCAAGACATGTCCAAGATGGCGTGACACCATTGTACCTGACATGCAGCATAGGCCCTGGGGAGCTGGGGGGTGTAGTTGGAGATTGCAGCACCAGTAGAGTGGCACTGCCACTCAGTTGAGGAGGAGGACGACAACAGCAAAGAGGATGTAGCAGAAGGAGTAGGAGGAGAAGGAGAGGAGGTGGCAGCAGGCCTGCCTGCAAGCTGTGGAGGTGTCACAACTAGGTCCGCTGCACAGCCACATACTCCCTGTTTGCCTCCCTGTCACCAGGTTGACCCAATGTGCCGTATAAGTATTGTACCTGCCCTGACCGTGCTTTGCAGACCAGGCATCCGTGGTCAGATGGACCCTTGACCCAAAGCTGTGTACCAGAGATGACACCACTTGCCTTTCTACATCACGGTACAGTTTGGGTATCCCTTTTTTGAAAAGTAATTGCGGCCTGGTATCTTTCACTGCGGTATCCCAAAGGCCACACATTTTTGTAAGGCCTCAGAGTCCACCAGCTGGTATGGTAACAGCTGGCGAGCTAACAGTTCCGCCAAGCCAGCTATCAGATGCCTGGCAAGGGGGTGACTGGCAGACATTGGCTTCTTCCACTCAAAGATTTTCTTAACCACTTGCCGACCGCCCACAGCCGATGGGCGGCGGCAAAGTGGACACCGAAAGAACCGCAATACGCCCATCGGCATGCACGGGGAGCGATTGCGTCACTGGTGACACGCGCTTCCCCCGACAACTGGCTCCACCCACCCATGACGACAACCCGCCAGCCGTTCGGAAGCGCCGGCGGGCTGTTTACCCCCATGATCGCCGCATGCAAAGCGTATAATACGCTTTGTAATGTATACAAAGCGTATTATACAGGCTGCTTCCTGCCCTGGTGGTCCCAGTGTCCGAGGGACCACCAGGGCAGGCTGCAGCCACCCTAGTCTGCACCCAAACACACTGATCTGCCCCCCCACCCCCTGATCGCCCACAGCACCCCTCAGACCCCCCCCCCTGCCCACCCCCCAGACCACTGTTTGCATCCAATAACCCCCCTAATCACCCATCAATCACTCCCTGTCACTATCTGTCAACGCTATTTTTTTATGCCCTAAACTGCCCCATGGGGGCTCCTGATCACCCCCACCCCTCAGATTCTCCCCAGACCCCCCCCCCCTTCTGTGTACTGTATGCATCTATTCCCCCTGTAATAACCCACTGATCATCTGTCAATCACCCCCTGTCACTGCCACCCATCAATCAGCCCCTAACCTGCCCCTTGCGGGCAATCTGATTACCACCCGCGCCATCAGATCGCCCGCAGACCCGCCGTCAGATCACCTCCCAAGTGCATTGTTTACATCTGTTCTCTCCTCTAAACACCCACTAATTACCCATCAATCACCCATCAATCACCCCCTGTCACCACCTGTCACTGTTACCCATCAGATCAGACCCCTATCTGCCCCTAGGACACCCAATCACCTGCCCAAACCCTCAGAATGCCCTCAGACCCCAGCCCTGATCACCTCACCAGTGCATTGCTTGCAGCTATTCCCCCCTCTAATCACACCTTGAGACACCCATCAATCACCTCCTGTCACCACCTGTCACCCCCTAGCACACCTACCCATCAGATCAGGCCCTAATTTGCCCCGTGTGGGCTCCTGATCACTCGGCCAAACTCTCAGATCCCCCTCAGACCCCCTTCCGATCACCTCCCCAGTGCATTGATTGCATCTATTTTTCCCTCTAATCACCCCCTGAGACACCATTCAATCACCTCCTGTCACCCCCCTAGCACTCCTATCCATCAGATCAGGCCCAATACAAGCTGTCATCTAAGAGGCCACCCTGCTTATGACCGGTTCCACAAAATTCGCCCCCTCATAGACCACCTGTCATCAAAATTCGCAGATGCTTATACCCCTGAACAGTAATTTTGAGGCATTTGGTTTCCAGACTACTCCTCACGGTTTTGGGCCCCTAAAATGCCAGGGCAGTATAGGAACCCCACAAGTGACCCCATTTTAGAAAAAAAGACACCCCAAGGTATTCCGTTAGGTGTATGACGAGTTCATAGAAGATTTTATTTTTTGGCAAAAGTTAGCGGAAATTGAGTTTTATTGTTTTTTTCACAAAGTGTCATTTTCCACTAACTTGTGGCAAAAAATAAAATCTTCTATGAACTCACCATAAACCTAATGGAATACCTTGGGGTGTCTTCTTTCTAAAATGAGGTCACTTGTGGGGTTCCTATACTGCCCTGGCATTTTAGAAACCAAAATCCTCAAAATGACCCGTGAATAGGACGTTGGGCCCCTTAGCGCACCTAGGCTGCAAAAAAGTGTCGCACATGTGGTATCGCCGTACTCAGGAGAAGTAGTATAATGTGTTTTGGGGTGTATTTTTACACATACCCATGCTGGGTGGGAGAAATATCTCTGTAAATGACAATGTTTTGATTTTTTTTACACACAATTGTCCATTTACAGAGATATTTAGGGCCCCTAAAATGCCAGGGCAGTGTAGGAACCCCACAAGTGACCCCATTTTAAAAAGAAGACACCCCAAGGTATTCTGTTAGTAGTATGGTGAGTTCATAGAAGTTTTTATTTTTTTGTCACAAGTTAGTGGAAAATGACACTTTGTGAAAAAAAAATCAATTTCCGCTAACTTGTGACAAAAAATAAAATCTTCTATGAACTCACCATACACCTAACGGAATACCTTGGGTGTCTTCTTTCTAAAATGGGGTCACTTGTGGGGTTCCTATACTGCCCTGGCATTTTAGGGGCCCTAAACCGTGAGGAGTAGTCTAGAAACCAAATGCCTCAAAATTACCTGTGAAATCCTAAAGGTACTCATAGGATGTTGGGCCCCTTAGCGCAGTTAGGGTGCAAAAAATTGCCGTACTCAGGGGAAGTAGTATAATGTGTTTTGGGGTGTATTTTTACACATGTCCATGCTGGGTGGGAGAAATATCTCTGTAAATAGACAATTGTGTGTAAAAAAAATCAAAACATTGTCATTTAGTCAACTACATCCTGGCAATCTTGGGAGTTTGTGCCTTCTGAACACTGTATTTTGGTCGAGGGCCGCACAAAATCACGTCAGCATGACCTTAAACAGACCTGCCGGGTGACCTGCCTCTGGGTCTGCCTCTGCCTGTTTTGTCCATATTGGGCGGAATGAAGTGAAAGATATGCACTGACTTGACTAATACAATGTACAGTCACACAGGTGCAGTGAAAGGTATGCAGTGACTGCTGGTATAACAATGTGTGGTCACACAGGTGCAGTGAAAGGTATGCTTGAACTGGTATATAAAACAGCATGCGGTCACACAGGTGCAGTGAAAAGGTATGCACGGACTGGTTTATAAAACAGCGTGCGGTCACACAGGTACAGTGAAAGGTATGCATGGACTGGTATATAAAACAGCGTGCGGTCACACAGGTGCAGTGAAATGTATGCAGTGACTGGTATTTTAATACAATTTGCAGCAGTGATACTAGGCACTGAACATGCTGGGCCTGACACACTATAGCAATTAGCAAGAGCCAGCTGCGACAGACAGGGCTGTATATGCAGTGCCAGGGAGGGACACAAAAAATAAAAAAAAAACACATCACAAGAACATTAGCTCTCAAAAGAGCTGTTTTGGTGGTGCTTTTCAGCAACAAATATCAGCAAGGAGCAAGCTAACAAGACGACCTAACTAAGCTTTACCTATGTCTGCAGCAACCTCTCTTCCTTCTCTCACTAAGCACACAGAGTGAGAACATGGCTGACGCTACTGCCTTATGTAAGGGGGGGGGGGTCCCGGAGGGTGTGCAGCCTGATTGGCTGCCATGTGTCTGCTGACTGTGATGTAGAGGGTCAACGTTTAGCCCAATGATGTAGTATAGGGGGCGGGTCGAACCGCCATAAAGTTCGCGGTTCGCCTCAAATGCGAACCCTCGATGTCCGCGCAAATAAGTTCGCTGGCAAACCGTTCAGGCCATCTCTAGTTGTGAGTATCAAACTGAAAATGAACACAAACATTGTTTTGCATTTTGGCTTTACATTAAGTTCAAGGAAATACAAATGTTTTTAACAAATGTTTGTGCTTTAAATTTGCATTTTACACAGCATGACATGAGAATGTTTATGGAATTTGGGTGGTTTCTTACATTCACATTACTGGTGTAATAACGCAAATAAACACAGCTGAATCTGATCCCCTCCACTGGCTACAACAATAACAGTTGCATAACTCAGTTAAAGAGGAGCTGCCAGCCATACTATCTCAGGATTAAAAAACAAATATATAAGTAGATAAATACTTGCTCTACTTACATAACACATGTATTTCACTGTCCACGTTATGATTCCTGTGAATTTTATAAAGGAAAAGTAGAGAATCCTATTCTAGACAGTTTCCATATTTACTGTGGCTCTTTTGAAGCCAGTCCTGATGTAATATCCGCCCTTAGTCTCCTTTGCTTGATTTGCCCGCCCTTCACTATAGAAAGTGCTTTGTTTCAGCATGAGAAATTTCGGCCAATCAGAGAGGAACAGAGGTGTGGGAGGGGAAAACAGGAGGGAAAGAGGCTTCAACCACTCAGGCTGCATTAGTTAAGTCTGAGGGGAAGTAGAGAAGCAAAAAAAGACAACCCAGCATGCCCTGCAACTTCTCTTTTGTGTAGCAAATTTTCTGTGTACCAAATAAGAGTCGTGTAAACTGGGGAATGATAATTTATCAACAAGAAAAGTAATAGTGATTTTAACTTTTGGATTGCCTGATTAGCATCCTTATTACTTGTGTACCAGATAAAAATAAAGAATTGATTTTTGATTTTATGCCCAACAGGTAATCTTTAAGAATAGAAAGTGTACCAGTTGTGTTGGAGATGTGACCATCAGGACACGGGACACACTCATAGCAGCAAATGTGAGGCGAAGATCCAGACATTTTTCTGCTCCCAGGCAAGCAGGGGTCATTGCATAGAGATACTGGGGGCTGAAATCACACACAGAAATACAAGTTCAAACTCATTGTCATTGTCAACACAGCAAAATTACTTTCTATGACACTCCCAAATTCATACTCAAACACAGCAGTCTGCAGTGTAACACTAAAGGCCCCTTTTACACTTGCCTTGTAAGTGTGCGTTGTGATACCCTGTTTTGCCATAGGATAGTCCAACAGCAATGCAAGGCAATGGGGCCGAGCACACTTACAGCATCATGTCACGTGGTGCGGGGTGGAAGAGCCTAATTGGCCACCGACCCGCTGCAAATTCAACAGCATGTTACCATCTCTGCTGTGTCGCTGCAGATGTCCAAAAGCACGTCACTAGGATTCCCAGATTTCACTGTCATAACCATGTTATTCCAGGCAAGTGTGCCACACCACCACCACCAACATATTCACTTTTTTTGACATGTAAGTCAATGGGCTACACATACAATTTAAATACATTGCCAATGGCATTGTGGCACGCATTCGTGGAACAACTTGTGTCTTACAACACATTGGCTTAAGACTTTACCAACTCCAATGCTCCAATATGTCACAGTTCACTCATCTCTTCAACTACAAGAAAGGCCCAGGAGTAGTCTTAGCTACCGTAATATATATCTTATGGCAGGGCCCTTATTACACTTTCTCTTACAGGGCTATGGATTTTGCCCATGCGATAAAGCAAGGTGCAAAAATGAAATCATGCCTAGCAGAGGTTGGTTTCGATCCATCAACCTTGGAGTTATGGGCCCAGCACGCTTCCACTGCACCACTCTGCTTACGTTTGTGTATAACCTTCAGGTTTAAGAAGGGTACATTAGTTGAAATAGTTACACTACTATCTATGTTACAGCAAGGCCCCAATGACACTTTGTCTTACGCAGCTATGGCCACCGATTGGCCTATGTGGTAAAGCAAGGTGTAAAAACCAAAGTACACCTAGCAGAGGATGGTTTCGATCCATCAACATCTGGGTTAAGGGTTCAGCATGCTTCCTGTGCACCACTCTGCTGCTGTACAGCAGATGCTTAGTTGTAGGCAGGGGTCTAGTCCTGGGAAAAGAAGTGAGTGGACTCACCTGGAGAACCTCTGCGCCACGCTAAGCGCGGCGCGCCAAAAATGGGCGTGGTCTAGCACATCATGGGCGTGGTCATGGGTGGGGCCAAATATACACGACCTTAGCAGTAGTGAGGGGCGAACACCTGGATGTTCAGGTTCGGGCCGAACAGGCCGAACATGGGCCAGATGTTCGGCATGTTCGGCCCGAACCCCGAACTCAATGCAAGTCAATGGGGACCCGAACATGCCGCAATACGGCCCCCCTATGGGGTCGCAGGCATAAGGGGGGAGCATGCCCCGATCGCGGGGGGGGGGGTCGGAAATTCCCCCCACCCCCTCCGCTAGCGCTCCCCCCTCTGCCCGCTTCCCCATAAAAAAGTTGGCGTAAAGTTAAATATTACCGGTGGTGGCTGCTGCAGTGGCTGGCTGGCAGTGGTGTGAGTGAGGACTAGGAGGAGGAGTCCGAGTATGACGTGTTGAGGCCAGGCAGCGGGCGGTTCAGCGGTAGTACCCTTGTGGTACTTCCGCCCTTTCTCTGACCTCACGTCCTCTTTGTGATGACGCATACGATAGTACGCGTGACGCGTACCCTCGTATGCGTCATCACGTAGAGGACGTGAGGTCAGAGAAAGGGCGGAAGTACCACAAGGGTACTACCGCTGAACCGCCCGCTGCCTGGCCTCAACGCGTCATACTCAGACTCCTCCTCCTCATTCACACCACTGCCAGCCAGCCACTGCAGCAGCCACCACCGGTAATATTTAACTTTACGCCAACTTTTTTATGGGGAAGGGGGCAGAGGGGGGAGCGCTAGCGGAGGGGGTGGGGGGAATTTCCGACCCCCCCCCCCCTGCGATCGGGGCATGCTCCCCCCTTATGCCTGCGACCCCATAGGGGGGGGGCGGTATTCGGCCGAACAGGGCCGTGTTCGGCCGAACAGGGGCCCTGTTCGGCCCTGTTCGGCCGGGCATTTAGTAGTTCGGGCGAACCCGAACGGTTTGGCCGAACACCATCAGGTGTTCGGCCGAACTCGAACATCACCCGAACAGGGTGATGTTCTGCAGAACCCGAACAGTGGCGAACACTGTTCGCCCAACACTACTTAGCAGTGATGTAAAAGGTCTGCCAAGGAAGTTTGAGCTCTGCCGTAGTGTATCCCCCAAAAATTGATGTAATCTGACAGCATTTCACCAAAAAGACACATAATCTGGTAAAAGTTCCTCCAAAATACAGATAATATGGAAGTGGTTCCCCCAAAATAGACAATGTGGCAGCAGCAGTTCCCCCCAACATACACATAATTTGGAAGCAGTTCCCCAAAATAAGCGAAACCTGACAGCGGATCACCCAAAATACACGTAACACCCAAAGGACATATAATCTGGCAGTAGTGGTCCCCCAAACATACACAATCTGGCAGCAGTTCCCCAAAATACACGTAATCTGGCAGCTGTTCCCCAAAATACATAACAGCGATTCCACAAAAATGCAGATAATCTGACAGCAGTTCCCCCAAAATAGGTACCCCCAGGTAGCCAGGTCTATAGGTGTCCCCAGTATAAGTAGCCATGAGTATAGTAGTCCCCAGTATATGTAGCCAGAGGTATAGTTGCCTAGTATATGTAGCCAGGGGTATATGTGCCCAGTATATGTAGCCAGTGGGATATGTCCCCAGTATATGTAGGCAGGGGTATATGTCCCCAGTATATGTAGGCAGGGGTATATGTCCCCAGTATATGTAGGCAGGGGTATATGTCCCCAGTATATGTAGGCAGGGGTATATGTCCCCAGTATATGTAGGCAGGTGTATATGTCCCCAGTATATGTAGGCAGGGGTATATATGCCCAGTATATGTAGGCAGGTGTATATGTCCCCAGTATATGTAGGGAGGTGTATATGTCCCCAGTATATGTAGGCAGGGGTATATGTCCCCAGTATATGTAGGCAGGTGTATATGTCCCCAGTATATGTAGGCAGGTGTATATGTCCCCAGTATATGTAGGCAGGTGTATATGTCCCCAGTATATGTAGGCAGGTGTATATGTCCCCAGTATACGTAGGCAGGGGTATATGTCCCCAGTATATGTAGGCAGGGGTATGTCCCCAGTATATGTAGGCAGGTGTATATGTCCCCAGTATATGTAGGCAGGTGTATATGTCCCCAGTATATGTAGGCAGGGGTATGTCCCCAGTATATGTAGGTAGGTGTATATGTCCCCAGTATATGTAGGCAGGTGTATATGTCCCCAGTATATGTAGGCAGGGGTATATGTGCCCAGTATATGTAGACAGTGAGATATGTCCCCAGTATATGTAGGCAGGGGTATATGTCCCCAGTATATGTAGGCAGGGGTATATGTCCCCAGTATATGTAGGCAGGGGTATATGTCCTCAGTATATGTAGGCAGGGGTATATGTCCCCAGTATATGTAGGCAGGGGTATATGTCCTCAGTATATGTAGGCAGGGGTATATGTCCCCAGTATATGTAGGCAGGGGTATATGTCCCCAGTATATGTAGGCAGGTGTATATGTCCCCAGTATATGTAGGCAGGGGTATATATGCCCAGTATATGTAGGCAGGTGTATATGTCCCCAGTATATGTAGGCAGGTGTATATGTCCCCAGTATATGTAGGCAGGGGTATATGTCCCCAGTATATGTAGGCAGGTGTATATGTCCCCAGTATATGTAGGCAGGTGTATATGTCCCCAGTATATGTAGGCAGGTGTATATGTCCCCAGTATATGTAGGCAGGTGTATATGTCCCCAGTATATGTAGGCAGGGGTATATGTCCCCAGTATATGTAGGCAGGGGTATGTCCCCAGTTTATGTAGGCAGGTGTATATGTCCCCAGTATATGTAGGCAGGTGTATATGTCCCTAGTATATGTAGGCAGGGGTATATGTGCCCAGTATATGTAGCCAGTGGGATATGTCCCCAGTATATGTAGGCAGGGGTATATGTCCCCAGTATATGTAGGCAGGGGTATATGTCCCCAGTATATGTAGGCAGGTGTATATGTCCCCAGTATATGTAGGCAGGGGTATATGTCCCCAGTATATGTAGGCAGGGGTATGTCCCCAGTATATGTAGGCAGGTGTATATGTCCCCAGTATATGTAGGCAGGTGTATATGTCCCTAGTATATGTAGGCAGGGGTATATGTGCCCAGTATATGTAGCCAGTGGGATATGTCCCCAGTATATGTAGGCAGGGGTATATGTCCCCAGTATATGTAGGCAGGGGTATATGTCCCCAGTATATGTAGGCAGGGGTATATGTCCCCAGTATATGTAGGCAGGGGTATATGTCCCCACTATATGTAGGCAGGGGTATATGTGGGTATATGTCCCCAGTATATGTAGGCTGGGGTATATGTCCCCAGTATATGTAGGCAGGTGTATATGTCCCCAGTATATGTAGGCAGGGGTATATATGCCCAGTATATGTAGGCAGGTGTATATGTCCCCAGTATATGTAGGCAGGTGTATATGTCCCCAGTATATGTAGGCAGGGGTATATGTCCCCAGTATATGTAGGCAGGTGTATATGTCCCCAGTATATGTAGGCAGGTGTATATGTCCCCAGTATATGTAGGCAGGTGTATATGTCCCCAGTATATGTAGGCAGGTGTATATGTATATCTGAATATATATATATATATATATATATATATATATATATATATATATATATATATATATGTCCCCAGTATATGTAGGCAGGGGTATATGTCCCCAGCATATGTAGGCAGGGGTATGTCCCCAGTATATGTAGGCAGGTGTATATGTCCCCAGTATATGTAGGCAGGTGTATATGTCCCCAGTATGTGTAGGCAGGGGTATGTCCCCAGTATATGTAGGCAGGTGTATATGTCCCCAGTATATGTAGGCAGGTGTATTTGTCCCCAGTATATGTAGGCAGGGGTATATGTGCCCAGTATATGTAGCCAGTGGGATATGTCCCCAGTATATGTAGGCAGGGGTATATGTCCCCAGTATATGTAGGCAGGGGTATATGTCCCCAGTATATGTAGGCAGGGGTATATTTCCCCAGTATATGTAGGCAGGGGTATATGTCCCCAGTATATGTAGGCAGGTGTATATGTCCCCAGTATATGTAGGCAGGTGTATATGTCCCCAGTATATGTAGGCAGGGGTATGTCCCCAGTATATGTAGGCAGGTGTATATGTCCCCAGTATATGTAGGCAGGTGTATATGTCCCCAGTATATGTAGGCAGGTGTATATGTCCCCAGTATATGTAGGCAGGTGTATATGTCCCTAGTATATGTAGGCAGGGGTATGTCCCCAGTATATGTAGGCAGGTGTATATCTCCCCAGTATATGTAGGCAGGGGTATGTCCCCAGTATATGTAGGCAGGTGTATATGTCCCCAGTATATGTAGGCAGGTGTATATGTCCCCAGTATATGTAGGCAGGGGTATGTCCCCAGTATATGTAGGCAGGTGTATATGTCCCCAGTATATGTAGGCAGGTGTATATGTCCCCAGTATGTGTAGGCAGGGGTATGTCCCCAGTATATGTAGGCAGGTGTATATGTCCCCAGTATATGTAGGCATGTGTATATGTCCCCAGTATATGTAGGCAGGGGTATATGTGCCCAGTATATGTAGCCAGTGGGATATGTCCCCAGTATATGTAGGCAGGGGTATATGTCCCCAGTATATGTAGGCAGGGGTATATGTCCCCAGTATATGTAGGCAGGGGTATATGTCCCCAGTATATGTAGGCAGGGGTATATGTCCCCAGTATATGTAGGCAGGTGTATATGTCCCCAGTATATGTAGGCAGGGGTATATATGCCCAGTATATGTAGGCAGGTGTATATGTCCCCAGTATATGTAGGCAGGTGTATATGTCCCCAGTATATGTAGGCAGGGGTATGTCCCCAGTATATGTAGGCAGGTGTATATGTCCCCAGTATATGTAGGCAGGTGTATATGTCCCCAGTATATGTAGGGAGGTGTATATGTCCCCAGTATATGTAGGCAGGTGTATATGTCCCTAGTATATGTAGGCAGGGGTATGTCCCCAGTATATGTAGGGAGGTGTATATCTCCCCAGTATATGTAGGCAGGGGTATGTCCCCAGTATATGTAGGCAGGTGTATATGTCCCCAGTATATGTAGGCAGGTGTATATGTCCCCAGTATATGTAGGCAGGGGTATGTCCCCAGTATATGTAGGCAGGTGTATATGTCCCCAGTATATGTAGGCAGGGGTATGTCCCCAGTATATGTAGGCAGGTGCATATGTCCCCAGTATATATAGGCAGGTGTATATGTCCCCAGTATATGTAGGCAGGGGTATGTCCCCAGTATATGTAGGCAGGTGTATATGGCCCCAGTATATGTAGGCAGGTGTATATGTCCCCAGTATATGTAGGCAGGTGTATATGTCTCCAGTATATGTAGGCAGGTGTATATGTCCCCAGTATATGTAGGCAGGTGTATATGTGCCCAGTTAGCCAGGTGTGCCCCCAGCCCCCCACCCGGAGGGAGCAGAGCAGGGAAGGCGAGCTATAGGGACAGCGGGGATGGGCGGACATCTCCCCCCCCCCCCCCATCCCTCACCTTTGTGCTCCCCTTCCTGCCTCTCCCCTCCGGCATTTTTAAGTGTCGGCCCGGCGGCGAAAGTGGGCGGAGACTTACCTCGTTCCAGTCGCATGGGACGCTCCGCTCTGTGTGCGGCTAGAAGACCAGACTAGCCGCACACAGAGCGGAGCGTCCCATGCGACTGGAACGCAGAAAGTCTCCGCCCACTTTTGCCGCAGGCCCGACACTTAAAAACGCTGGAGGGGAGAGGCAGGAAGGGGAGCACAAAGGTGAGGGATGGGGGGGGGGGGAGATGTCCGCCCATCCCCACTGTCCCTATAGCTCGCCTTCCCTGCTCTGCCCCCCTCCACACAAGCCAGGGTGAACGGCATTCACTTTGAAGAAAAAGTGGGTGGACGCCGTTCACCCGCGTTCACGCAGGACTCGACCCCTGGTTGTAGGAAAAAGTGAGTGAGACCACTTAGCCGTACGGAAAAATGGGCACTCCTTTGCCTACTTCTTTCTGGCCTTTGTCATCATGAAAGGATCATAGACATATATGTAGAAATTTGATATATACAGGTTTCGTTTAAAGTGGCGTAAAACTTTTTGGAGCAGACTTTTTTCCTCCCTCATCAAGACACACATGCATTCACATAAAATCGTTTACCAACAACTGTGTGCACAGTCTCTGTGGTGCAATAAGTTAGCGTGTTTGGCTGTTAACCGCAAGGTTCAAGGTTCAAGCCCAGAGAGAGAAAGAGATGATTCTACATAGCTATCTGGGGTTCTCTTTGGACAACTGTTGAATGCAAAAGGCAAGGCTGTCCCTGGGTGGGCTTGAACCGACAAACTTTCAGTTAACAGCTGAATGTGCTAACTGATTGTGCCACAGAGACTGTGCATGCAGTTGCTGTTGAATTATTTTATGGGGATGTATGTGTGTTTTTTGGAGGCACGAAGTAAGTCTGCTCCAAGAAGTTTCAGCGTGTAGCATTATAGTGGTATAGTGGTGAGCATAGCTGCCTTCAAAGCAGCTGACCTGGGTTTGATTCCTGGCCAATGTATGTGAGCTGGCTTTTGACATCCTACAAATCCCTAAGCAAGCAAATTTTTCTCTTGGGTATATCACAATGGTACATGCTGGGCTGGCTTCAGCATGTAGTGTTGGTGGTATAGTGGTGAGCATAGCTGCCTTCAACGCAGTTGACCTGGGTTTGATTCCTGGCCAATGTATGTGAGGTTGCTTTTGACATCCTTAAAATCCCTAAGCAAGCTCATTTTTCTCTTGGGTATATCACAATGGTACATGCTAGGCTGGCTTCAGCATGAAGGGTTGGTGGTATAGTGGTGAGCAAAGCTGCCTACAAAGCAGTTGACCTGGGTTTGATTCATGGCCAATGTATGTGAGGTTGCTCTTGACATTAGAGATGTCGTGAACCTCTGATTTTCAGTTCACGAATCTTCGCGGAAGGTTCGGTTAGCGGAAAAGTTCGCGAACCGCAATAGACTTCAATGGGGATGCGAACTTTGAAAAATAGAAAAATTTATGCTGGCCACAAAAGTGATGGAAAACATGTTTCAAGGGGTCTAACACCTGGAGGGGGGCATGGTGGAGTGGGATACATGCCCAAAGTCCCGGGGAAAAATCTGGATGTGACGCAAAGCAGCGTTTTAGGGCAGAAATGACATTGAATGCTAAATTGCAGGCCTAAAGTGCTTTCAAACATCTTGCATGTGTATACATCAATCAGGGAGTGTAATTAGAGTTCTGCTTCACACTAACACAGCAAACTCACTGTGTAACTCACCGCAAACAGCTATTTGCGTAGTGACGGCCGTGCTGGACTGGTGCACACAATGGCAAGAGTGCAGGCCGTGGCGGTTTTCCAGCCCATATAGTCGCCGGGCTGTGGTAGCTCCATGATAGAACAACAGTGACTGTCCAGCATGTCAAATTTGGTCTGTCCACAATGAAGCAACGACCTTATTATCTTCTTGTATGTAGGTAGGCATAGGTAGGTGTCCCAGTAGTTAGCTAGGCATAGGTAGGAGACCCAGTATAGGTAGGTAGGCATAGGTAGGTGTCCCAGTAGTTAGCTAGGCATAGGTAGGAGACCCAGTATAGGTAGGAAGGCATGGGTAGGAGTCCCAGTATAGGTAGGTAGGCATAGGTAGGTGTCCCAGTAGTTAGCTAGGCATAGGTAGGAGTCCCAGTATAGGTAGGTAGGCATAGGTAGGTGCCTCAGTAGTTAGCTAGACATAGGTAGGAGACCCAGTAGTTAGCTAGGCATAGGTAGGAGACCCAGTAGTTAGCTAGGCATAGGTAGGAGACCCAGTATAGGTAGGTAGGCATAGGTAGGTCCCTTAATAGGTAGGTAGGTAGGTGTCCCGGTATAGGTAAGTAGGTGCCCCGTAGTTAGGTAGGCATAGGTAGGTGTCCCAGTATAGATAGTTAGGCAGGGCCTGGCTGGCACAGTAATAACAATTACCAAGGTCCAGCTGCAACAGAGGGGTGTTATTTTAGCAATAACAATCAGGCAGGAGCAAGCCAAGACCAAGAGCCTAACTAATCTTTCCCTAGGAGAACAAGTCTGCAGCAGCTGTCCCTAGTCTGTCTCTAGCAGGCACACGAGTGAGTGTAATGGCCGGCAAACCTGCCTTATATAAGGGGGGGGGGGGGGGCTACAATGTGCCTGCTGACTGTGATGCAGAGGGTCAAAGTTGACCCTCATAGTGCATTATGGGGCGAATCAAACTTCTGCAAAAGTGCGCTTGGTCCAGGCGAACGCAAACCCCCAAAGTTCGCCTGGAACCGTTCGCCGGCGAACCGTTCGCTACATCTCTACTTGACATCCTACAAATCCCTAAGCAAGCTCATTTTTCCTCTTGGGTATATCACAATGGTACATGCTAGACTGGCTTCAGCATGTAGTGTTGGTGGTATAGTGGTGAGCATAGCTGCCTTCAAAGCAGTTGACCTGGGTTCGATTCCCAGCCAACGTATATAAGCTGGCTTTTGACATCCTACAAATCCCTAGAAAACAAGACAAGAGAGGAGGAGGGTAAAAAAAAGATTAGCTCTCGAAAGAGCTGTTGAGGGGTGCTATTTTAGGAATAACAATCAGCCAGGAGCAAGCTAACAAGCTTAAAAGAGCCTAACTAATCTTACCCTATGAGAGTCTGCCAGCAGCTTTCCCTTCACTAATTACTACAGGGACACGAACGACTATAATGGCCAGCGCTGCCTGCCTTATATAAGGGGGGGAGTGGCTCCAGGAGATAGTGTAGCCTGATTGGCTACAACGGGCCTGTTGACTGTAATGTAAAGGGTCAAAGTTGACCCTAATGGTGCACTATGGGGGCGAACCAAACTTCCGGGAAAGTTCGCGATCGCATGTGAACGCAAACTTTCCCGGAAGTTTGGTTCGCCCCCAAACCACCCAAAGTTTGCCTGGAACCATTCGCTGGCGAACCGTTCGGGCCATCTCTAACTGGGATTTATAATCAAAAAAGTGAGTGGAGCCTACAAAAGCCAATCAAACTCCACCTACTGATTTTCAAGGGGGAATATTTATTTGCTGCCATTCTTGCACTGTTAATGGCACACACCTCTTTCACTGTTAATGGCACAAGCCTCTTGCAATATTAATCACCTGTACCTGGTACAGTTGGCCATTGGGTGATTGGGGTTCAAATTCAGAAAAGGGGTGGAGTCACAGTCAATCAGATTTATTTTATTTTAATGCTAATTATTGATGCCAAAGACCGCAAAGCTCACACACTTGGTCATTAAGTAATTGAGTAATTGTGTGTTAGGGTTAGGAAAAGTGGGTGGAGCCAACATCGGCCAAATACATACCCGGGCAATGCCGGGCCACCAGCTAGTTAGTGTATATACAAACATCACTTCCTGGTTAGCGGCCATGTTTTTTGTTAGTAAACACTGCCTAAAACTGGCGATTAAAAGCCAGTATTGTGGCAGGGAGCTGCAGAAACCACAAAGAGGGATCCGGGAGATCACAGTGACTCGATTGGTAGGTTTTTATTGTTCAAATCAGACAGTACTGATTCTCTTTAAGTTTAGGTGCCAGGGAGTTTGAGTTAAAGATTTAGGCACCACCTGGGGGTGTTAGGTTAGGCTCCACTATAAGAAAAATAAAGGTTAGGTGGCAGCTGGGAGGGAGGGGGGGGGTTAAAGTCAGGCACCACCCTGGGGTGCTGACTTTGCTGTGGGGAGTAGGGGTGCCCTGGTTGGTATCAGCTGAAAAGGACACTAGAGCCGCTTGTGTAAAAAAAAAAAAAAGAAAAGAAAAGGCATCGTCAAGTGGCGTCAAGCAGATATAAGTGGTGAAAAGGACACCTGTTCATGCTCACTGCCCTCCACATTTTTCTCAACAAATCATGCCAAACATTTAATACATGGGTGACCATAGATTAAAAATAGTTTCCCTCAATGTTAACGGCTTTAATGTCCCAAACAAAAGGTCACAAATCCTTTATGGATTCCACAGGGAGTGAGTTAATGTACTACTGCTGCAGGAAACTCACTTCAAAGGTCAGGTTCCTGACCTGTCTACTTCTAAATATTACCCACGGTGGTTCCTTAGTGCCCCTAGTACTACCAAAACCAAAGGCACGGCAATAGCTTTGCATAAAAATCTTAATGCTCAGGTCATAGATAGAATGGGAGACGAAGAAGGCCGATTTACCTTTATCAAATTGATCATTGAAGGGAAACCCTTTACAATTGCAAGCATCTATCTCCCTA
This sequence comes from Hyperolius riggenbachi, assembly GCF_040937935.1. Taxonomy (NCBI): domain Eukaryota; kingdom Metazoa; phylum Chordata; class Amphibia; order Anura; family Hyperoliidae; genus Hyperolius; species Hyperolius riggenbachi. The sequence continues at coordinate 39,225,628 of NC_090646.1, read as the reverse complement.
ACAAATCACAGACCTCCGCTCTCTCGGGCATTCTTGAGAGGCTGGATCGTTTGAAAGAGGGTTACCTGATCGTAGGAGGGGATCTGAATTTCACCCTGGATCCTCTCCTTGACAGCTCTAAAAGCCATTCCTCTATCACATATAAATCACTAAAGGCTGTCAAGGGGAGGATCCTTGACATGCAATTGATGGACGTATGAAGGATCTTTCATCCCACAACTCGAGACTATACCCATTTCTCTTTTCCTCATAAGGTACATAATAGACTCGATGTGTTCCTGATCTCACATGCGCTCCTCTCGTTCCATGCCTGCTCTTCAATTGGATCCCAGACTTGGTCTGACCATTCACCAGTTTATCTAGAGCTTAAAGGCATGTTCTTAAAAAAAGGTAATTCCTCATGGCGTATAAATACTAAATTATTTAAAGACCAAAAACATGCCTCACACTATTCACAGGTGCTCTCAGATTTTATTTCTCATAACTGTAATAAAGAAAATGGCCCCAGCCCTGTATCTGTTTGGGAAGCACATAAATGCGTCCTTCGTGGTGCTATGATACAGATGGGAGCCAGATATAAGAGGGAGAGGAGTGCACAGATAGTTGAGATATGGAACGACATTAAACTGTTAGAGCTTCAGCATAAGCAAACCCTGGCAACTCAAACTCTAGCACTTCTTACAGAGAAACGTAAGCAATTGTTACAACTGTTTGAGTTTAAAAGGGTTGACAAACTTTTGAGATATCACGCCCATCTTTATGAATATAATAACAAGTGTAGTCGGTTGATGGCCAGATCCCTCCGCATACGTCAGAACTCATCTTTCATCCCAAAAATTCTTAACCATTCAGGTTCCATAAAGGTTAAAATGGAGGATATTCTCCAAGCTTTCCATAAATACTATTCTGATCTATATAACATCACAGGTGCATTTGATGACAAATCAGAGGAGTCTATGCACCAAATCATTGACAAATTTCTGGATAGGTATAAGCTCCCTTCTTTGAACACAGAACAACTTGAACTTCTTAATGAACCTTTCACAGAAGACGAGTTTCTTGCAAGGGTGGGGTCCCTCCCTAATGTCCCTCCCTAATGGTAAATCTCTTGGCCCTGATGGGTTCTGTATTGAATATTACAAAAAATTTAAAGCCACTTTAGCCCCCATCTTCGTCAAAGCTTTTAATGCTATATCAGTCACTTCTCCCCCCACTCGAGATATGCTCCAGACACATATCATAGTCATCCCAAAGCCGGGTAAAGACCCCCTTTTATGTACTAATTATCGCCCTATTTCGCTTATTAACGTAGATTTAAAAATAATGTCAAAGATCTTGGCTAATAGACTCCAAACGATTATGCCATTACTGATCCATTCGGACCAGGTAGGCTTTTTACCTGGACGTGAAGCTGCTGATAATACAATTAAAACCATATTGCTGATTCAGTCCGCACAGAGCGCCAGAACCCCTACCCTATTGCTTTCAATAGATGCAGAAAAAGCGTTTGATAGGGTCTTCTGGCGCTTTCTGCGGAGGGTATTCAATTCTAGAGGTTTAGCCCCGGACATGAACTTCTACCAAAAAGTATTTGCCTTATACCAATCCCCTACTGCAAGGGTTAGAATTAATGGCCACCTATCTAACGTGATCTCTGTCTGTAACGGGACTAGACAGGGTTGTCCCCTGTCCCCTCTCCTGTATATATTATATATGGAGATACTTGCAGCAGCAATCAGAACTAATCCAGATATTAAAGGTTTGAAAGTTGGCACTAAAGAATATAAATCTGTGATTTATGCTGATGATTTATTGTTATATATTACTTCTCCTTTGACTACTCTGCCTAATTTACTTAGGGTTGTGAGGGAGTTCGGCTCACTGAGTAACTATAAAATCAACACCTCTAAATCAGAGATCTTAAATATCAGTGTGCCGGCCTCCCTTCAATCCAATTTGCAGAAGGCTTTTCCCTTTGTCTGGAAATCGCAACACATTACTTACCTGGGGGTTCATCTGTGCTCGGACCTGGGTAAATTATATGATCTTAACTTTGTCCCTCTGCTGCAGACTCTTGAAAAAGATGTTAGTTCTTGGGGGTCCTTGGCCCACTCGTGGAGTCATGGATAGGCAGAGTGAATATTTTAAAAATGAATTGTATGCCTCGCTTATTATATCTTCTTCAGACCATCCCAATTACAATTCCCTCTGTGTTCTGGAGGAGGTTCTCTAAAATGATGTCCCTCTATGTATGGAAATCCAGAAAGCCTAGGGTAGCATTGAGCACTTTGCAAAAACCCAAAACAGAAGGTGGTTTAGCACTGCCCCACCCCAAAGCATATCACTCAGCAGTGCACCTTTACCGGATCATTGAATGGACACACAACCTGAAAAATACCCAATGGGTAGAACTGGAAAGAGACATCTTAGGATATGCCCCGGGAGCAGGATTATGGGTTTGGCCTTTGCGCCGGCCCCTCATTCTCCCCTGGAAAATTCTCCCTGACACGAGAAACATACAAAATTTGGGATAATTTACTATCACAACACCGTATAGCTACATATCTAAGTCCTGACACTCCCATCCGGGATAATCCCTTATTTGTACCTGGTCTCTCTCAATCTAACCGACTACGTAAACTTACCTCTCCCACTCTCAAATTAAAACAAGTATGGCAAAATGATAGAACAATAACATTACCCTCCTTGATAGGACCATCTGGTAACCCAGACGAGGTCTATTTTGAATATATACAACTATCTCACTTCCTCAAAAAAGAGGTAGATAAAGACTTCTCATCTAGATCAGAGACTGACTTAGAGGAAGATAATCTCTTATCTTTACAGCCCTTTACTTTCACACTTTTGTGACAATATCCCCACATTCAAGTCCGAGTGGCAAAACAAACTGAGAATTTCGATCTCTGAGGCAGAGTGGACAAAGTGTTGTATCTTTGCTCATAAGTGTTCTCTCTCGGCCCGAGCACAGGAGAATGCCTATAAAATCTTAACAATGTGGTATAAGACCCCAGACAAACTCCACAAATACAATTCCACTATATCAGACCTTTGTTGGCGATGTGGCAGCGAGGTAGGCGATATGATCCACATATGGCACAGCTGTTCTAAAATTATCCCATTCTGGACAAAAATTTGCAAGATCATTGCAGCTATTAGTAACATTAAAGTTAACAATGACCCAGCTCACACCTTACTTCTAAATTTAGCTTGCCCCATAAAAGTTTACAAAAAAATCACTAATTCGCCATATCCTCACTGCTGCACACCTTACAATCCCAAAATTTTGGAAATCTACCCAGGCTCCAACTATTCAAGATTGGAAGGCAGAACTTGATGCATTAAAACAATCAGAACAAGTCATTTTCTGGGCCTCGGACAGAGAGGAGAAGTTTAATGTACTCTTGGGAAGATGGGAAATATTTGCGCTTTCTGAGGAAGGCCAATCTCTGTTGACTGACCATCTCTGCTAGTTTGGTACTCCCCTGGAGCGGTTTTGGCGAGCCATGACCAAGCAGAGAGAAATTTGACTGAGGCCTCAGTCAAAGTTTTCTCTTGCTTCTTTTCTTTCTGTCTTTCCTTTCTTATTTCTCATTCTATTCTTCTTCTTTTCTCCCCTTCTTTTCCAATTATAAGCTAAATATAGCTATGATGGGTTCACAGTTACCTAATAGTACACAGATCTGGCATTTGACTCTGATAATAATGACCCACTTTCTAGTAATGTGGAGTATGCATACATGTTCAGCCACCTTGGACCATGTCATCTCTTACGTTAAATATCTAGCTACCTCTACGGTGCCTATGGCATACCATATCCTTTCTTAACCTTTTACCCTGTTTCCTCAGATGTGAGGGACCGCATGGTCAAGAGCCAACTCAAAAAAGTTCCTAGTGTTGGGTGGTTCACCTGTGCCAATATGTGTCAGATATCACTCAGATTCCAGTTTTGATAAATGCATATCATTGTGAACTGTCATGTACCTCGAATATGCTTTCTAAGTATTTCTTCTGTTTTTACTGTATGTGTTTTTTGAAAAAAATTCTGAATAAAAATTATTATATTCAAAAAAAAGGGCACCTGTTATTTTACTATGGCTATATCATGAAAATATTTACAATACAGGACCTACACTATAAGCCCTTAATTTTGCCGCTACAAGAATCTCATTGAATATCGTTTATATCTTTGACATAAAATGTGGCTACAACTATCATGCCAAATATTGGTTATATCTTTCAAAAATTAAGGTTCGGCACCACCATGAAGGGTTAAGGTTAGGGATAGGGTTATATTCTAATAGCAGCTAGATCTGGCACCTTCTGTAAACTGATTTATGCCCATTGACTACACGCAGGTGCCTTTTTATGAATTGAATCCCATTTATTGGCTAGTGCAGTCCCCAGTGCAGTTTTATGCTGCTACAATACCAATTCACCATCTACATAACCCAATGAGCCCTTCTAAGGACTATGTTTTGATCTTGTGATATTACTGTTAGGTGTGTCCTCACTGTTGCAGACAGTTGCAGCAGCGCCGGATTTACAGCTCAGGAACCAATAGGCATAGAAGATCTGGTGCCCTAAACCCCGCCCCTTAAGATTGGCTACACCTTCAAGTTACGCCCCCTTTCCTAATGAAATGAAATCACAAAAGATAATTAACCTCCTTGCCGGTTATCCCGAGCTCAGCTCGGGGTAACCTGCGCAGGAGGATTTCTCAGGCCCCGCTGGGCCGATTTGCATAATTTTTTTTCTACACGCAGCTAGCACTTCGCCGCTACCCGCCGCGCCGAGCCGCCCCCCCCCCCACCCCAGACCCCTGCGCAGCCTGGCCAATCAGTGCCAGGCAGCGCTGAGGGGAGGTTCGGGATTCCCTGTGACGTCCCGACGTCCATGACGTTGGTGACGTCATCCCGCCCCGTCGCCATGGCGACCGGGGAAGCCCTGCAGGAAATCCCATTCTCAACGGGATTTCCTGCATACTCTGATCGCCGAAGGCGATCGGAGTGGGGGGGGGGGGGATGCCGCCGCTCAGCGGCTATCATGTAGCGAGCCCTGGGCTCGCTACATGATTTAAAAAAATAAAATAAAAAAAAAGTGCGGCGCTGCCTCCTTGCCGGATTTTTTAGACCGGCAAGGAGGTTAAAAGATTACCTAAGACAAGTAGAGAATACCAACAATATGCAACATGCCCAGCTGCCTGTCATGAACTCAAGTATACAGGTAAATGCTGGCTGGCCTGTACTTATGGGCCTCTTGCTTTGTCCCTGTTGCGTGTGTCGTCTCTGGCTTTACTGAAGCCTGTGCATTTGGGTATGAGATTTATGCATTCAGCAACAAATATAGGATACGCAGGCTATAATAAAACCTGAGAGGGCAAACACACAGCAAGGATTGAGCAAGAGGCGCATGGGGAGTCTCAACTTGTAAACTCATCCATGTGACAGATAGAAAGGCTGGTCTTTTGAGCATCACCCGGTATAAAGCTCACTTAAAGCCTAGGAACTCCCTCCCCCCATAAAGCCTACAACCCCCAACCCCCCCCCCCCCCCCGGCCCCGGACACTTCTCCCAAGCAGCCTCTGGCCTAGACAATGCCCTCCCCTAGGCCTGGACAATAATCGTTCCATATCCCCCACCCCATAAAGCATGCCTTCTCTGTCTGCTTTCGGTCCCCTCCTTCCAGCACTCTTGGTAGAAGTATCCAATCAACTGGTTGAATTTCGGAGCCCTTGTTAGGCTTCAGGGCCCTTGTGTTCTCAAGTGCTCCTGAAGATGGGCAGCTCCATACCAAAGTTGCCAGTCCTCGGGAGCACTCGGGTACACGAGTGCTCCCCAAAGCAGCGTAACTTTCATGGGGGACAGCGCTGGAACGCGAGGACCAAGAAGAGATAGGGAAGGATCCAGAGATAAGTATCAGCCCTTTTTTTTTTACTTCACATTTACTATAAAGGAAAATTTAAGTGAAATTGAAAGTGGCCAGTTACTTACTTGGGGCTCCTCCCTAAAGTTCTCCTGGTCCCTCGCCAGCATTCTGCACGGCTCCATTTGTCCACTGTTATCCACAGATTCCATGCCCAAACACTACCCTTAGTAGGGTCCATCCCATGCTCCCTCTGTTTCCTGATTGGACCAGCCGCAGCAGCGCATAAAACTGAGAGGCATCCAGGGAGAAGGCAGAAGAAGCATAAGCTGCTCTGCCTATGCACCATCCCTATTAGCAAGTTGGCCTGGCTGCTGCACAGATACACATGCGGTAACGGGATGGAGCACGCCACCCCCCATGCCTGCACTGTACTCTGCATGGTCTGCCTCCTGACTCCCAGCATAAATTAATAGATCTAATGTGCGACTGACGTCTGTAGGGGTGGCATTGAGCTGGGAATGGACAAGCAGGGTGATTTTGCGCTCTTCCGCGCTGTATAAGGGGACAGTGCATACCATGCATAAATCAGTAGATCAGCCGCCGGGGATACACGCTGTGTGGCTGATGTCTGCAGGGGCGGCATTGTGCTGGGAGGGGGCCACCCGGGGATCCCACGCTCTTCTGCGCTAACAGTTGGACACAGTCACCGCGTGCGTCAATCAATAGAACAGCCTCTGTGGACATTCGCTGTGCGGCTGCCATCTGTGGCATTGTGCTGGGAGTGTGCGAGCTGGAGTGAGTGATTTTGCACTCTGCCACACTACATAGGGGTACATTCAGGAGTTGCCTATGACCCCATACGGCGCCTATAGGCACATGCCTACAGTGCCTTATGTGAAATCTGGCCCTGAGTTGCTTAGTGCTGCAGTAGTTCACCCCTGCCAGTGCTTAGTGCTGCAGTAGTTCACCCCAATTGCCCTTCTAAGTTCTGTGTGTCCAATGCACACGTTAGCTGTTAGAGACCTTAGAGGTCTGCTGGTCCTAGTAGTGCACTGACCATAACCCAGTAATCGTTCACCACCACTACTGGCATCTAGTATCCACTACTGCCCCCTGTATAAGGCCCCAGTGCAGAATCAGTGTTTTTTTTTTCTGGTCACTTAACTAACTGTTATTGAACTAACTCAGCCCGACCATAGGGGCTGGAAAACCGTGTTCACCTGCACTCTCATGAATGTGCGCACAAACACTGCGGCCACTACACACCACTACACAAAGAGGACTAACATTTATGTTCTGGAGGTGTCAACTAGTAAAAACAATGATTTGCTCACCTGACGTTATCACTAAGGGCCCTTTTCCACTAGCAATCACAATCACAAATCACAAATGCCAGCGACTGTGATTTTTCATTCATCGGTGATGCAATTGCGATTGTGATTTTTCATTTGCATTGCATATCACTTTAAAAATCGCTCTAGAAAGTGATTGGGATTTGCGATTTCCAAATCAAATCACTATAGTGGAAAATACTTCTCATGATTTCTATGATAAAGTAGCAACCCTATCGATTTAAAAATCACTAGCGATTTGCGATTTTGCGATTCAGCTATGTAGTGAAAAAAGGGCTTTTTGCGTTTGTTTGTGATGTTCCCATGCACGTTATAGCCCTACCTCAGTGGAGGATTTCCATGTTATGGCCGACGTGTTGATATGAAGCTGCTGATCTTCAGCATCCCAGGGGGTGAATCTACCCACAGTCTTCAAATTGAAAGAATTATCTTCTTCTACAGCATTCGTTATCCTGTAGTGATAAACAAATTCTCTATCTTCATTAAATAATAGCATTGGCCCACTTGGCTCAAAAGAATGTGTAATGGATTTAAGCTGATGATAAACCTAAATAAGAAATACAACAAAAATTGAAACATGCGCATGAAGAAAAATAGTTAAATATTAGTAACTACACAAACAACACCACAGCCCACTGAGGATGGGGGGAGGGGGGGGGGAGGAAGAGAGAAGGGCTACACGTGGTGTGAAAAACTATTTGCCCCCTTCCTGATTTCTTATTCTTTTGCATGTTTGTCACACTTAAATGTTTCTGCTCATCAAAAACCGTTAACTATTAGTCAAAGACAACATAATTGAACACAAAATGCAGTTTTAAATGATGGTTTTTATTATTTAGTAAGAGAAAAACTCCAAATCTACATGGCCCTGTGTGAAAAAGTGATTGCCCCCCTTGTTAAAAAAATTACTTAACTGTGGTTTATCACACCTGAGTTCAATTTCTGTAGTCACCCCCAGGCCTGATTACTGCCACACCTGTTTCAATCAAGAAGTCACTTAAATATGAGCTATCTGGCACAGAGAAGTAGACCAAAAGCACCTCAAAAGCTAGACATCATGCCAAGATCCAAAGAAATTCAGGAACAAATGAGAACAAAAGTACTGTAATTGAGATCTATCAGTCTGGTAAAGGTTATAAAGCCATTTCTAAAGCTTTGGGACTACAGCGAACCACAGTAAGAGCCATTATCCACAAATGGCAAAAACATGGAACAGTGATGAACCTTCCCAGGAGTGGCCGGCCGACCGATATTACCCCAAGAGTGCAGAGAAAACTCATCTGAGAGGCCACAAAAGACCCCAGGAAAACATCTAAAGAACTGCAGGCCTCACTTGCCTCAATTAAGGTCAGTGTTCACGACTCCACCATAAGAAAGAGACTGGGCAAAAATGGCCTGCATGGCAGATATCCAAGGCGCAAACCACTTTTAAGCAAAAAGAACATTAAGGCTCATCTCAATTTTGCTAAAAAAAACATCTCAATGATTGCCAAGACTTTTGGGAAAATACCTTATGGACCGACGAGACAAAAGTTGAACTTTTTGGAAGGTGCGTGTCCCGTTACATCTGGCGTAGAAGTAACACAGCATTTCAGCAAAAGAACATCATACCAACAGTAAAATGTGGTGGTGGTAGTGTGATGGTCTGGGGTTGTTTTGCTGCTTCAGGACCTGGAAGGCTTGCTGTGATAGATGGAACCATGAATTCTACTGTCTACCAAAAAATCCTGAAGGTGAATGTCCGGCCATCTGTTTGTCAACTCAAGCTGAAGCGATCTTGGGTGCTGCAGCAGGGCAATGACCCAAAACACACCAGCAAAACCACCTCTGAATGGCTGAAGAAAAACAAAATGAAGACTTTGGAGTGGCCTAGTCAAAGTCCTGACCTGAATCCTATTGAGATGTTGTGGTATGACCTTAAAAAGGCGGTTCATGCTAGAAAACCCTCAAATAAAGCTGAATTACAATAATTCTGCAAAGATGAGTGGGCCAAAATTCCTCCAGAGCGCTGTAAAAGACTTGTTGCAAGTTATCGCAAACGCTTGATTACAGTTATTGCTGCTAAGGGTGGCCCAACCAGTTGTTAGGTTCAGGGGGCAATTTCTTTTTCACACAGGGCCATGTAGGTTTTGAGTTTTTTTTTCTCACTAAATAATAAAAACCATCATTTAAAACTGCATTATGTGTTCAATTATGTTATCTTTGATTAATAGTTAACGGTTTTTGAGGAGCAGAAACATTTAAGTGTGACAAACATGCAAAAGAATAAGAAATCAGGAAGGGGGCAAATAGTTTTACACGTCACTGTTTACTGTATAATATAGCAATTATATGATTGCTGCACCTGTTATGTAAAAGTCCGCTTCAGATTTACATTCTGCGGTGCTAAACGTCCAGCCGCTGCGATCAGTATTTGAGCACTGTCTATTTAAGTGAATGGAAAGTGCCAGTATGGTCGTTTACTGCCATTTACCATCATTTGGTCACATTATTTATTTATTTATTTATTGTATTTATAAAGCTCCAACATATTATGCAGTGCTGGACAATAAATAGGGATACATACAATATTTAGGGGTGACATACAGAAAAATGACAATACCTGAATACAAGAAAACCAGATCACGCAGCACAGTATGAGTACAAGGTGATGCTTAGTCAGTGGAGGGGAGCATGGAGATTAGGCAAGTTAGGTTGACTCAGATGCATAGCATGGGTGCGCAGTAATGGAGGTGCATGATCAGGTAGGAAACAAAAGGAGGAGGACCCTGCCCAAAGGCTTACAATCTAGAGGGAGAGGTAAGGCAGATTCCAGGATTGCTCAGTGTCCCCCTGCGGAGGTTATAAACCCTGCCTGCCAAGAAATGTGCCAGAAACCGCCAAAAGCTGCCACATACTTTTCAGCTTGCTTGCAGAAAATCATTTGGAGAAGGTGCTGCAGGACGCAGTGTAAACAGGGCATACATTATTTCTGACTATTATTACTGTTTTTGTTTGTCTAATTTTTTTTTAAACAAAAAATATGTGCTGCGTGATCAAGATGCAGTGTGATGCCTGACAGTGACAATGACAAATACATCCCGGGTTCACTTAAAAGGAGCCAATCACAGTACCTGATCTGCAGACAGCTGTGGTAGCCTGGAGGGTTCTGTTTAGCATTGTAATGTGTTGTGTTGGTGGTATAATGGTTAGGATAGCAGCCTACAGAGCGGTAGGCCTGGGTTTGATTCCTGGCCAATGTATGTGAGTTGGCTTTTGAAATCCTACAAATCCCTAAGCAACCTAATTTTTCTCTTGGATATATCATAATGGTACATGCTAGGTTGGCTTCAGCATGTAGTGTTAGTGGTGGTATAGTGGTGAAGAGAGCTGCCTACCAAGCACTAGACCTGGGTTTGATTCCCAGCCAAGGTATGTAAGCTGGCTTTTGAAATCCTACAATTCCCTGGAAGACAAGACCCTCCTCCTCCTCCGGAGGAGGGACTAAGGAAGCTGAGGTGGGGTGCAATATAAGGAATAACAATCAGCCAGGAACAAGAGCCTAACTAAGCTTTCCCTAGCAGAGTCTGACAGCAGCTGTCCCTTAATTAATTACTGTAGGCAGACAAGTGAGTAAAACGACAGGAGAACCTTGCCTTTTATAAGGGAGGGAGTGGCTCCAGGAGTGAGTGTAGTCTGATTGGCGACAATGTGCCTGCTGACTGTGATGTAGAGGGTCAAAGTTGTTCTTAATCGAGCATTATGGGGTGAATCGAACTTCCGCAAAAGTTTGCCTTCGCCGGCGAATGCGAACCACCTAAAGTTCGCCTGGAACCGTTTGCGGGCGAACCGTTCGGGCCATCTCTATATGTGTGTGGACAGACAGAATATAACAGGGGGCTTTACATAGTTACATAGTTATTTGGGTTGAAAACATACGCCTGTCGAGTTCAACCAAAACGCATTGAGTTCAACCAGAAAGATAAAAGGGGCTTTATTTATTGTTTTTTTTTAAACAGACAGAAAAGAATAAAAAAAATACGTGCAGACGGCGCAAGTACTGAAAAGACCTTTCTGCAAATACAATACAAATACTGTAATAGAGCACTAAAATCAGTGAACACGTGCCTGCCTGCACTACGCACAGCAAAGTAACTGCACGCTGGTACAGTACAATGTCACTGACTATAGTTCTTCTTCTTCTTCTTCTTCATCTTCTTCTTCTATATCTTCTTCATCTTCTTCTATATCTTCTTCTTCTTCATCTTCTTATTCTTCTTCTATATCTTCTTCTTCTATATCTTCTTCTTCTATATCTTCTTCATCTTCTATATCTTCTTCTTCTATATCTTCTTCATCTTCTTCTATATCTTCTTCTTCTATATCTTCTTCTTCTTCATCATCATCTTCTTCTTCTTCTTCCTCTTCTTCTCTATCATTATATTATGTGTCTTTGCTTTCATTTCTTTTGTAATATTTTTTTTACTTCATTTGTGGAAATATTTTATTTTAATAACACCTTAGTTATATTTGTGTTGATGGCATAATAGGTAGGTAGTGGCACATTGCAAGCCACAGCACCTTTTTCTGTGTACCCTGGCGGTGGTAAAACACAGACATCAGCAGGAGGAGGAAGTAGTTGCAGGCTTGCAGCTATTTGTAGTGTGTGGTAATAGTCGGCCGTTACTCGGTAGGAGAGTGGGTGGGCAGGTGGCAGCAGAAAATAGTTCTTCTTCTGTTCTTCCTGGCAGTGGTAGCAGCACACTGACAGCAGAAGCTCAATGCAGCTACAGGAGGAGGAGTAATGTGTGTCAGGCAGTGTGATGTGACTGACATAATAGGCCCTGGTTCCTAGCGGTGGTACCAGGGCCGTAAATGAACATCATGAGGTCCCAGACAGCGGTCGTGAAGCCCACATTGTGTCCAATACACAATTGGGACAGCACAGTTTTCAGCCCGGACACCTCTAAAATAATTACAATTTTTTTTGTTTTTAAATTATTGCAGCTATTGTTGAGCGTAATAGCTGGTGGCGCATGGGCAGCAGCACCTTGTAATGTGTTCCCTGGCAGTGGAGAGGAGACACAGACAGCAGGAGGAAATATAACAGCAGGCAGCGTGAGGAGGATAAGTGTGTGGCAGACTGGCATTTGGCAGCAGGCAGGAGGGCAGGCAGCGAGACATAGTAGGCCCTGGTTCCTAGCGGTGGTTCCAGGGCCGTAAATGAACATCATGAGGTTCCAGACAGCGGTCGTGAAGCCCACATTGTGTCCAATACACAATTGGGACAGCACATTTTTCAACCCGGACACCTCTAAAATAATTACAATTTTTTTTTTGTTTTTAAATTATTGCAGCTATTGTTGAGCGTAATAGCTGGTGGCGCATGGGCAGCAGCACCTTGTAATGTGTTCCCTGGCAGTGGAGAGGAGACACAGACAGCAGGAGGAAATATAACAGCAGGCAGCGTGAGGAGGATAAGTGTGTGGCAGACTGGCATTTGGCAGCAGGCAGGAGGGCAGGCAGCGAGACATAGTAGGCCCTTGGTCCTAGAGGTGGTTCCAGGGCCATAAAAACACAGCATGAGGTTCCAGACAGCGGTCGTTAAGCCCACATTGTGTCCAATACACAATTGGGACAGCACAGTTTTCAACCCGGACACTTCTAAAATAATTACAATTTTTTTTTTTTTTGCAAATTAATGCAGCTATTGTTGAGCGTAATAGCTGGTGGCGCATGGGCAGCAGCACCTTGTAATGTGTTCCCTGGCAGTGGAGACTAGTGTTGGGCGAACACCTGGATGTTCGGGTTCATGAACGTTCGCCGAACATGGCCGCGATGTTCGGGCGTTCGCGCCGAACTCCGAACATAATGGAAGTCAATGGGGACCCAAACTTTCGTGCTTTGTAAAGCTTCCTTACATGCTACATACCCCAAATTTGCAGGGTATGTGCACCTTGGGAGTCAGTACAAGAGGAAAAGAGCTTATAGTTTTTGAGAAAATTGATTGTAAAGTTTCAAAGGAAAACATGTCTTTTAAATGCGGAAAATGTCATTTTTCTTTGCACAGGTAACATGCTTTTTGTCGCCATGCAGTCATAAATATAATACAGATAAGAGGTTCCAGGAAAAGGGACCGGTAACGCTAACCCAGCAGCAGCACACGTGATGGAACATGAGGAGG